>NC_082660.1:729907-1094861 GCF_028023285.1 Balaenoptera ricei
GATGAACACAGGCATTGCATCAGAACCACCCCCCCCCCACCTCTGTCATCAATGGTGGAGAGAGTTCTAAGGTTACAAGGCTATAAGAGGACCAGGGGTTTCGCTGGGGGAAACTTCTGGATCAGAGAGTAGACACCAGGATTCAAAGACCTCACATGAGTAGCTTGAGGGTCTCAAAGATGGGGAGGGATCTGGGCTGTTCTAAAAATGAAAAGGGAAACTGCCTTTCTCTGGGTTCTGGGGTTTTTTCTCCTCCCACCTGGCTCTGTAGGCTGTAGGGACGCAGAATAAGCTAAGTGGCATGAAGTCCTGGGGTGCTAATCGCTGTTCCTGAAAGCAGGACGCAGCTGAGGGTCCTGGGGATGGCGGGTCCCCTGCAGCCCTGGGCACATCTTTGAGCCCATGACTTTGGTCCAGAAAGAAGATGCTTTCAGACTCTGAGTGTGTCTACTAGGACCTCCATTATGCAATGCTGATGTTACCAAAAAAATTAAAAGTTTCTGGGAACATTTCCCATTTCCAGCAGGTTTCCTAGCTTGTCAACCCTGGTGGGTTTTATCCTTGAGATTTAAAAAATTGTTATTACCCAGGTAGCCTTTTCTGTTGGAACACCAGAACTTTTCCAGGTGGTAGAAGAAGGCTTCCACGAACAGCTCGGGCTAACTCGGAGCTTGGGAAATGCAAACTCAGTCTTATTTTATGAAGCAAAAGTAGGTTCTCCTAGAAAAGACGACACATGGTGGAAGACGCCTTTCTTCCGGATGGATGTCCACATCCCCTTGGCAATCAGAAAGCTGTTGTTTTAGGGCTTCAAACCTGCCAGGAGGCAACAGAGTGAGAGCTGACAGGGAGAAAACAAGATCCTGAAAGATCTGGGCTCTTGTCTCTGAAGTTCTGCCATCTGATCAACTCATGAATAGGGATGAGGCACCGATGTCCACCACTGTGGCATTGGGGCAAACATCCAATGTAAGGGAACCCTTTATTCCACATGCATGTGCCAAAAATGTGGAGATAATCATTCCCAGCAACCTTTATTTAGCAAGAAAAAAAATGCATCTTGCGTTGACCAAAGATCTACATAGAAAATATCACTGCTCACACATCAGGTGCCTCTAAAAGCATTAAGTCTGTTCCCTTATTGATTCATTCATAAACCATGTATCGGGCACTTATATATCTGTCTGCACCAGGAGGTTGTGCTAAGTAACAAACTGTCCCCACATCCCAGCGGCTTTTAACATCAAAGGTTTGTTTCTCACCCATACCCATGCCCGTTGCAGGTCTGCTGCAGGTGCTGCTTCTCCAGAACAAGGACGGACAAAGTCACCACCATCTGGACATCGGCAAGAGAAAGCTTGTAAGGTTTTTCACGTCCTAGCGGTTAGAGGTTTTACCCTGCAAGGCACACGCTTCCCTTCCTGCCAGCAAGGCAGTGGCCAGAACCATCCCTTGGGCTCCTCTTTCCCTCTTGTGGGCTTGGGATGAGAAGGGCCACCCATCGTGTGTGTGTGTGAAGATATAGAACAGCAGACACGGTGACCACGGATACCTCCAGCGGTCCAGCCGCAGGGGAACCAGACATGAGCTGTGTAGAATGTTGAAACCAGGGAGCTCCACAGTGGTCACGTGCTCCCAACTCACAGGAATGTGTTAAAGTCGTCGAAAAGAGATTTTAGGCACAACTGAGCACTGTGAGATGATGGACCCTTTTAGCTTCCATCTCAAGGGCGTGTGGGTTTAGGGTCACCAAGAATCAGGAAGCTGTTTGCAGAGAAGCAAGACCCTTCCTGAGTTTTCAGACCTGGACAAATACACTCACTTTTTAAAAAGCTGTATTTAATTTTAATAACTTCTTATTATTGTGGTAAAATACACCATAAAATGATGTACTGTAAAATAAACCATATGATATATAAAACTTACCACTTTAAGTATTTTTAAGTGTATAATTTACTGGCATTAAGTACATTCACATTGTTGTGCAAACATCCCCACCATCCATCGCCAGAGCTTTTCCACTTTCCCCAACTGAAACTGTGTCCCCATTAAATACTAACCCCACAAGCACCTCCCCTGCCCCTAGTGACCATCCTTCTACTTTTTGTCTCTATGAATCTGATGACTCTGGGGACCTCCTATAAATGAAATCACACAGTATTTGTCCTTTTGGGTATGCCTTGTTTCACTGAGCATCTCCTCAAGGTCCATCCACGTGGTAGCAGGTGTCAGAGTTTCCTTCCTTTTTTTGTTTTTTAACAACTTTATTGGTGTATAATTGCTTTACAATGGTGTGTTTGTTTCTGCTGCATAACAAAGTGAATCAGCTATACATATACATATATCCCCATATCCCCTCCCTCTTGCGTCTCCCTCCCACCCTCTCTATCCCACCCCTCTAGGTGGTCACAAAGCACCGAGCTGATCTCCCTGTGCTATGCGGCTGCTTCCCACTAGCTATCTATTTCACATTTGGTCGTGTATATATGTCCATGCCACTCTCTCACTTCGTCCCAGCTTACCCTTCCCACTCCCCGTGTCCTCAAGTCCATTCTCTATGTCTGCATCTTTATTCCTGTCCTGACCCTAGGTTCTTCAGAACCATTTTTTCTTTTCTTTCTTTTTTTTTTTTTTTGGTTCCATATATACGTGTTAGCATACAGTATTTGTTTTTCTTACTTCACTTTGTATGCCAGATTCTAGGTCTATCCACCTCACTACAAATCACTCAATTTCGTTTCTTTTTATGGCTGAGTAATATTCCATTGTACATATGTGCCACATCTTCTTTATCCATTCATTGGTCGATGGACACTTAGGTTGCTTCCATGTCCTGGCTATTGTAAATAGAGCTGCAGTGAACATTGTGGTACATGACTCTTTTTGAATTATGGTTTTCTCAGGGTATATGCCCAGTAGTGGGATGGCTGGGTCGTATGGTAGTTCTATTTTTAGTTTTTTAAGGAACCTCCATACTGTCCTCCATAGTGGCTGCACCAATTTACATTCCCACCAACAGTGCAAGAGGGTTCCCTTTTCTCCACACCCTCTCCAGCATTTATTGTTTGTAGATTTTTTGATGATGGCCATTCTGACTGGTGTGAGGGAGGTGATACCTCATTGTAGTTTTGATTTGCATTTCTCTAATGATTAGTGATGCTGAGCATCCTTTCATGTGTTTGCTGGCAATCTGTATATCTTCTTTGGAGAAATGTCTATTGAGGTCTTCTGCCCATTTATTGATTGGGTTGTTTGTTTTTTTAATATTGAGCTGCATGAGCTGCTTGTAAAATTTGGAGATTAATCCTTTGTCAGTTGCTTCATTTGCAAGTATTTTCTCCCATTCTGAGGGTTGTATTTTTGTCTTGTTTATGTTTTCCTTTGCTGTGCAAAACCTTTTAAGTTTCATTAGGTCCCATTTGTTTATTTTTGTTTTTATTTCCATTTCTTCTAGGAGGTGGGTCAAAAAGGATCTTGCTGTGATTTATGTCATAGAGTGTTCTGCCTATGTTTTCCTCTAAGAGTTTGATAGTGTCCAGTCTTACATTTAGGTCTTTAATCCATTTTGAGTTTATTTTTGTGTATGGTGTTGGGGAGTGTTCTAATTTCATTCTTTTACATGTAGCTGTCCAGTTTTCCCAGCAGCACTTATTGAAGAGGCTGTCTTTTCTCCATTGTATAGTCTTGCCTCCTTTATCAAAAATAAGGTGACCATAGGTGCGTGGGTTTATCTCTGGGCTTTCTATCCTGTTCCATTGATGTATATTTCTGTTTTTGTGCCAGTACCATATTGTCTTGATTACTGTAACTTTGTAGTATAGTCTGAAGTCCAGGAGCCTGATTCCTCCAGCTCCAGTTTTCTTTCTCAAGATTGCTTTGGCTATTCGGGGTCTTTTGTGTTTCCATACAAATTGTGAAATTTTTTGTTCTAGTTCTGTGGAAAATGCCATTGGTAGTTTGATAGGGATTGCATTGAATCTGTAGATTGCTTTGGGTAGTATAGTCATTTTCACAATGTTGATTCTTCCAATCCAAGAACGTGGTATATCTCTCCATCTGTTTGTATCATCTTTAATTTCTTTCATCAGTGTCATAGTTTTCTGCATGCAGGTCTTTTGTCTCCTTAGGTAGGTTTATTCCTAGATACATTATTCTTTTTATTGCAATGGTAAATGGGAGTGTTTCCTTAATTCCTCTTTCAGATTTTTCATCATTAGTGTATAGGAATGCAAGAGATTTCTGTGCATTAATTTTATATCCTACTACTTTACCAAATTCATTCGTTGGCTCTAGTAGTTTTCTGGTAACATCTTTAGGATTCTCTATGTATAGTATCGTGGCATCTGCAAGCAGTGACAGCTTTTCTTCTTCTTTTCCTATTTGGATTCCTTTTATTGCTTTTTCCTCTCTGATTGCTGTGGCTAAAACTTCCAAAACTATGTTGAATAATAGTGGTGAGAGTGGACATCCTTGTCTTGTTCCTGATCTTAGAGGAAATGGTTTTGGTTTTTTACCATTGAGAACAATGTTGGCTGTGTGTTTGTCATGTATGGCCTTTATTATGTTGAGGTAAGTTCCCTCTATACCTACTTTCTGGAGAGTTTTTATCATAAATGGGTGGTGAATTTTGTAGAAAGCTTTTTCTGCATCTATTGAGATGATCATATTGTTTTTCTCCTTCAGTTTGTTAATATGGTGTATCACATTGATTGATTTGCATAAACAAAAGAGTCCTTGCATTCCTGGAATAAACCCCATTTGAGCATGGTGTATGATCCTTTTAATGTACTGTTGGATTCTGTTTGCTAGTATTTTGTTGAGGATTTTTACATCTATGTTCATCAGTGATATTGGCCTGTAGTTTTCTTTCTTTGTGACTTCTTTGTCTGGTTTTGGTATCAGGGTGATGGTGGCCTCGTAGAACGAGTTTGGGAGTGTTCCTCTTTCTGCTATATTTTGGAAGAGTTTGAGAAGGATAGGTGTTAGCTCTTCTCTAAATGTTTGATGGAATTTGCCTGTGAAGCCATCTGGTCCTGGGCTTTTGTTTGTTGGAAGATTTTTTTTTTTTTTTGGAAGATTTTTAATTACAGACTCAATTTCAGTGCTTGTGATTGGTCTGTTTATATTTTCTTTTTCTTCCTGGTTCAGTCTCAGAAGGTTGTGCTTTTCTAAGAATTTGTCCATTTTTTCCAGGTTGTCCATTTTATTGGCATATAGTTGCTTGTAGTAATCATGTAGTAATCATGATCCTTTGTATTTCTGCAGTGTCAGTTGTTACTTCTCCTTTTTCATTTCTAATTCTATTGATTTGAGTCTTCTCCCTTTTTTTCTTGATGAGTCTGGTTAATGGTTTATCAATTTTGTTTATCTTCTCAAAGAACCAGCTTTTAGTTTTATTGATCTTTGCTATTGTTTCCTTCATTTCTTTTTCATTTATTTCTGATCTGATCTTTATGATTTCTTTCCTTCTGCTAACTTTGGGGTATTTTTGTTCTTCTTTTTTTTAATAAATTTATTTATTTATTTTTAGCTGTGTTGGGTCTTTGTTTCTGTGCGAGGGCTTTCTCTAGTTGCGGCGAGCGGGGACCACTCTTCATCGCGGTGCGCGGGCCTCTCACTATCGCGGCCTCTCTTGTTGCGGAGCACAGGCTCCAGACGCACAGGCTCAGTAGTTGTGGCTCACGGGCCTCGTTGCTCCGTGGCATGTGGGATCTTCCCAGACCAGGGCTCGAACCCGTGTCCCCTGCATTGGCAGGCAGATTCTCAACCACTGCACCACCAGGGAAGCCCTGGTTTCTTCTTTCTCTAATTGTTTTAGGTGTAAGCTTAGGTTGTTTATTTGAGATGTTTCTTGTTTCTTGAGGTAGGATTGTATTGCTATAAAATTCCCTCATAGAACTGCTTTTGCTGCATCCCATAGGTTTTGGGTCGTCATATTTTCATTGTCATTTGTTTCTAGGTATTTTTTTATTTCCTCTTTGATTTCTTCAGTGATCTCTTGGTTATTTAGTAGTGCATCATTTAGCCTCCATGTGTTTGTATTTTTTACAGATTTTTTGCTGTAATTGAAATCTCGTCTCATAGCATTGTGGTCAGAAAAGATACTTGATACAATTTCAATTTTCTTAAATTTACCAAGGCTTGATTTGCGACCCAAGATATGATCTATCCTGGAAAATGTTCCATGAGCACTTGAGAAGAACGTGTAGTCTGTTGTTTTTGGATGGAATGTCCTATAAATATAAATTAAGTCCATCTTGTTTAATGTATCATTTAAAGCTTGTGTTTCCTTATTTATTTTCATTTTGGATGATTTGTCCATTGGTGAAAGTGGGGTGTCAAAGTCCCCTACTATGATTGTGTTACTGTCAATTTCCCCTTTTATGCCTGTTAGCATTTGCCTTATGTATTGAGGTGCTCCTGTGTTGGGTGCATAAATATTTACAACTGTTATATCTTCTTGGATTGATCCATTGATCATTATGTGGTGTCCTTCTTTGTCTCTTATAATAGTCTTTATTTTAAAGCCTATTTTGTCTGATATGAGAATTGCTACTCCAGCTTTCTTTTGATTTCCATTTACATGGAATATCTTTTTCCATCCCCTCACTTTCAGTCTGTATGTGTCCCTAGGTCTGAAGTGGGTCTCTTGTAGACAGCATATATACGGGTCTTGTTTTGTACCCATTCAGCCAGTCTTTGTCTTTTGGTTGGAGCATTTAATCCATTTACAGTTAAGGTAGTTATTGATATGTATGTTCCTATTACCGTTTTCTTAATTTTGGGGGGTTTGTTATTGTAGGTCTTTTCCTTCTCTTGTGTTTCCTGCCTAGAGAAGTTCCTTTAGCATTTGTTGTAAAGCTGGTTTGGTGGTGCTGAATTCTCTTAGATTTTGCTTGTTTGTAAAGGTTTTAATTTCTCTGTCGAATCTGTATGAGATCCTTGCTGGATAGAGTAATCTTGGTTGTAGGTTTTTGCCTTTCATCACTTTAAATATGTCCTGTCCCTCCCTTCTGGCTTGCAGAGTTTCTACTGAAAGATCAGCTGTTAACCTTATGGGGATTCCTTTGTATGTTATTTGTTGTTTTTCCCTTGCTGCTTTTAATACGTTTTCTTTGTATTTAATTTTTGATAGTTTGAGTAATATATGTCTTGGCGTGTTTCTCCTTGGATTTATCCTGTATGGGACTCTCTGCAATTCCTGGACTTGATTGACTATTTCCTTTCCCATATTAGGGAAGTTTTCAACTATAATCTCTTCAAATATTTTTTCAGTCCCTTTCTTTTTCTCTTCTTCTTCTGGGACCCCTGTAATTCGAATGTTGGTGCAGTTAATGTTGTCCCAGAGGTCTCTGAGACTCTCCTCAGTTCTTTTCATTCTTTTTTCTTTATTCTGCTCTGTGGTAGTTATTTCCACTATTTTATCTTCCAGGTCACTTATCTGTTCTTCTGCCTCAGTTATTCTGCTATGGATTCCTTCTAGGGAATTTTTCATTTCATTTATTGTGTTGTTCATCATTGTTTGTTTGCTCTTTAGTTCTTCTAGGTTCTTGTTAAACGTTTCTTGTATTTTCTCCATTCTGTTTCCAAGATTTTGGATCATCTTTACTATCATTACTCTGAATTCTTTTTCAGGTAGACTGCCTATTTTCTCTTCATTTGTTTGGTCTGGTGGGTTTTAACCTTGCTCCTTCATCTGCTGTGTGTTTCTCTGTCTTCTCATTTTGCTTAACTTACTGTTTTTTGGGTCTCCTTTTTTCAGGCTGCAGGTTCGTAGTTCCCGTTGTTTTTGGTGTCTGATCCCAGTGGCTAAGGTTGGTTCAGTGGGTTGTGGAGGCTTCCTGGTGGAGGGGACTGGTGCCTGTGTTCTGTTGGATGAGGCTGGATCTTGTTTTTCTGGTGTGCAGGACTGTGTCTGGTGGTGTGTTTTGGGGTGTTTGTGACCTTATTATGATTTTAGGCAGCCTTTCTGCTAGTGGGTGGAGTTGGGTTCCTGTTTTGCTTGTTGTTTGGCATAGGGTGTCCAGCACTGTAGCTTGCTGGTTGTCGAGTGGAGCTGGGTCTTAGCATTGAGATGGAGATCTCTGGGAGAGCTTTTGCCATTTGGTATTACATGAGGCCGTGAGGTCTCTGGTGGACCAATGTCCTGTACTCGGCTCTCCCACCTCAGAGGCACAGACCTGACACCCGGCTGGAGCACCAAGACCCTGTCAGCCACACGGCTTTTGGGAGGTCTGAGGTCTTCTGCCAGCGTTCAGTAGGTGTTCTGTAGGGGTTGTTCTACGTGTAGATGTATTTCTGATGTAATTGTGGGGAGGAAGGTGATCTCCATGTCTTACTCCTCCGCCATCTTGAAGGTCTCCCCTTGCTTCCTTTTTAAGGTTGAATAATATTCCTTTGTGTGGACGGACCACATTCTGTTTATCCATCAATCCATCCATCGATGGGCACTTGGATTGCTTCCACCTCTGAGCTCTTGTGAATAAGGCTGTTGTGAACATGGGTGTACAAATATGTGTCCAAGTCCCTGCTTACAATTCATATACCCAGAAGTACAACTTCTAGATCTAATTGTAGTTCTATGTTTAATATTTTGAGGACAGTCATACTGTTTTCCACTGAGGCTGCACCATTTTACATTCCAACCTACAGTGCAGAAGGGTTCCCATTTCTCCACATCCTCACCAACACCTGTTATTTTGTTTTGTTTTGATTTTGGCAATAGCCATCCTGAATGGATGTGAAATGATATCTCATTGTGGTTTTGATTTGCATTTCCTTAATGACTAATGATGTTGAGCATCTTTTCATGTTATTTATGTATCTTTTTTGTGTATTAGTTATTTGTGTATATTCTTCTTTGGAGAAGGGTCTATTCAGGTCCTTTGCCCATTTTTGAATCAGTTTGTTTTTGTTGTTGAGTTGTAGGAGTTCTTCATATTTTCTGTATATTAATCCCTTGTCAAACAGTAACTTCTGAAGTTTGTTATCTTACTTTTGATGTCACGGTCTCTTGGGTTAAGGCACAAATAAATGCTGCTGGAGAAGGCTTACAAAAGCCCAGTATGCCAGCATCACTGTGGTTCTGTGTCAGAGAACCAGAAACATGAATTATAAATTTAAGCTGATTGGTAAGAAGGCAAGACCTTGTAATTCCCACTTGTTGGTGGAAATTTTAAGAACCACGCCCCCAACACTTTTGTCAGGGACCAAAGGTTCTGGGGAAAATGTGTCTTTAATAATTTCCTTGAATGCTATACAGGGACACTTACAAAGAAAAGAGAGGGAGGGTGGCATTTATTGAGTAAACATTGAGCTATGAACCAGGGCACCTTGTGTATGCAATCAGTTTTGATGGCCCAGGGAAGCAAGGAACAACATTCCCATTTTACAGAGAGAAACAAGAGATGTGAAAAGGTCAGATGATTGACACCCACTGGGAAGTGTCCAAGCTGGGATTAGAACCTAGTGGATTTTCTTTGATGGACATTTTTTCCCAACACATCAAAAATGATCTCCAATATTATCTGGAAAGAAAATGGCACATTCACATTCACAAAGAAAAGATCTGGTTGTTTTTCTACTGAGGGACCAATATTGATATAGCCCTTTCATGTTAAAATTCAGCTCTATCCCCAGACAACCGTGAGACCTTTCAGAGAACCAGGCTGGCATTTTAAGGAAGAGGGGCGGGAACTTCACAGGCATTGGAGGGGATTGACCAATGCTATTCGGAGGAGGAGTTCTAAAACTCAGGAGAATCACAGCTTCTAATTCCAAAAACCGAGCTTTATTGAGTCGTCCTGTTCCCTACTCCTAATCTCTTATCTGGTCCCATTCCGTAAAAAGCACTATGATTTACAGGGACACTACCATCTTTACCACTGTACAAAAAAAAAAAGTCAGGTGTCACCTGTGACGGTCATGGGCTCCTTGCTGGGTCCTGTGGCTGTGACGTTCTCCTTGCTGGGACCTGCAAAGGACAGGAGGTGATGGTTGGAACCCCCGTGAGTTTTGGCATCACAATCCATCATGACTATGAATCGGGACTCATGGATTCCTGAGATGTTTGTCAAAGCATCACTCTTTGATTCCTTCCTCATCATCTGTGAGGCAAAACAGATGCCATGTTTTCAAGCCATGTTTTCAGGGATTAGTGTGTTTACCCAAACGGATGTTAAGCCCCCCAACAGAAATGGTCAGGAAATGCTTCTAAGCACTGTAGCCTTCACCGTGTCACATGCATTATTCCAAGCTCACCATCCAAGGGCACAGGCTTTAAGTCTTGCACACCATGACATGGTCCCACAAGTCTGGGGTGTGACTGAGATGATTATCCACTCATGGAGCGAGGGCCCTGGTGAGGAGAGCAGAGTGCCCGCCCAGACCCCAATGGGAGATAAGAAGCCAGATGGAGGAGGCGGTTTCTCCAAAATCCATCTTGACCTGGGAGTTGAGAAGAACCAGGTGGACTTTAGGACCTTCATGTGGGCTAAGAGCATTTGGTGAAGAGTCTCTTTGGGGAAGTGAAGGTCCACGTTCCGATGAGCATTGCCACATCAGAAGACCAAGAACTGTCAGGGAATGCACAGGATTGGATTTGCAGGTCAAGCCTACACCCAAGGCATCTTCAGATGTAAGCGTTCTCTCTCAGCTGCTGGGTCAATATCACTTGTCAATACACATTGATATGGGCTTTCAAGGCAAGTCAACAATGACATGAACACACATCAAAAATAACTTTATCATGGACGTTCCAATCTCCATGAATTTGTGGTGTGGTTAAGATATAATAGAGACTCTAGTGTCTGCACAAAGTGCTTTAAATACCTGGATGCCAACATCTAATGCGGCTTCTCAGGTGAAGTGGGATTGCAGGTCTCAGAACGCAATTTTCAGGATTTAGAATATCTGTGAGGCTGTAAAACTTTACACTGGAGTCCCACTTTCTCACTTCCTGGTTGAATGTGCCATCAGATATTTTAAAGGTCCTCGTTCCCTTCATTAACCTATAACGTTTTTATTGACAGGAGAAGAGGGACCACTTGTATCCCAGCTTCTATTTTTCATGGCGACACAACCTCTGATTTTTAGTTGGACACGTGGCACCCCCCACAAGGAAGTCTGCCTTGTCTTGCCTTCTTTAAAGGGCCGGGGGTGGGGGTGCTACCCTTTCCCCTGTGGTACTGGCTGTCACGTGAATGCAAGGCTTGGAGATGAGCGATTCTCCTCGACCATGGGGGAAACCTCGGAACGCAAGTCAGATATGGTCAGAGAAAGTGCCTGCCCTGACTCACCTCCCTGTAACCACATGGAGTTCTGGCTTAGTCCTGTGACTTGCTCTGGCCAGAGGTCCAAAAACAAATGTGAAACAAGGTACAAAGTGTTTGAACACTGCTTCCTGTCATCATGTGAAGCTCTGGGGCCCCCAAGATCTCCAGGGGGACAAGCACAAAAGATCCATGAAGTCAAGATGTGTAGCAAGGCTGCCCTAGCCCATCCTGCCCCTGACCAAGCCACCCAGACCAGAATGACTCAGCTGACCCCAAATCAGAAGGAATAAATGCTCATCACCTTAGGCCATAAAGATTTGGGGGTGGCCTGTTGTTCAGCCAAAGCTTGTACACTCAGGACATGAAATGAGGAAAATACTGCCAGTTTGCTGATAGATGTTGAGTAGAGACCTTGCTTTCTTAGGATATCTGGGGTGTCTATATTTGGCCAAGATTAGAACATCTTTACTTGGTCTGTCTCCTCTCAATGGGTGAAGCCAGGTCCTCCTAGGTGGGTCCCCAAACACGTGCTCTGCCCTGCAGTGTATGAGATCTACCTAATTCTGATTTACATGGGGAACAGTGTGAAGAGGCACTGAAATGCAAAATATAAGAGAAAAGATATGTAAAAAAAAACGATATAAGAGAAAACAATAATAATTTCCCAGAAGATGAACTGAGGGTGCAAAGTTCTGGAATGAGAGCCATTCTTTGGCCTCTCCAGAGTGCACCTCTGTGGGGTCTGGTCCAGAAACATCTTCCCCTTTCACCTGTGGGCAGGTGCTTGCAGGAAGCCTGCATCGCTGTTTAATAGGGAAGAACAAATCTGACTCCATATTAGATCTGTTTCTTTTACTTTAACCTTTGTCTTCTATTGCTTTTGCTACTAGTTAAGAATGTTGCCTATAGCCCGAAATATACAGAATAGCCCATTCTCAAGCCTCGCCTCTGACCTTTAAACATATAGCACTTTTCCATTCAAACAGAGATAAAAAGTTGCACAACAGAAAATAACATGTGTCTTGTTGGAGGTTTACAGGAACATCATGACCTGACCTACATGGGCAGCTGCAAGAACAAAGGATTCCAGCACCAAGAAGTTTGCAACAACCAACCACATCCCCGCCCCTTTTAGTACAAAAGAAGCCTTAATTCTAACTTGAGGAAGATGGTTCTTTGGGACACAAGTCTACCATCTTCTTTGTCTGCTTGCTTTCCAAACAAAGTCGTTATTCTTTGTCCCAACAACTCGTCCTTCAGTTTATTGGCCTGTCCTACGGCAAGCAGTACAGGGTTGGACTCGATAACACCTGTTTCTGTCATAAATTAACGTGTTAATTGCATGCACGGGGCTGTCTATTTGAGAGGTGTGGGAGCGACAGCCCCGGGCTGGGATTTCCAGAGATCCTGTTGCAGGCATCCTTAGGATAAGTGCGTCCACAGCCCTTCTTAATGTGCTCCTAAAAGTAAGTTATGGACGCTTTAACATCTGCACAGCTGCAGATGTGTGTGGAGCACAGCTCTCTCTGCTCCCAAGGACGAAATTAATTTTTGAGATGTCCACATTGCCTCAACATCACCCATCAAGCAGCGCATTGGAGAAGCCCAACCACTTTGCTACTTTTTATTGCTTTTTAAAAAAAAATAAACCTCCGTTCAAAAATATACTCAGACATTCTTCTGTCACAGACTGAATCTGTTCCCAATTTCTTGTCCAAACAATGAAAAATATACAAGTGCATTTTCCGCGAGACCCCTTCTGACCTTTTCAAAGGGAAGTGGCACCCAGCACAGAGGTTGATGCTTTCTGGACGTTTGATCTGAAGTGGAGGCCACCTGTTTCCACAACTCATCGGGTAACGTTTGACCACACTCCCCAAAGTGGGGCTTTGCAAAACTGACATCCCAGAAGGTTGTAGATCTAAGCTTAGGAAAACAGACATTCAAAGATTTTTGAAGTGTTTAAATGACTTCTGCTAATTTGATGGTGTTGACTACAGAGATAATAGGAACCAAATTGAAATGGGCGATTAGATAATTAGATATATTCCCCAGACCCTTACAAATACAATTCTGTGGGGGAGTGGGTGTGTTTAGAGAGACAGAGAGGGTAAGAAGTAATAGATGCATAGATAGATAGAAATTAGATTAAATAGATGATAGAGATAGGTAAATAAAGATGATGGATTGATAGATATAATAGGCAGATAAGTGATAGATAAGGATAGGTAGATAGATAGATAGATAAATAGATAGATAGATAGATATAGATGAATAGGAGACAGATAAATCCTCTATAGGCTGCCTAGGATGTTTTGTTATTTTTTGGGACATGATTCTAATGGCCTTTCTATCTTATGTTGCCACTTATTCTGAAAATAATCTTAAATTTTGATGTTTCAGCTACAACAGGACCCAGTAGGTGTTGGTCACCAGTTTCTGTTTTTCCCAGTGGCTGGTGGGAGAGAGCCTAGGCTGGGGACTTTCTGATAAATTTCCAACTGCTCTGGTTGAGCTCCAAACCATATGTCTATGTCCAAATCCCTGGAACCTTTGAATGTGCCCAACACATCTTGCAGCTGATAAACAAATGTAGGATACATAATAGTAAAAAAACACCGACAGTAGTTTGGGGCGAATCCTCAGGTTTTCCCATCCACAGCCAATGCTCTCAAACCACATTGACCGCAGGCTGCTAAACTTCATTTACAAAGCACTCAGAGCCTCTTGTCTGTTTGGTGGGTTCCGTGCCCTTCAGTTGGCCTGTTGACATCTATCAGGTGCTCTTGGGGGACCCTCCTGGCATTCCTCCACCCGGGACCTCGAAACACGAAACAGAGTAGAAGATGCCCCTTGGGACATTCGGGCCTTGCCCGCTGCGTCTCCCCGAAGCCCGCACTCCGCGATGCCGTGCCGTCCAGCCCTGGTGGAAAATAAACTAGTTAATGTGACTGAGGTCAACCGATGGGCTTCTCTCCGTGATAAATTCAAGCAAATTGAAGGTAATTGCCTCAACTGAATTCAGAGCAAGTCCTGGCCCAACCTTCTGCCACGAGTTCTGCCGGCTCTGGGAGAGCTGGAGCCCATGACATCATGCGGACAATTTGCACATATTTATGCAATTTGTCATCATTCTGTCTGTATCATCTGGAGGCTGCAGGATTTGCCTCTGGCCTCCCTGTGAAGTCAGAGATTTGAGAATCACGTGCTGGACGTACTGTGGGTATATGTGGTGTGTGTGTGTGTGTGTGTGTGTGTGTGTAGTGTGTGTGTGGTGTCGGTGTGTGTGTGTGTATGGTGGGTGTGTGTGTGGTGGGGAGGCGTTTGTGTGTGTGATAGGGGTGTGCTGGGCAGAAGATGCGAATCTCTTGATAGAAACCAAGAAACCGTATTATGATTTAAGGAAGCAGCAAAGCCAGCAGGTTCCAGAACAAGTACAGACAAACCTGGGATGTGCCTCAGCCAGTGGACACACCTGCACACAGGTGTGGCTTCCACTGGTTTCACTGTGGATGCATTTGCAGGTAAAGCTGTGGAAGGTCAGACTTTGTCCCTTCCAAACTCAACACAATGTCCACCCAGGCAGGGGACACCTGCCTTTCCCTAAACGATGTCTTAAGGTTGAGCCATGAAAAAAGGTTTGCCAGATAAACACAGTATCCCCAGCTGGACTTGGATTTCGGGGAAACAGTGGAGAACTTTTCAGGGTCGGTACGTCCAGCGTGATATGTGCCGTCTGCCTCAAATCCAGGTTTGACTGGGCCTCCTGCACATTTAGGGGCCAACTCTACACACCTGCAAAGAAAACTAACAATTTGCAAATCTCACTTCCCTCAAAATTGCAGATTTGTTCAACCCAAAGCAAAGAAATCATGGACACGGTGACTATTCCTGGCAGAGGTTAGCAGGGGCCCGAGTTACGTGCTGGCAACAAGGTTCTGGTTGAGTTTGGGGCACGGACAGAGGTGACAGGGGGACGCAGACAGGGTCTCTTTGAGCAGGAGACCCGCTTTGAGACAGCAGAAATTGGTCCATTTGGGGATGGTTTCCTGGGGAATCTTTGGGGGCCACTCAGGGCTGGTCCATCGTGATGGAAACCTCAGAATGAATTTGTGAACTCGCTACAAAAGCCTGTGTAAAACCAGATGAGGCATGACGGAATTAAAGTCTTTGAGTCAGAGGCCGGCCGTGGCGTCCCACCAGATGTGCGGCAGCCATCAGGCCCCGCCGACCACGGTTCCAATTAGATCCCGGGATGACCTCATGCAGAGGGTATGGCCCGAATATTAAAAATTCCTGGGGCAAATGGCATTAGGGAAGGGAAAGGGTGCGTACATGCTTCATTTTTTATTTCAACGCCCGCTCTGCCGGCCGGTGCGATGGTAGGAGAGGAAATTGCCAGGTCTTGGCTTCGTGTTTTACTGGATGGAAGACAGATTTACAACACATGGAAGAAACAATTAGGACGGGGGCTCCGCCGACTACAAAGCGAGGAAATAAATTCCCGTAATGAGACGGGAAAAGCGCAGGGCAGGAGTGAGCTATGTGCTGGCGTCCAGAGGCTATGGCAGGTCGCCGCGGGCTGCCCTCGGCAACAGATGGCCCGCAGATTCCGCACACCCCCGGCCTCGCTTACGGTTTTATGAGACCCTCCCCCTGCTGCTCTTCCCCGAGACTCCAGGCCAGAAACGGCACTAGAACACGGGTATCTGGGAGCCGAAGCCTGAGGCACCTTAGATGTCGACTTGCACATCAAGGAGGGGAAGGGAAGGGGGTGAGAGGTTGGGTGTCTGGAGGGGTGATTGGGATGAGCCCGGGTAGGCTGTGTGCCTGCAGCGGGCAGGGCCTCTCCAGTGCACAGCTGCTGCTCAGAGGTCCCCTCCAAAATGAACGCAAGGAATAATACCCAGCCGTGAAAAGGAGTGAAGCTCTGACACAGGCTACCACGTGGGTGGACCTCGAACACACGATGCTCAGTGAGAGAAGCCAGACACAGAAGGACACACAGTGTGTGATTCCATTGATAGGAAACGTCCAGAACAGGCAAATCTACAGAGAGAGAAAGTGGGTTCGTGGTGTTAGGGATGGAAGGAAGAGGATGGGGAGTGACTTTTAACGGGAATGGGGTCTCTTTTGGGGGACAAGAATGTTGTAGAACCAGATAGAAGTGGTGGGTACACAACACCGTGAGTACCCTAAATGCCCCTGAATTACCCACTTTAAAAATGGTACAAATGAACTTATTTACAAAATAGAAATAGAGTCACAGATGTAGAAAGCAAACTTATGGTTACCAAGGGGGAAAGGGCGGGGGGGTGGGAGGGATAAATTGGGAGACTGGGGTTGACATATACACAGTACTATATATAAAATAGATAACTAATAAGGACCTGCTGTAGAGCACAGGGAACTCTACTCAGTACTCTGTAATACTCTATATGGGAAAAGAATCTTAAAAAGAATGGATACATGAATATGTATAACTGATTCACTTTGCTGTACACCTGAAACTAACACCACATTGTAAATCAACTCTATTCCAATGAAAATTGTTAAATAAAAAAAATTTTTAAATAGGGAGTGTAACAAAATAAAATGCTCAATTTTAAGTTGTGCGAATTTCATCTCAGTTGTTTAAAAGTGTAGAACGTGGGTTCCTTGTTGAGAAGGCCGCTGAGAAGCTGAAGTCAGGTGATGGGTGGTCCTCCTCCCCGACAACAGGGGGCCTGGGGCTGAGCTGGTGATGACCTGCTGGTGTTGACAAGGTCAAAGGCCACAGATCTGACCCACAGACCTGGCTGGTAGAGAACGCCATCCCATGAGACTGACACCTTAACTCTGGCCATTTAACACAGATGTGTGGAAGCAAGGGGTCTCAGGTTGAGGAAACATGGGTCCTTGGTGGGAATGAACCCCACGCTAGAAGGACAATTTGGAGAGTTGTTCATCTGGGGCTGGGTGACTCTCTGATGCGGGGCGTCCTGGGCCCTGTGGGGTGTCGAGCAGCTTCCCTGGTCTCCATCCACCACGTGCCAGGAGGACCCTCTGCCTCCAGGTGGTGAGACCAAAAATGTCCAAGACATTATCAGATGTTCTTGCCTTCGTTGGGACAACATCTGTCAATTAGAACACCACTTGGAACTTACTTTCCAGAAACTAGAACAAAGAGGCAGGTGCCAGTGGGAATCCTTCCCATCTTGTGTGGAGCTAGGTACCCAACTTGCAGGGATAGACGTGGGACTGTTTTGATCTCAGGGCTGATGGGGCAAGTGGTGGCCTGTTTAGGGTCCCAGCAGGCAGGACAGCCCTGGTGATTTGTACACCCCTCTCCCCCTCACGCATTAGCCTCCAGCCCTGGTGCCCATGTAGGTCCTTGTAGGTGGGAAGTGAGCTATCGGATACTCTTTAACAAATTCCTTCTCTGCATAGACCAGCTGGGGTGGATCTCTGTGGCCCAGAGCCACGAGTGCCGACAGATACGCTGCAGCTTCCCGTCGGGGCCACTGGACAGGTAAGGAAAAGAGAGCCATGCACACAGGTGTGCTCACCTGTGTGAGGTCCGGGAGCTGCCCAGGGCACACGGAGCTGGGTTTCCAGGACCTGGAAGTTCATCTAATCGCTTATCCAGCCAACAGCCTCTAACATATGAATCTATCCGCTGTGTGTTTGTGCAAGTGCAGTTTCTAAGTGAATGTATGCTCAAATGTCAACGGAATTCAAAAATTTTTTTGAAGTGACTAGCTTTTATTTATTTATTTATTTTTAATTGGGGTATAGTTGCTTTACAATGTTGTGTTAGTTTCTGCTGTACAACAAAGTGAATCAGTTACATGTATACATATATCCCCTCCCTCCTGGACCTCCCTCCCACCATCCCATCCATCTAGGTCACCCTAGAGCACCGAGCTGAGCTCCCTGTGCTATACAGAAGGTTCCCACTAGCTATCTATTTTACACATGGCAGTGTGTATGTGTCAATCCCAATCTCCCAATTCATCCCACCCTCCCCTTCCTCCCCATGTCCACATGTCCGTTCTCTACATGTGTCTCTATTCCTGCCCTGAGAATAGGTTCATCTGTACCATTTTTCTAGATTCCACATATATGCGTTAATATACGATATTTGTTTTTCTCTTTCTGACTTACTTCACTCTGTATGACAGACTCTAAGTCCATCCAGGTCTCTACAAATGACCCAGTTTTGTTCCTTTTTGTGGCTAATATTCCATTGTGTATATTACCACATCTTCTTTATCCATTCCTCTGTCGATGAACATTTAGGTTGCTTCCATGTCTTGGCTATTATGGATAGTGCTGCAACGAACATTGGGGTGCATGTGTCTTTTTGAATTACGGTTTTCTCAGAATTCAGATGTTAAGGTTGGAAGTCAGCATGGGGATCATCAGGCGGAAAGGCTTCCTTTTAAAGATGGGGAGACCGACGTCTCCGATAGTTGACCTCCTTGGGCTCATATATAATCTCCAAGCCTGGCCAGGATTCGCCCTGAGAGTGCCTGGCTTCGAAGCCAGAGCTGGAAGCTGGAAGCACTACACAGCGTGGTTTCTACTCCAAAGGGGTCCACGTCCTGTGTGTTTATACCAACGTGAGTGATTGCTGCCTGATGTAGACCTTGTAACCCGGAGATATTAGAGGGCACTGTCCCCAAGACCACTCCCGCTTCTGACACCAATGACAAGGTAGGGTCCCCAAGACCACCTTCAGGTATGACGATTCACTAGGACTCTCAGAACTTGCTGAAAGTTGTTATATTTATATTTATGGTTTCTGCCAGTGATAGGATATGGATTAAACATCACCCAGGGAAAGAGGTGCATGGGTGGGGACAGTCCAGGAGACACCAAGCATGAGTTCGCAGGTGCCCCTCCCAGTAGGGTCATGGACAGGGCCTGCTCCTCCAGGAATGTGTGTGATCCACGTGGGGTGTGGCCCACGGGGAGGCTCACCCGACATCTGATGTCCAGACTTTTTATGGGCGTTGGTCACGGGGACAAGGCTGACCACCCATGAGACTGACCTTGGACTCCAGCCCCTCCAGAGGTCCAGCTGAGACCACGTGCCCTCAATCACATAGTATCCCAGACCATCAGGCCCAAGGCTTCAAGTAAACAAAGACAGTCTTATCAAGCAGGACATCCAAGGGCTCAGAGGTGACCTCCCAGGAGCTGGGGGCAAAAACCAGACCTGTTCATGGGCAAAGTTAATTCTGTATGGCATCCCCTGCCCTCCACCTCTAGAGTCTGTTCCCACCTCCCATGTGTAAATCCACGGCAGGAATTCCAAATGCGAGAACTGAAGTGGTAGCCCTCACACCCAAGCTTGGGGATGAAGTCAATGCCTACCACGTTGTGTCAGAAAGAGTTCTTCAGCGAAACAGAGACAGCTGGATGTAGATATAGATGATATAGATATAAATATAGATGTAGATATAGATAGATGATATATAGATGGAGATGGAGATGTAGCTATACCTAAATGATATAGATATACATAGATAATATATAGATATAGATATAGGCAAATAGATGGGCTATAAATATAGATATAGATGCACTATAGATATACAGATCTATACATACAGATGTAGGTATAGATAGATGATAGATAGAGATGATAGATGATAGATAAATGATAGATGGATATAGATAATGATACATAAAGACACATAGATAAATGATAATTAGATAGATAGACAATAGATAAATGGATAGATAGATAGATAGATATGTAGATACAGAGAGGTGATAGATGATGATAGATACATAGACAGATAAATGAGGAATAGTTAGATAGATGATAGATAGGTAGATAGATAAATTATTAGTCAGGGTTCTCCAAAGAAAGACAACCAGTAGGATATATCATATATGTATATAAAGTGATTTATTACAAGGAATTGACTCACATGATTATGGAGGCCTAAAGGTCTCACCATCTGTTGTCTGCAAGTTGAACACCCAGGAGAGTGGGTGGTATAGCTTGAAGGCCTGGGAGCCAGAGGGTGGAGGGCAGGCAAAGATGCATGTCGCAGCTCAGCACCTACACAGGCAGTGAGTTCTCCCTTCCTCCACCTTTTTGTTCTATTCAGGCCTTCACCTGATTAGACGAGGCCCACCCACCCTGGGGAGGGCAATTTGCTTTCTTCAGTGCACTGACTCAAACACTCATCTCACCTAGAAACTCCCTCCAAGATGCGCCGAGAATCACATTTAACCAGGGACCTGGCATCCGTGAACCCAGGCATGTTGACACATCAGTGAACTACCACAGCACCTTGTCCCCGGACTGGGGTCTCCCCTCCCCCTCCGCAGGTCACCTTGAGCTCCCTCTGGTGGCTGTTCACCCCCCAGCCTCTCCACCAGGCATCTCAGGGTTTACTGGACCCAAGACGGTCAGACAGGTCTCGAGGCAGAAAGCACTGACCGTGTGCTGAGCAGAACCCAAGGGCAGCTGGGCAATGGCCCAGGGCTGCGGGGACCATAGGAAGACTGCTGGGTGGCCCTGCCCTCCTCCCGGTTCTGGACACTCTTTGCCTGTCCCTAGCTGGGGGTGGAAGTCCACAGTCACTCACTCATCCCCCACCTTTGTGCCCTCCACCCTCCAGCAGCCTTGACTTTGCCATGGCCCCTGGACCCTGTGCTCTGAGGGAGTTGGTGGAATGGACAACTCAGTGGCGTTAAGTACGTTTACAAGGTTGTGCGACATCACCTCTGTTTCCAAACATTTTCTGCACCCCAAGGAGACCCCATGTCCATGAGCAGTCCCCATTCCTCTCCCCCCAGCTGCTGGTAACCACGAAAATGCTTTCTGTGTCTGTGGATTTGCCTGTTCTGGACGTTTCCTATGAATGGAATCACACACTATGTGTCCTCCTGTGTCTGCTTCTCTCACTGAGCATCGTGTGTTCAGGGTCCATCCACATCGTAGCCTGTGTCAGAGCTTCACTCCTTTGCATGGCTGAGTCATATTCCACTGTGTGGATGGACCCCACGCTGTTCATTCATCCGTGGACTTTTTGGGTTGTTTCCACCTGTATGGCTACTTCAAACGGTGCTGCTGTGATCGTGCATGTACAAGTATTTGCTGGAGTCCCTGTTTCAATTCCTTTGGATGATACCCTTTAAAGAAAAAAAATCTATTCTGACCCTTGTTCAAACGTAAAGAAGACTTCATTCAAGATTATTGTGATAGGTGTTGAGACCATCACAGTACTGGACAGAGACGCGTCTCCCATCTGTACACAGCAGGCAGCTGGGGATGTGTAGCCCACAGGCAGAGTGAGGGGGTCGGTGGGTGGAGAATGACTAACAAAAGATGTGAAGTGTAGAGGGATGCTGGCTCAATTGACGTAGCGGGACCCTTGCTCAGTCTGGATTCGGCAGGAGGAAGATGGCTGAGGCTGTCTTGAAAAGAGGGCTTAGAGGAGATTGTTTGGAATTTGGTCAAAGAGAGCGTCTGTCCTGCCCAGGAGTGGGGTTTCTGGGTTGTAGGGTGACACCATGTATAAAGTTTTGGGGAACCGCCATACTGTTTTCCAGAAAGGCTGCTCCATCCCACATTCCCGCCAGCAAGAGTCATGATGTGTCTACATCCTCACCAACACTTGTTATCTTCCTGAATTTTATTATAGCCACATCTGGTGTACACATACCGTGCACTTGGCACCTAAGGGAAGTTTGTGGCGTGAATAAGTGACTCTAAATTCCACACATAGCTTTACATGTTTAGCATGCAAATTTCCAAATCCAGAATTAGAAAAAAAAAAATGGTGTCATGAAACCCTATCTGCCTGTGGCCAGTTTCAACCTGGACCAATGTGTTGCCAATCCCGTTTCATTTCCCATCCTTTTCACTGTCGTACTCTTTGAAGGCAAATTCCAGACGTTATATCATCTTACCTATAATTAGTTTAGGGTGTCGTTCCAACAGATAACAGTATCTTTTAATTCGTAATCACAATACCACATCAAGCCTTAAAGACAAACCGTACTCCCCCAGGAGATGCAAGTTTCCACCATGGACTCCAAGATGAATTTTTACACTTGGTGTGTGCAAGTCAGCATCCAAACAAGATCACCCCATCACGTCTGATCCATTTATTCCAAGTCTTTTTGTAAAAAAATATAATGTATTGAGGTGAATTTGACACAAGACAAAACGAACCACTTAAAAATGAGTAATTCTGTGACATTTAGGACTCTCACAGCTTTGTGCAACCACCACCTCTATCTAGTTTCAAAATATTTCTGTCTTCACGAAGTAAAACCCTGTAACCTTTAAGCTGTCCCTCCCCATCCCATTCCCCCAGCCCCTGGCAATCACTAACCCACTTTCTTGTCTCTGTGGATCTGCCTGTTCTGGACATTCCCTGCAAATGGAATCACACACTGTGTGTCCTCCTGGGTCTGGCTTCTCTCACTGAGCATCCTGTGTTCAAGGTCCATCCACGTGGTAGCCTGGGTCAGAGCTTCACTCCTTTGCATGGCTGAGTCATATTCCGCTGTGTGGATGGACCCCATGCTGTTCATTCATCCATCCATTGATGGATTCCGTATCTTTTCAACCCTTTCTGCACTGTGTCATTTGCCAGCTATTTTGAAAACGGTGTCCTTCTGGTGTGGTGTCTCCCACAAGCTGACGGGGTGGATTGAATTCGTGGAACACATTTCTCTGACCCTCGCATGACCTGCAAACTGGGAGTGGGACATGGAGACCTGGTAAATTCAGGTTGAATAATTTTCCTGCTGCATCACACCACATGGGGCAGGATGTCCGGGGGTCCATTCTTTGGGATGTCATCCTTAATTAGAGCTTTATCACTAGTAGCTGGCATGGCCAGCCGATCCAGGCACTGTAAAGTCCCCCATCCTTCTTTTTCCACGGACGGTTTAAACACCCACGAAGGATCATCATGCAGATTTGTCTTGCATTGGGTTTCTATCATGGAGATGCACAACTCCATAATTTATTCTGCATGTCTGAGCCCGAATTCTCCTGTTGAAAAAAGATCATTCCTTCCTGTAATGTCTGGATACTCAGAAATACATGTTGCACGGGAAGACAAAGAATTTAAAACTTTTTTTTTTTTTTAATTTTTCTAAAATCGGTTTTCGGAACACTGACTCCAAGCTCTGGTTTCCTCTAAAGATAACACAAGAGTCTCTCTCTCTCTCTCTGTCTCTGTAGTAGAAGTCACAGATTTGCCATATTTGATGAATTTCATTCCATTCCCTACATTGTTGGTGTGGGTTCTTACCTCATTGCAGATCAGAGGCAGCCCTTCTGATCGGTCCCAATATCCTCTGGACAAGATACGATCAGTCTTTGGTGTCTTTTATTCTGAGTGCTGATATGACGCCCCCAACTCACCCAGTACATTTCCTGCCTGCACCTTAGAGCAGTCAAAGGCACCCAGAAACCAAAAGCAGATTTTCTTATAGAGACCTTCCTAATGACACGAACACTTAGGATTTGCTTTATCCGTTCATAGGCGATAGATGATTGGTGATCTGGAATATATGACGTAATAGCATATAAAATACGTTAGAAGTTTTAAAATTAGAGTATGTAATTGTACACAGAATACTTCAAACTTTTACCATCTTTTACACCGGGCATATTTTGAATGAAAAAAAAAACAGTGTCCCCAACACTTTCCGAGGGAGGTTTCCTCTCAAGATAATTGTCGTCTCCTCTCTCGGTGATAATTCACTCCTGGCATCCGCACTATTTAATAAAATTCAGTAATGCAATTTGCTTAGATCAAACCCCAATTAAGAAGTCATGCCAACCCCGTGCCTCCACGTCTGAAGGGGTTAATGCTCTTTTATGTTTGCGATTACCATTTTATTACCCATGCTTTGCGAAAGACCCATTATCATAAAATTGAGAAATCCCATCAAGTCCCCCCCAACCCCGGCCCCCCCCCGAAACGAACAGCTTTTCCACACGAGTGACTCAGATGCTTCTGTGAGGCAATTACTGGGTGTCCGTCATGTGTGCCGAGGATTGAAAATAAAAATTAAAGTAACGAGGCATGAGCTGGATTTAAGGAAGTCTCGCCATACTTAATTTGTGTTTGTATTGAATTATTTAAACCCTCTCCCCCTGCCGGCACCCATCCGCTTGTATTTGTAGCCACGTCAGAAAAGAGATATGCGTAGCTCCTTCTCAGGAGACTGCCAAGGGGCCCTGCTAATTAATAATGTGATTTTTTTTAATGAGGAGAAAGCTGATTTGGGGCTGTGAGTGTTTGCACTTCACCTACAGAGGCTAAAGGATAGGGATCAAGTATTGATTGATTGATGCTGTTGGGCTCCTTATATGTGATGAGTTCCTCCCAGAAGGGGGACTCTCCTGGGGAAAGGACGATTGATCCAACCTTAATTATGTAATGATCTTCTAACATCCAATCTACATATGCGGGTGTGTATCTACACAGTTACGGGTGTTGGGAGGGTGGTGGTCTTACATCTGTTAAAACCACCCTGCGAAATCACAAGCATTTCTTTACTGGTTTTGTCTTCCAAATGGTGACCATAGACCAAGCGTGGGGAGCTATCTTCAACAACACCAATTACCCACTGCATCAGGGGATTGTTTTTTTTAATTTTTATTGGCGTATAGCTGCTTTAGTTACTATATGTTGTGTTAGTTTCTGCTGTACAGCAAAGTGAATCAGTTATACATATACATGTATCCACTCGTTTGTTAGATTTTTTTCCCCATATAGGTCTTTACAGAGTATTGAGGAGAATTCCCTGCGCTATACAGCAGGTCCTTATGAGTTATCTATTTTATATACAGTAGTGTGTATACCCAAGGAATCTAAGAGTGTTAGTTGCTAACCTCCCAGCGTGTAGTTCCACCATAAATGGGCAGTGTAGGGTACGACCTGGATGGGCAAAGAACCGCCACCACTGCTGGTTCTCATGTGAGAACTCAAGGGTTTCTCTTTAATCGATTGGATTCAGACAACCTCTCACTGGTTGACTAGGGATTTTGCTCAGTCCTGGACTCACCCTTCCCCACGAGCCCTTTGGGGTCCTTAAGAGCCAAGTGTTGAAATGCAACTCTCGGGATACGCCATGTTGAAACAGAATTAACACTGAATGCGTCAGGGTTGAGGGGGTTTTCTTTCAACACAGGAATCCCACTAAAAGACTCTGGGGTAAGTTAACAGGAGGCAGAGTGTAGAAAATCCAGCTCAAATAACTAGCTGGGGGTGTGACACTCAATCAGAGGTCCTGCCTGCATGTCTGTATGCGCGCCTCTGATGTGGTGAGAACCCGCTCTGCATCCTTTTACCCATACCCCAGAAGGATGAGAAGCAGCTTACCTATAAGATGCATGAGTCGTAAATGGTGGGCGTGGACACCAATGCTTATTGCAAGCTTATCTCATGGTTTCTTAGGTATGACACCAAAAGCACAAGCAACCAAAGAAAACATAGATTAATTTTAATTAAAATTAAAAACTTTTGTGCATCAGATGATGCTATCCAAGAAGTAAAAATACAACCTACAGACAGGGAGAAAATATTTGCAAGTAATTTATCTGATGAGGATGTGGTATCTGGAAGGTATTAAAGAACTCTTACAGTTCAGCAATAAAAAGACAAACAACCCAATTTTTTTTGATAAATCAATGCATTTTTATTTTATGTGTGTGTGTATGCATGTATTTATTTATTTATATATGTATGTATGTATTTTTATTTTTTGGCCGCACCCCACGGCAGTGAGAGCATGGAGTCCTAACCACGGGACTGCCAGGGAATTCCCCCGATCTTTAAAAGCAGGCAAAGGACTTCAAGAGATGCTGCTTCAGAGAATATATCCAAATGGCCAATACGCATATGAAAAGTTACTCAGTATTCCTCATCTTTGGGGAAATACAAATTAAAATCACTTCATACTAATGATGATGGCTATGATTTTAAAAAAGAAAAAGCAGAAGACAACAGGTGCTGGTGAGGATGTGAAGTCGGAACCCTGCTCCATTGCTGGTAGGAGTGTAAAATGGTTCAAGTCTTGGTAAATCCCCCAGAACTAGGGGCTCCTCTGCATATCGGTTCTCGGTTTGGAGAATCAGCTGAAATTCTGAGGCAACAGAAAATGTGCCTTCAACACACTGGCGTGAGCATCTCATAGACAATTCCTGTCTCTCCCGCCCTCAGCTGGCTGCAGACAGGGGATCTGTGGGGAGGGGGCCGGGAGGAAACTGGCACTTATTTGGGGAGCTTTATAGAAAAAGCTCTCCTCCAGGAGGTGGGCAGTAGGATGCATGTTAGTATTTGCTAGGGTGTGACTTTACAGTAGGTGAGTATGGATAATACTAGGTAGTGCAGAGGTGAGTTTGATGTAAGTCTAATATTAGGACTTAGTTTAGTATTAGCTTGGTATTAGTTCAGTATTAGTGCAGTTTAGTAGTGTTGGTAATTAGTTCAGTATTGCTCTAGTATTAATATTTAGTGTTAGCTTGGTATTAGTTTAGTGCTGACTATTAGTAAGTAGGTTAATATTAGTATTTAGTTCATGTTTGTTGAGTATTAGTTTGGTATTTAGTATTATTAACTAGTTTAGTATTAGTATTTAGTTTAGTATTAGTTTTGTATTAGTTTAATATTAGTTTAGTATTTAGTATTGCTGATTGTTTAGTGTTAGTATTTACTTTAGTATTAGTTTTGTATTGGTTCAGTATTCAGTATCAGTAATTAATCATATATTAGTCTAGTATTAGTACTTTGTTTAGTATTGGTTCAATATTTAGTATTAATAATTAGTTTCGTATTGGTTTTTACTTTAGTATTAGTCTGGTATTTGTTTAGTATTGGTCTTTAGTTTTGTATTCGTTTTGCATTAGTTTAGTATTTAGTATTAGTGACTAGTTTTGTGTTAGTCTGGTATGAGTACTGAGTTTGGTATTAGTTCAGTATTTAGTATTATTAATTAGTTTAATATTAGTATTTAGTTTGGTATAAGTTTTGCATTACTTTAATATTAGTATTAGTCTTCTATTTAGTATTAGATTCGCATTCACTGTAGTATTAGTCTGCTGTTTGTTTACTATTAGTATTTTGATATTAGTTTTGTATTAGTTGAATATTAGTATTAGTTTAGTATTTAGTATTGCTAATTAGTTTAGTATTAGCATTTAGTTTAGTATCAGTCTGGTGTTTGTTTAGTATTACCGTTCAGTATTTGTTTTGTCTTTGTTCAGTATTAGTTCAGTATTTACTATTAGTAATTGGTTTAGTGTTAGCTTTTAGTTCAGTATTAATCTTCTGTTTGTTTATTATCAGTACTTAATTTAGTATTAGTCTAGTACAAGTATTTAGTTTAGTATATACTGCTAGTAATTAGTTTAGTATTAGCATTTAGTTTAGTATCAGTCTGGTGTTTGTTTAGTACCAGTAATTAGTTGAGCATTAGTCTGGTACCAGTATTTTGTTTAGTGTTAGTTTGGTACTAGTTTAGCATGTAGTATTAATAATCAGTTTTGTGTCAGTATTGGTTTAGTATTTAGTGTTAATACTAGTATTCTACAGGTGAGAAGCCACTTCTTGGGGGGTGTACTGCATGCGTCCATGTGACCCCAAAGCAGGCCTCTCACGTCAGTCGCCCCTCAATGGTTGAAGACCTACCCTGGTCCGGGAAGATCCCATATGCCGCGGAGCATCTAAGCCAGCACACCACAACTACTGAGCCTGCGCTGTAGAGTCCACAAGCCACAACTACTGAGCCCACGTGCCACAACTACTGAAGCCCGCGCACCTAGAGCCCGTGCTCTGCAACAAGAGAAGCCACCGTAATGAGAAGCCCGCGCACCACAGCGAAAAGTAGCCCCCACTCACCACAACTAGAGAAAGCCCACGTGCAGCAACGAAGACCCAATGTAGACAAAAATAAATAAATTAATTAATTTTTTAAAAAAGAAGAAGAAGAAATAAAGGAGGAGGTTAGGAGATAAGTCTTTTGACTTATCTCAGCCAAAAGCCAAAAAAATAAAAATAAATAAATAAATAAAATAAAAAGACTTTAAAAAAATGTATCGTGAATCTGTAAGAGGTGTGTTTACAGCTTTAAATGTCATACTTGTACATCTATTTCCAACAGGATCTACTGACTCCTCAGTTTCATAAAATTACTGCTTTTATCCCGCTTTCCATCATGTCCTCCCCTCCCCCATCTGATCTCAAATGAAATTTGAACGTAGCATTACAATATTCGTCTCCCTGCAACTTCAGACACGTCTGTGTTTTATGTGCTCTGGTTCTCAACAATAAAATCCAATAACTACCCTTCGTGGTGTGATTGCTTGCATAGTGTGCACTGTTGAAATAAAGTAGCAGAGAGGAAATGAAAGTCTAAACATTAAAACAACAGAGAGGGTGTGAGTTTGCAAAGTCTGAATAACGTTAGGAAAGCGTCTGAACTTTTGGATGTTTTCCCAGCTTGCCCCGTTTAGATGCCCCAGCTCCTAACTTTCCATGTGGGTGTTCACCTCCATTTTCGTGTTGCTTATTTGGGGTGTGGAAGGGTTCCATCTAATTCCTCGGGTATTTCTAGGATCAGGGCAGGAATTTCAGAGGAGTCAAGAACAGGGTTATTTCAGTGTGCAAATTACTGGCCGACAAGGGTTGCTGGGTCAGGGTAAACATTCCATTTTCCAAAAGACCTAATGTTTTTAAACTAAAATCATCCAGATTTTCCACATTTCTGTGTTTCATATTCATTGCCTTTTAAAGCTTTAAAATTATGTGCAACTGTAGATTAAATGTATATCTACATAGGGAATATTAGTTGCTTGGTATTTCATACTTTCCAACTCGTTCATGTCCTGGGAAGTGAATTTGATTTACGATTTCAAGTTATCATTAGCAGCAAATGGGATCAATGAAGGTTTAGAAGGGACGCCCTTCTTATTTCTGATTTCCAGCTCCAAATTCTGTACGACTGACCAAAAATCTAGTTAGTAGAGACATTTCACTTTAAGCACATACTACTTTCTCCGACGACAAGGAAACATTCAGTACCGACAAGTAATCAAAATTCACATCTCAGGGAATTCCCTGGCGGTCCAGTGGTTAGGACTCAGCACCTTCACTGCTGAGGGCCCGGGTTCAATACCTGGTCGGGGAACGAAGATCCCACACGCTGCGCGGCGTGGCGGCTTGGCCAAAATATATATATATGTGTGTGTGTATATATATATATATATATATATATATATATATATATATACACATATATATATATATACTTCAGTCTTCAGGTAGAAGAGAAATTGGTAGAAATAAAGAGAAAATCCCCCCCCCCCAAAAAAAGAGATTCGTATCTCAGATATGTCTATGCTCAATACTAAACTACTGCGTTTGCTCTACGTTTATCAAAAACTTTACACTCAAGGTCAGAAACAGAGCCCACCGCAAAGTGAACATACGGTGCTCTTGTTCAAAAAAATTATTAAGAATATCCAGTCAACAGACCTGACTTCAGAGCATTAAACCGAGCGTGGGGACTTCTGATTACGGAGCTCTCTGCAATTTGCGTGGTCACATGCCTGGGATGTTTGCATTGCCCAAGACTGTAGGACTAGTGAAGTTATTCTCCAGGTTTTCATCTTGATGTGTCAGCCTATATATAAATTCTCACATCAACGCGTGTTGGCAGAGACCCTGTCCATCCACCACTTTGGAGTTGACGAAACCTTCAGCATATCCACGAGGAATTTCCACTTCTCACCTCTGCACTGAGACATGGGTAAAAACAGTGCCCGTTTTTATTGAAATCTTCTCCAAACATACACAACTGTAGAGGGACGAAGACCCCCGTTGGATAAATCCTTGGCGTGAGGTGGAAAATTGAGTGACCTCCAAAGCAAAGTTCCTACAACACAGGGTGCGGACGTGAGGGAGGTGGATTTGCTTTTCCGCTGTTTAAAAACCGGGTCTCCCCAAAGAGCTCCAGTTCAGCATTGGGGAAATCAGAGCTGGATGACTAGCGTCTTGGCTCACAAGTCTGACCTCGAATACCTGTCAGCACCACGGTCACTGTCATCAACCCCTTCCCATCCAACCCAACCCAACACCAGAAGGTGCCTCTATGTGTTTGGCACCAGGAACGGCCCTGCACTGAATACCCATTTTCCCCCGTTTTATTCAAGTGAAATTCACGTAACATAAAATTCATCACTTTCAAGTGGACAACTCAGTGGCATTTATCACCTTCACAATATTGTGCAACCGCCACCTCTATCAAGTTTCAGAGCATTCCCATCCCCCCAAGGAGACCCCGTCCCCATTAAAAGTCACTCCCCACCCCCCTCCACTTTCTGTCTGTGGATTTGCCTGTTCTGGATGTTTCCTAACAATGGAATCACACACCATGTCTGGCTTCTCTCACTGAGCATCCTGTGTTCAAGGTCCATCCACGTGGTAGCCTGTGTCAGAGCTTCACTCCTTTTCGTGGCTGCATAATATTCCACTGTGTGGATGGACCCCACGCTGTTTCTCCATCCATCCGTTCACAAAAACTTGAGTGGTTTCCACTTTTCAGCTGTGGTGAACAGTGCTGCTATACATATTCATGTACAAGTTTTTGTTTGCGCACCTGTTTTCCATTCTTTGGGGCCATATACCTAAGAATAGAATTGCTGGATCATAGGGTAATTCCAAGCTCTCCTTTTGGGGGAACCTCCATACTCTTTTCCACAGCAGCTGCACCATTTTACATTCCTACCAGCAGCATATGAGGGTTCCAATTTCTCTACATCTTAACCAACACTTACTTTCCTTTTTTTAAAAAAATTATAGCCTACTTCATTTACCCCAATAGTCTTTCCCCCATACAGCATAGGAAACCAAGGCTCAGGGACTTTCTTACTTGCTCAAGGTCACAATGCTGGTGGCAGAAGCAGGGCATCTGAACTCCAATTGCCTCATCTGTAGACTAAGGATTAAAAACAACGTCTGTGAGACACTCCTCAACATGCCATTATTGAAGTTATTTATGTCGGTTAAATGCCGTAGATGAGTCAATGGTCATGAGGAAACCCATAAAAAGAGGGGTTGTGATGTGCAGAGAGCCAGCTGCCACCTACACAGGGGTTCACCTTGTAGGGCCAACTCAATCCTGACTCTGACCTTAATTTTCCCAAGTTAGAAACTCAATGAACTTAGTGTCTCCATGTAGTTCAGACTTGAAGGTCCCAAGAAAGCTCCCAGGGAGCCCAAGGCAGAACCAGAGTCTACGCTGACTTATCTGTTAAGAGAGGACTCTCCTCCCACACAAATAGAGCTTTCGCGTCAGCTTCTGAAGCATGTGTTCCCCACGAGCCAGCTGCACAAGAAGATGATGTTGCCTGGCCCCAGAAGAGCAGGTGATGGGACTTGGTCCATGGAGGCAGGAACCTTCAAAGTTGACCATCTATCTCTTGCGTGGACCACTGACTGATCCTTTGATGACCAGGGTACACTGTGCCGTGGATGATGGTTGAATGGGGTCTACATTTTGGGTCTTAACACCCTTTCTCCAGCTGAGTCAAACCATTCATTAGGTTACTGAGAAGTCCCCAAGGGCCAAGGACTACCCTATTGACCAAGGGGACATCTCCATCATCTGTACTCTGACCCAATATAACTTGACTTCAGACCTTACCAGGAGACCCCTTATTTCTCTTTTTTTATGCTCCTATGATGAAGTCTTTCTCTGAGCTCACCATTTACAATCTCTCTTCTCAAGCAGAGATTTCCAATATGGCACTCCATGTCTGCACAAGATGATGACAACCATCATCTTGGAAAGAATGAAACCAAACAGCTTTGAGTCTACATTCTGGACAGCTAGACAGATGGGTCACCTTTGCTAAATTAGCTGGATGCCTTCAGGTCTGGGTCCCCTCCCCACGACACCCCTGAATCTCCCAACTCATTGGACCCAACTAAAGCCAAATGGAGAATGGATTGACCTAGTTGAGGCTGTCCTTGGGTTTACATTCTGCTGTGATGGTTGTCTATCCTTTATCCCTGTTTATCTCTTATTGGCTCATTGATAAGGACTCACAAGGTATCTGGTTATTTTCTCACTGCCCACAAGTCTTACAATCTTCAAATACGCTTTCAAGACTCCCTTCATGCCAAACATCTTAAGCTGGGATGGTCCAAGGTTTATGTGGGGAGAGAAGTGTGTGTCTTCACAACATTCCACTGCCTCTTTGTTTCTTTTTTGATATTGTTCACAGGGCCTTTTTGCTTTGTGAGCATGTGTTCACCAAGCTGTGTGCAAGCATTTGACCCCAAGTGGATGGATGAACTGTTCACACGGTGTAAAGGGTGGGGGTTGGGGGGGGGGGTGATGCAAAAATAGAACTATTGCAACATGGTTTGAATAAAAGATGACAGTGGAATGAATTTAGAGCCATAAGAAATGCAGACATTTCAAGGTCTCAGAGGACTTGTGTGAACATTTTTTGGGGGGGAGGTTGCAGAACCGATTAGCATTCTGTGAGTTCACATTTGAATTTTATTTTTGAACCATGTCCCAGTGTCAAGGCGATTGTTGCCAGGGTGAGCTTTGCAATGATTAAATTTTGCATGAGAAACCTTCAAAATCTGGCTGCAATTGACTCTTTGCTCTACCTGGCTCCACTCAGGTTGACCCTAAGAATGGGATTGGTTGTAGAAATTAGGGACGGGGAGAGGTCTTCAAAGAAAATATTCATGCCTCTCACTACTGAGGGGGAAAATCCTGCCTGTTCTTGGAAAGGTGATGAGATTCTGACTAAGTTTACTTTTCAAGAGGGGAGAACAGATCCCTAACTAATGGTCAGCCAAGGACCAGGCACCCACCTGGGACATTAAGTTGAGTTTCTGGAGAGACTGACTCTGAGATGGAGGTTAGGATGCAGGACGGTTGTTATGAGAGATGGATTGGGAATAATATCCTAACCGGGTGAAGGAAGCAGGGTCGGATAGATGGAGGACGTAGCTTGTGATTCAACCATGACCGAAACCCCACCCAATCCCACCAGGAGCTCTGTGGCTGGAATCATTCATTAGGACCCCAGATTGTGCCTGGGGAGAGGATGTGAGCTTTGGTGAGGCAGCTCCCTTCAGGTGAGGGCAATTTCTGGGGGAGGAGCTGAGCTGTGAGCCAGGAGCTGCCAATATGCCCAGCCAGTGGGAGAATGAGTGGCTGGACCCTGAAGGTTGGCTATAGAGGGACCCACCTCAGTGCCCACTCCAGGCCACCCTTCCCTGGGATCCAGTTGGGTCATGGAAAAAGTTGATGCCACCTGGGTAAAATTCTCTAGGATTCTAGCTGGTCTTTTCTGGGGAAACAATGAGGAAAGGGAAGAGGCACTATATGTGGTCTAGAAGTCATTGTCTTCCTGCTCTACAGACTGTTCCAGAATTTCCCCTCACCCTCGGCCACCACCTCTGCTCACCTAGGTGGCTTACCTTGTGGGATCTATTTTTATCTATCATCTATCTATCTACCTATTTATCTATCATCTGTCAATCTATCTATCCATCCACTTATCACCTATCTATCTATCATCTATCTATCACTTATCTATCCATCTATCTATCATCTATCATCTATTTATCTATCTTTCTATCTATCTAATCTATTTATCTATCTGTCTATCTTTCGATCTATCTATCTATCTAATCTATTTATCTATCATCTATCTATCTATCTAGATCTAAATTACTTTTCACGTGCTGGTAGCCACACACCATTAACCTTTTCTGCAAACTCTCCTAGAATGTTCTGACCTACAACATTCCCTTGTCAACATTTCTCATGCAGCAGTGCCCAGAGACTTGATTCTCTCTGTAGAAAATACCGGTGTAGAAAGGGCAGCTCACCACAGGTGCCCCAGCTCCAAGGACAGAGGAAACCAACATCTTCACCACCCACAACACATTCATAGCACCCCATTGTGATGATCAGATGTCAAGACTAACATTGCACTGGGAGTCATCAGCTGTTGGTACCTGAGATCCCAGTTCATGCATTTACTCCAGTTTCTTTTGGCAGCAACTGCTCCATCCACGGTGTCTTCTTCAAAATATGCAAGTTCTCTCATCGGCACATCGTAAACTCCTGCTCAATAGTGTTTGGACATGGTTCAGCACCTTAGGAGACACAATAAGAGGTGAGGGATACAATTGTGACGGAGACCTGATAAAAAGAATGGACGTCTTTGAAAGCCTTGGATGATACATTCATGTCTAGGGTTGAACATCACAGTGTTGAGTTGTGCTGAGTTTCTTGGACACCCAGAGGGTCATCACAAATCCCTCGTATTGACTTTCCATGAAATACAAAAGCCCCGCTCAATGGGTATGGTGTACTTGGTTGGCATTACCCCCAAGGATGGCTCAATTAAGTGTATTTCCTCTCAAGTCCACAACTTCATGGATGCAATGAAGTGCTGGCCACAAGTTCTGTAAACCATTCCTCCTGCCCCCACCTGGCCTGAAAGATTTCCCATCTCAAGTGGTGTCTAAAACCCTATCTGATTTGGGGTGGGGGAGTGGTTACTGAAAGGCTTCTATATACTCCATCTCCTGCTGTCATCAATCTTCTACTCAGCTCAGTACTTATTTTTCTAATTCACCTCCAGATTCTTAATATTTATGGCTCCGTATAAAGCAATATGCGCTTTGCTGGTAAGGAGGGATGCTGGCTTAATTTCGTGTCGCATTCCACGCCGTCTTCTTCCTGCAGCGGGGATTTTTCACGGCTCCCTGAACAGATCTATTTTCTGAAATATGTAAACCATACATTTGAAACATTGATGAGCGCTCATTGCTGAGCCGTGAATCAATGTATTTAAGATCAGCTCTTATCGGTTGAAAGATACAATGTAATAAATGACTGTAGGGCTTGATTAAATAGTGAAACTCAGCCGAGGCATTTAATCAATCTCCAGTGCCGTTTACTGGGAGCGTGCCGCTGCGTGAGAGTGGTTATTGCAGTTATGTGACAAGCCGTAAAACGAAAAATAGAAAATATACTGGACGGAAAGTAATAATATTGTAATCAAAATGTATCTATTTTATACACAAGACAAATTCGCAGAAAATCATTCCAGGCGGCCACATTGTGCCTTGGTTCGGCACGGGTCGGGGTCATGGTTACCAAGGGGAGATTTTTCTTGGATGACTTCAGATGAGGATAACTTTTATTGAAGTAAAATCAGGCCCCAGTAGGTAATGCTGGAGACCCTCCCCGTGGTGAGAACAGGTGTAAACACGAACCCTAACCCTGTCTTCATGGCCACCACCGCCTCCTGTGTTACAACAGCCTGAAGAGATTCCTTCTGCAGAAATAAGGGATAATACTGCTGCTGGTGGCAAGGTTTGCCTTATTGGTCTAAATTCTTCAAGATCCTGTATTAGTGATTGTATGAGTTTCCCAGGGCGGCTGTAACAAATGACTTACAGACTGGGGGCTTAAAACATCACAAATGCATCTTCCACCATCGTGGAAACCAGACGTCTGAGATCAAGGTGTCCCAGGGCTGTGCTCCCTCCAAAAGCTCCAAGGGAGGGTCGTTCCTGCCTCTTCCAGCTTCTGGGGGCTCCAGGCGTCCCTGGGCTCGTGGCCGTGTCCCTCCCGTCTCTGCCTCTGTCTTCCCGGGGCTTCTTCTCTGTGTCTGGGTCTCTCCTCTTCTGTCTCTTAGAAGGATCCTGTCATTGGATTAGGGCCACCCTCATCCAGGAGGACCTCATCTCAGACCCTTCACTTCCTCACATCTGCAAAGACCCTTTCGCAGATAAGGACCCATCACTGGTTTGAGGGTTTCAGACATGAACATCTTTTTTTGGGGGGGGGGACCAATCAACCCATTACAGTGATACACACGTTCACCCCTATCATGGGATAATGCACCTGGCAATGTGACTTATGTGGCCCATGGATGTCAGTGGAGGTAACACAAACAGAAGCTTAAAATATATTTGCATGGTTGGGTTTGCCCCCTTGTGAATCTGCATCCCCATCAGAAGATCCTGCCCCGGGATAACTACTGTCCCTTCATCCTGGGCCCCAGAAGGATATGTGAGCAGCAGGGCACATGCCCTGGGTGCATGCTGGTGCCAGGACTTTAAGAGATACATGGTGCAGACCTGGGCCATCCTGCTCCCTGGAGCTTGGCTTCTGGAGCCCAGGGTTCACAGTGCCACCAAGCCCAAATGGATTACAACTGACGCACTGATCTCTGAGGAAAAAATGTTGTCTTTGGCCACTGAGTTTCAGGGTGATTCGTTACACAGTGTTCTTGTGGCAATAACTGACAATTACACTAGTTATGGCCAATCCAGACTGGATATCGACATGAGGCTAGACAGTGTTCCCAAGACCAAGACTTCGGGGAAAGTCTTTGTCATCCAAAGATTTTCTGTGAGCTCTCTACCATATAGGGCTATGGATGAATTGTGTCCCCCCAAAATTCATATGGTGTCGCCCTTAACCCCAGTGTGAGTTAATGTGGCAGTAGGGCTTTTAGGAGACGATGGAGATTAAATCACCTCATCAGGATGAGGTCGTTATCTGGTAAGATTGGCGGCCTTAGAAGAAGAGGAAGAGAGAGAGAGATGTCTTTGTGTCTCTGCACCCATGCATAGGAGAGAGGGCATGGGAGGACAGAGTGAGAAGGTGGCCGCCTTCAAGACAGGAAGAGAGCCTCGCCAGGAACTAATCTGCCCACACCGTGATCTCGGACTTCCAGCCTCCAGAACTGGAATAAATTTCTGGAGAAATTTATTGCTCCAGAAACTGAGAAATAAATCTCTGATGTTTGAGCCACTCTGACTGTGCTTTTTTGTTAATGCAGCCCAAGATGACTAACCTTAGGTTCAGATTCAGGTGGATAAGGATGAAGCCCCCCGCAGGACAACATTGCAACATTTCCCAGGTGGAGGCTGGCACGTGGGGGCTGACGTCCCAAAGCTGATGGGCAAGAGCTCTTTCTTTTCAAATGCATTTCCACTTCATCTACAGGAAGCCGCTAAGAGACTTCTGGACAGTGCCTCGTGTTATGAACTAGGTCCGAATGGCTTTCAGAAGCATGGTTAATGAAGAACACATCCAAGCAAACATTTTTTTTTTTTACTTCATTAGGCCTTTCCCGTACAAATAGAGCTATTTTTATGACAGTGACGTCGGAGTGCCTCAAACATCACAAAATGATTACACACGCTCCGTTGCAAGATTTTAATAATTACAAAACATCTGAGTACAATTAGAACTTCCTCTGTAACTTCTCAATTACTGTTAGCCTGACTAGTTTCCTCTCCAGACTCAGGATTTGTGAGACATTCTTTACTCTGTGCGGCAATTTAAGAACAAAATAGAGCCCTTCTTTTTGAGGCAGAAGAATCTGGAGGAGGGGAAGGGGTCCCAAGCTCTCTCGGTCTGTGGCTTTTGGGGGCTCCGTGTCCTGAAGGCTACCTTAGAAGCCCAGCTTGCACGGAGGACAGGGTGAAAGCTGGTGTTTGAGGTTCTGCCTTTGCAGGTTGTAATCTTAACTGGATAGTGGACACTCTACAGAGACCATACTCATGACCACTGGACATCCAGAGAAGATGCCTGATGGAGGGTTCTAGAAGGGCCTCAATGATTTCATCTCATGCCCCCGTAGAGGGTGGCACACCTCCCCAGAGCAGGAAACATGGAAAACTCCAAGTCTGGGCAAAAAGTGATGTGTTGATTTCACTCTTCACCCAAGGGGAGGCATCCAACCCACAGATGGATGCGAGGGGGGCTGGGGATGGGTGTGGGATCCAGAAGCAGGTGCTTCCGGACAGCCCCGGCTGGTTGTATCCAACGTCTGCAGATAAAAAGTTGAGGATGAGAAGGATGTCCACAGGGAAGTTAGAACCACGCCCACCAGGAGGGCGCACGCAGGAGCAAACTCTGAACTGGGAGCCAAGGGAAAAGTCACCGCGGATGGAAAAATCAAACAGTGGTGCGATCGAAAGTGAAGTTTTGATTTGGGCGGATATGATTGAAATAAGGGCAGCGTGACAGTGAATTGAAAGACCATCGCTCTACCCAAAAGTGGGATGTCCATGTTTACCCGTAAGAATCCGAGAGATGAGTGAATTCAAAGATCATCGCTCTACTCACCAGTGGGATGTCCAGGTCTCCCTGTAAAGATTCGGGCAATCAGAGCAAACCTTTACAGGGCACATTGTGGAAGGAGAATTCTTAATCATTAGAGGGACAAAGGCGCCCTTAAAATATTTTATTCCCAATAGTAGTCTATGCTCTAGAAAGTTCTGTCTGAAAAACCCAGGTTTTAAAAATCTCTGTCATTGGATGTGTTGCCAGATATGCATTTAAAGTAGCGATTTGGAGGCTTGGAGTCTTGAGACGGTGTATAAAGGATGCCCCCGATTTTTATATTAAACTGGCATAGAGACATTTGTGAGACAGTCTCGCCCACATAAGAGATTACAGGAAGAATTGAAGACAGCAGGGCAGGATATTTCCCTCAACAAGGTTGTGTGAAAAGATGGATGTAATTGCAAATAAGGAATTTATGAAATACAGTCGCTACGTTCCTCCTCGCACGATGGTTGCGGCGACAAGAGCGTCTCCCCCAAGGACAGCCCTGCTTGGGGTTTGTCATGATGCTGTTGGCTTTCTTCTTGCCTCTGTTTCGTGTTATTCCTCTGCGGCTTCTGTGTCTTTGTAGAGGGACCAGGTTTGTGCTCTGTCCAAGAGAGAAGGAGGAGACAGGTACTGTGGGTCTCCCATCCACCAGCTAGAACCCCAGATATCTTTACATCCTTCAAAGGGATAAGCACAGTCTGTGTCTCTGCATCTGCAAATCAGGACGCACCAGGACATAGACCAGCCAATTATCCCAGACTCAGAATGACGCCAGTCCTAAGAAGGAAAGTCCTTTGTGGCGTTCAGCCACTCCTAACTCATAGCTCCAATCACAGCCCAGATCTTGCAGTCACCTAGGAACTGAGCTGAAGTCTCCTCACCTTAGAAATGAGACAGGGTTCCCTGGTATCATCCACACCCCAAGCTCTCCAAGGCCATGAGGCTTCTCAGAGAAAATACTCAGTCCCAACGCATCTGCCATTTTCTCCTTCCAAATCAAGGGGCACTACCAAGGGTGATTTCAAATATCTCAGCCTGCTATCCTTGGAAGGAGTCTCAGAGATGAGCTAATTTATTTCTCTCTGAAAGATGAGGACAAAATGAAGTGACTTACCCAAAGTCGGGCATTCAGCTCTTCTGGCTCTGAGTCCAGCATTCTGTCCTCTACCTTAAGCTGGGACCAGACCCCAAGATATATTTCTCAGATGTGTAACATTTCAAATAGACTGATAGGCACAGAGAGAGATAAAACAGAGACTTATATACTCTCTCCTCAGACTGGACGATGAATTTAGATCCCTCTCTCTTTTAAGAAACAGAAATTCGGCTAAAGTCCCCCCTGCAAATCTCCATGTCACCACAGACCCCCACCCGCCCAGATGCGACCTCTCTCCTAAGTTGATGTGTTCTTCCTCTACCTCCATTTTTACAATTTTAATGCTTTTTTTGTGTATCAGTAAGCAACATGCAGTATTGCTTTGGGTGTGTTAAAAAATTCACATGAATAAGATAGAAGTTCATCTGAAAAGGTCACATACTGCATGATTCCAGCTCTATGACACTCTGGAAAAGGCACAATAATGGAGACAGTAAAAGGGTCAGTGGTTGTCAGGGGTTTAGGAGGGGGAGGGAGGGATGAATGGGTGGGGCACAGAGGATTTTTAGGGCAGTGAAACTACTCTTTATGATGCTATAATGGTGGATACATGTCGTCATCCATTTGTCCAAATCCATAGAATGCCCAACACCAAGAGTGAACCCTCATGCAAACTGTGGATTTTAGTTAATAATTTATCAATATTGCCTCATTGGTTATAACAAATGCACCACATCAGTGCAAGACGTTAATAATACTGGAAACTGGGGTGGGAGGTGGCATGGGAACCCTGTACTTTCTGCCCTGTGTTTCTGCAAACCCAAAGCTGCTCAAAAAAATAAAGTCTATTAATTTTTAGAAATTCACAAGACTGGTACATGTTGTATCCACTTAGTGTATAAACCCCTTGGACATCGGGTTTTTCCCACTCATGTTTTTCTAGATTGATCCGTGTTGGTACACGTAAATTCAGTTTCACTTCTTTCAACAGTTATAAAGCACAACAGTACGTAAATATAACACACTTTTTATACCCCTCTTTTTTTTTAATTTCAACTTTTTGAGCTTTGATTTTCTCATCACTGAAATAGGAATTATTATTCCAACCCTACGTATTTTATCGGGCTAATATAACAAATGAGATCATAGATAAAATCATACTTTATAAAAATAATATTATTATCATTATTATTACAGTAAAAGACACTATTTTCTTTAGATCAGTGAGCCTTAAACCTTTTTAGTTTTTTATCAGTGGGTTTTTTTTCAAAACATAATCTTACATGGAACTTTAATATATCAAACTGATTTTACCTGATTTTACTGAGGTGTATTGTGCAAGTTTAAAGGTGTAACTATTTATTATCAAGTCAGTTAATGACAAGAATGAAACTATCCGGTTTATATCCCTCTGTGGATGGCGCAGTGAGGTGCATGAGGATGGCTGGTACCAGAAAGTGTGTGCCCTGTGGTCATGGTAAAGGGTTCAGCCTGCACATAACATCGGTGGGAATTAACTGAACAGTGTTGCGTTTTTAAAAACAGGTGCATAATGAGATGCTTCAGCTGCAACCAAGAACAAGACCTTGACATAGACTCCATCCAAAATGAGCTGGGGATAGTCTTACCTTCCCACCTGCCTTGTTTTTTTTGTTTGTTTGTTTGTTTTCTCAGTGAATCTCCTAATTGGAGGAGGACAGAGAATTCCCTGCCTGGAGTCAACACTGAAATGCATTTTGCTCTGGAGGCTCAGAGGTAGAGATTGTGAGAAACACACCTTGTTGACTAAGTCTAGCTGGAATCCATTAAAGGGCCAAGTGCGGGAGAGTTTACACGGTCCAGAATATATTTAGGAAAATAACATTGGCAAAAGGGTGGACAGATGTTCAGGCAGAGCCAAAGGTGCATAGGGATTGCTGTGGAAGGGAGGTCAGCCCCTGCCGGGGAAGATGGCAGCCAAGACTTGGATGTGCCAGGTGGAAGTGGGTGGAACGGAAGTGTCCACCTGAGGTCTGCTTTGAGGTAGAGAGATGGCGCTGATGATGTGATGAAGGGTGTGAGGATGGGAAAACCACCTAGGAGGGATCCCGGGACGCTAGCGCACACACTGTGAGCCTTTACGGAGAGGCTTGGAAAAGAGAAACAGGTAAGAAGGGAACACCAAGAATTCAGTTGAAGACGGCTGAAATTTGTCTCCAAAAATGCAGAGGGAGGTGAATCTTGAGAACCTACCCGATCGCACTGGGTTCATTGTCAACATCTTTTTTAGACCTGTGCACCCCTGCCAAGAATTTTAATTGTCCCAGAAATTATACATGGTAATTCCAGTTTATAAAAATCTTTGTAAGATTAGAACTTGGATACATCTTTAGAAAAAGGAAACCCAAACGTCACTCATCTCTCAGGCATATTTAGCATTGAAAACACAATCCGCATATTTGCATATAATGTTCTAAATAAGAACCATTTGCTCCTAATAAAGCTGAAACAAGGCACAGTTCCCATAAAACAGAGTATCCCTTTATTAAAAAACGTTGGCATGAAAAGTTTGCATGTAGGGACGTTTCTACATGTGTCCCAAAATAGTTGCTTTAAAATAGTTAATTTTTTTTTTTTTTTTTTTTTTTGTATTCTACCACATTGAAGAAAGTTGCAGGCATTAAAATCCAACACATTAATTTTGTCTCCCTGAAAGCCTTCTGGCCAATTATAGACAAGCTCTGGGGGCTGACACACAAGTAAATTCACTTTACTCTCATGATGTGGGTATTTTCTCCTTTTTCTAATACACTGTGTGGCAGTGACAGTATTGATCTGATGTTATTAGATCTATTAAAACTCCAAAACTACTTTTGAAAATATAATAATTCTGCAACTTTTCAGAAACTTAAGAACATTTTAAAAAAGAATAACCCATAACCGAACATTGGGCAAAATTTAATTCTATGTTATGAATAAAATCGTCGTTAGTTCCCCAAGAAAAGCTCAGAAAAATAATGTCGGCCAGTTTCTAGCAACTCATGATAAATACCACGGCGAAGACCCCTCTTAGAAGCAGAAATTAAAGGGACAGTATTGTTGGGATTAAATTTCTTCTGGAAAATTAGTGCTCCAGGAAATCTTTGAAATACCCCCAAAGAGTTGATTGACCCATGTGTTGATAGTTATCCCTGACGTGATATAAAGTTGCTATGGCATGCAGAAAGAGGAAAATGGGACCAGGAAAACATTCCCAAATTAGGACAATTATATCTGTCCATCACAAATTAAGAGGAAATTATAAGCCCCTCAGAAACGGAGGAGGGAGAATAAAATCAATTCTTGCTTTTATCCTTTTTCTGCCATATTGAAACTTCAATGCCTAGAGCTTCAAGGACTTTAAAAAGTCAAATTGAATACAATCCAATTAGGGTTAATTTGATGTCTCATTTGTGGTTCAGTGTGGTGATCCTATGAGTAGGTTTATGAACCCAGAGAGCACACACAAATTAGCCCAAATTACACCGTGCTGGATGTAACCCTTTAAACAGCAACTTTCTCAATGAGCTTAACGTTTACAAAAGTGTAAATGATTGGAGGTGGGTTTCGTGTGATGGACAGTGGGGTGTGTCCAGAGACCAAGCCCTCGACCCCCTTGCTTAAGGGGGTTCTGGATACAAATTTTGCCTCTTTTCCTGGAGAGGAACCTGGTTTCCAAAGGGAGCTGTCTCAGAGCCCTCTCATGGCTGCCGAGTTCGGGGGGGAGGTTCTCTTTACAGTCTCCCTCTGTGTCTCTAACCTCTCTCCACCCACCTATCCATCCGTCCACCCATCCACCCACCCATCCATCCATCATCCATGCATCCATCCATCCACTCATCCACCCATTCACCCACCCACCCATCCATCCATCCATCCATCCATCCATCCACCCACCCACCCATCCACCCATCCACCCATCCACCCATCCATCCACCCATCCATCCACCCACCCATCCACCCATCCATCCATCCACCCATCCACACATCCACCCATTCACCCACCCACCCATCCACCCATTCACCCACCCATCCATCCATCCATCCATCCATCCATCCATCCATCCATCCTTTGCTCACTGAGAAATAAAACAAACATCTTCCTCTTCCTCATGTAGAGTCCAACATCCCCTGGGGGGAGACCAGCATCATGATATGAAGCTATGCCGGCAAAATGAATGATGTAAAGGTGGACATGGGGCCCCGAGGGGCACCCACAGAGGCCCTACGGGAAAGGCAGCATCCTCCGTCTAACCTCACTCAGCAGCTAAAAGAGGAACGTTGAACTAATCAGGGTGGGATTGTGCATGTGATGGGGGTGCAATCTGGACCCTGCTGGGGTTTTTAAATACAAATCTTCCCAGTTTGCATAACAGTTACTTCTCAGTGCACTTCTGCTGCTTAATCCCTTGTCAGCAGGGAACTTCCTGTGGGTGTCCTTTACAGAATCCCCATCAGTAAGGCCATACTTGGAATTACCACAAGATTCACTGGAAACGAACCTAGGGAAATCTCTCGAGCATCCCTCAAACAGTGGCCCTCTTGCTTTCCACATCCACAAGACCTTCTGAAGCTTGAGACAGAGCTGCAGGTCCTACAGGAAGGTGGCCGTTGGCTTCTTCCAGCCCCACTGGCTGGGTCAAGAGAAACCATCTTCTTCCTCCTGGCCTCCCCAAGAGGTGTGTCTTGGGGTGCAGGGAGGGGGCAACTCTGCTTTGCATGAACAAAGAAGGGAGAGCAACGTCTCCAGGACAGAAGACTCAGCAGCAGGGGGTGTCTTTATTTCTCCGAAGAAACATTTCACCTTGACTGTATGTCTCCTATCTCCTCTGGAAAGCTTTGCATGTAAAGGTCCTCATTTGTAAACATGGTGCTGGTCTTGCTTGCTACCCTTTGCTTGGGGTCGCCAGGTGTTTGCCCTCGGAGGTGCCCAATCCCGTGTAGCTGGCGTTGTTTGCCCTCAGTTCACAAAGTCACCCGCCCCCCCCTCCCCAAGGGGACAGTCACATGTCCCCTGACAGCCCAAGGCTGCTGACCACCTCATCCTGGTCCCTCCTGAAGCTCATTTCCCTGCCAGTCGCCATTTTCCTGCTCAAGCTGCGCTGTATTTTAACGCCACTTTTCGAGGCATTTATGATCCCTCCTGCTTTCATTTCCTTCATCTCGAGTATCAGACCCTGCGTCTCTTCCCACTGTTAATGAAACTACAGCAGAACAGTGGGTCTGAATCAGAGGTCGCCCAAGCGTTCTCCGCCACTTCTTCCCAACCTGACATGAAATCATTAACAATTATTCCGTCACGCTTGAGTTTTCAGACAGTTGCTGTCTAATGATCATTACTTTACTACATGTTCCTAGGATCTTGATGAGATGGTTAGGCCAGGCTCTGTCAGGTCCTAATGGGATTCAACCACAGCGGGCTCACATTTTCCCTTCCTTGCTTCGTGGATTTTCTCATCCCGAAATGAATTAATTTATTTGACAGGATTCAGGTGAAAAAATTCCCACTCTGTGGCTTATGATTTAACAACTTGTTGAACTTAAAGGCCCCATTCGATAACCTAAGTGTCGTTGGATTGAAATCACTACTTAATTCTTCTCTTTAAAAAACTAAATGGCGGTAATCGTGTGGGCAAGAATACGTTCACACCTCCGTGTTAATATCCCAGGGTGCATCTTATAACAGTGAGTGACCCCCAACGATGTTTCTAGGATGTGCGATGTTTCTAGAATTATGTTTCTATGAGGTGGGTTCAGCCCCCTCCCAGCCTGCCTTGGGAAGGCGGGTCCTAAGAGCGAAGCTGTTTCCTGACCTACCCCCATTTCTGTAACAAGAAAGATGCTGGCATATTTACATGCCACGGACTTCCAGGGGACCAGCTGTGTTTATTTGTATGTGTTATTATCTGCAAGCTTCAGGGAGTACCCCCAGTCAACGGTGTTGCAATGCCCCTATTTTTTCTCCAACCAGGGTAAGGTGGACCTTTCTCTTTTATTTAGTTTTTAAGGCAAATCTCTCTCCACACAACGCAATGCATTTTGTAGAGAGCCTCTCTCTCCCTCTCTCTCTCTCTCTTTTTTAGTTTGACTTCTTCTAATGAGGTAGAATATATAGAGCAGTTTTCCAACATGCCGTTTTAATTGAGACAAAACCAGCCACGAGATCGTCGAATCCATTTACCAACTTCCTCCGTAAACCCAACCAAAAATATATTTTGTTCAGACGTGTGCATATACTTTTTTCCTCCTCAGTCCCTCAAAAATATGTCGAGTGAAAATGAAGCCATATGAAAATGAACTCTTGTATATGAAATATTTCCGCCGTGGTGCTGGGATCCTGTCCTTAGCTCTGCAGCGCGTGGTCGGGCTGGCCGTCCGCATAATGAGTGTGCTGTGGGGACCCATCAATTCTTGCATTATTTCCTCGTGTACCAAATGCATGTACATGATACGTTAACAATGTGAATTAAATCTTTCCTTATAGGCTTACTGATTTTTTTTTTCCTCCATGGGCCAATAAAAGGATGGATGAACATTCATTTCCCTACAAAATGCCAGCACTTCTGTTAAAAATAAGATGCAGGCATGGTTGAGTAGAAGAACATTTTTATCATTCTTTGAAGATGTGGGAAATGAGAGCTATCTAATAAAAAAGATTCCAGCGACTACATTTTTCTTAAATTGTCTACCAGAAATAAGCAATTTGCACATGCAAGCTTTTCTTTTACCATAATTTTTTGGGGGTTGTTGTTGTTCAGGTATTGTTTCCACAGAATTGAAACGATACAGATTCACATCCAAAATAATTCCAGTGTAACCTTAATGAACTTTAACACACAGTATAAATGTTAGGATTCCTTGAGACCGTAGATTTTGTTTTCACTTTTGTTCCTTAAACAATGCATGCTTTTGGCGCTGCTACAATTTGGACTTGATTAGTTAAAAATAGCCTGGAAACATTTTGAATTAAATTAAAATAGCAACTGTCACTTCCTTTTCATGTAGTGTTCTGCATCACCTAGCATTTGCATTTGTAGATGTTTTCCTCCCAGATAAATTGGAAGAATCATCAGCATTGTCAATAAAAATGGTATCAAGAGATGAATTCTGAGATGCACATGATTTACTGTTTTGGGTTTAATTTTGGAAAGTCAAGGGAGAGAAGAGTAGCACGCAGCTGCTGTGGATGTTAGTACCTTGTCATAGTTACTGCATGTGGGAGCAGGTGTGTGTGAACATGCGTATATGAGTCTGATGTCGGGGGGTGGGGTGAACTCTGAGGGGGGGACTCATGTTCCAGGTGGGGCTTCACAGCCGCGGAGGAGGTGGGCTCCCCCTAGGGACCCACATTCCAGGCAGACGTTCGTAGAACTTGAAGGAACCCCTCCAAGCTGCTCTCTCCAGCCACATCCTTTACTCACCGAGACATTGGGCATGGACTTATTTGGAGTTTGATTAATATTTTCTAAAGGAGGTCTCTACATGAAACCACATGCCGCCATTCTCTCTAAAATTTGTTTTGAAGATGTGCATCTGTTCCAAAGCAACTGATCTCTATTTTAAAAAAAACAAGTTGGACACAATGGGAGTTTTGCATTTGTTTATGCAAAATCTCATCCTAGAGAAAAACTAGGTGAATGCAGAAAACTGCACACAGTAGAAACGAGTCTTTAGAAGAATGCACATACAACACGTACCGGAATGCCCACGCCTCGGGCATCTCCCAGAGCCCTCCGTTCATGGGGGTATTAAGAAGGTGCCCCACCCGTCCACATCTGGGGTTTCAACTTTCCCTCTGAAGCCAGACAGCCCTCTTTCCACGTTCTCACGATAACCCACGGCTGCAACCCTTCCAATGCCCAATTCCACAAGCAAATTCAGAGTCCTTTTTCAGATCAAGTGCCACGGGCACTGGAATATGGAAGCATTTCTTACTCCTTTAGCATGTAGAAAAGCATGCTACCATTTTTCCTAGATTCCTATCTTTTTTTAAGTGACCCTAATCCCATTTTCCCCCATCATGTCTGTGGTTACAGGGAGATTTTGCACAGTGCAGTGATTTTCAGACATGCATATGTCTGTTCTCACAGAACGGACTTCGCCATCTCCTTAAATTTCTGTTTTCACTCAGTTTGAACGTTTTCTGTCCTCTGTACTTGCAGAAGAGGCAAGGGCGGTGGGCTTGCATATAATTCCAAATAGCTCAATTAGGAAGGAGGCACCTCGATTCCAAGCAGGGTTTGTGGCAGGACACCGTCGTCCGCGTGAGTTTCAAAGGGAAAACTGTCTTGCTGTCTCTTGAGATAACTCTTTTCCCTGTTCTTGGAGGGAGCAGGTTCAGCCCCTGTCACAGAAACACAGAAGTAGACCTGGAACCGGCAAAGAGAACGGTCGCCAGTGAGACCAGCACGTGGTTTTGACCTGATTTCTCATCCTGAGTTTGTTGCTGACTCACCAGGTGACCGTGACCCATCCAGGGACAGAGACCTTCACCTGTAAGGTGCGGGGTGGGGGCAGATGACCCAAAGGTCACCTCCACACCTGACCTTGGGTGATTTCAAGGGCATCATTAGCTTAAACTAAGTGGAGGCTCTGTCCACCAGCAGAGGGCACAGATGACCCCACAGGGATGTCCCTTCAAATGTTCCTCTTGAGACCCTCCCTCTCTTACGCAGCAAAGGTGGGACTTGGTGGCAGTAGCAGATAGGTATGGGCAGGTACCATGGATAAGGGTCACATGTGCAAGGAAACCTACTTCTGGGGCAGGATGGGGTTTGCACAGATGTTTCTAGAGCCTGAGCTTCTTGGCTGTGTCTTGGGGTGACTGGTTCCACAGTGGGATTTCGGGGGGTGTTTCTTCATTCATGAGTCAGACTCCCAGTGTGGTGTGTCTGTGGGGTGTGGAGAAGGTGGTGGAGAGGAGGTGTCCCTTTGGGGTCTGCCTCTTTCCTGCTCCTCCCTGGCATTTCACACCTTGGCATCCCTCTACTGCCTCATTAAAAGATGACAGTGAGCCATCGGTTTACAAGTTTAGGGAAACCTTTACTTCATGCAAAAAGAGCATCGGTGCATGACACTGACTTTTGGAATGCACAATACAACACTCCAAAACACAATGAAAATAGTCCTTTTCCAATATCTACCAGTACAAGACAGTTTATAATTTAAGGATTATTTTTATACACCCTGGTTGAGATCATAACTTTGCCCCATATTTTAAAAATTTCCCCTGTTGATTAAATAGGATTTCCATTTAGATTTCAGATTACAGCATGCCCGTGGTATTTGGGGTATGGATTATTACGTAGGTGACACCATCTGTATAAAGTACCCCAAATATACAGGTTATCCTAACTACATAGGGTACCTCACCTTTGTAATGCACCCCAAATATATAGGTTACCTCAATACCATAGGGTCCCCCAAATATATAGGATACTCCAACTACATAGGGTACCCCAACTATATAGGACACCCCAACTATATAGGATACTGCACCTGCATAAGATACCCCAAATATACAGGTTACCTCAATACCATAGGGTACCCCAAATATATAGGATACCCCAACTATGTAGGACACCCCAACTAGATAGGACACCTCAAGTAGATAGGGTACCCCAACTACATAGGACACCCCAACTATATAAAACACCCCACCTGCATAGGGTACCTCACCTTCCTTGGGTTCCATCCACGTTCATCCAACTGAGTAATTCTCACATTGTCACCTTTTTAAACACATTATGTGTCACTGGTTCAATATCTTCATAGACTTCAGCGCCACAAACGTTAAGTTTACATTTTAAGGAACCTGCTCTGAATTGAGGACAGTGAACGTCTGTGACGTGTGATGAGCCGGGTGAAGAATTCCCGGTGTCCTCCATGCATTATGCAAATGCGCCGTGAGGTCAGAGTCGAAGCTGCTAGGGTGACACCCTTTGCATCCCCGGCGGGGAATCCTGAGTCCCAGTGTCAGATCCCCGTTGTCCACACCACAGGACTCGTCTTGTACTTGCATGTCATCCCCATTTAAGATGATTTTGGAACCAGGAAAGGCTGATGTTCCAGGTCACCTCTGCTTTATGGGTGGGTTTCATCGGACTTTCATACGAGTTTTATTTTTTGTGTCTCCGTGGCTTGATAAACAAAGCCAACAGAGAGGAGGGATGAAGGACGGTTTCTGTTCCGTTGAGGACACATGCTTTGCGCCATAATGGATGAAGAAAGTGGGTCACTGACTTGCCTCGCGTACCTTTTTTACATAATAGGTTACTTTTAATGGCTCCTTGAAAACAATTTCTAAAAATCGGGTAATTGCCAAATGTACTGCCCTGGCTCTTCTTTCGAATATGCCGATTTATTTTTTCAAAGTCTGACCTACTCTCCTTTCCCTGAATTCCTTTCCTTGATTGAAAGAGATACTTTTTAACGTGATACGTATCACCCAGTTGTGTCAGGGCACATATCATGAAGGAGATGTAATTGATGTTCACAGATAGTAAAGAATCTGTGCTAGATTTTTTCTTCTTATGGTCATGAGGCTCTTTTGGACACCCTCAAACCTCATCTATCAGTTTGGGGGCATCAGAGCGCTGGTAGAAAACAGTGAGGTTTTGCTCTTATTTTGGGAGGAAAAGACCTGGGCCAGCCTGCTGGACACAGAGATGGGGGTTCAAAGATGCCCTCGTCCTGCACTGCTGTTTGAAGCCACAATTTAATGATTTATAGGTAGTGTGCGAGCATCCTGGGGCGGCTGTAACAAATGACCACCAACTGGGAGGCCTAAACAACAAGAATCCATCCTCCCCCATCCTGGAGACCAGACGTCTGAGGTCGAGGTGTCCCAGGGCCACGCTCCCTCCAGAGGCTCCAGGGGAGGGTCCTTCCCGCCTCTTCCAGCTTCTGGGGGCTCCAGGCGTCCCTGGGCTTGTGGCCGCATCCCTCCCGTCTCTGCCTTCATCTTCCCGGGGCTTCTCCTCTGTGTCTGGGTCTCTCCTCTTCTGTGTCTTAGAAGGACCCTGTCATTGGATGTAGGGCCACCCTCATCCAAGAGGACCTCATCTCAGACCCTTCACTGCATCATGTCTGTAAAGACCCTGTTTGCAAATAAGGTCCCTTTCCCAGAATCCAGACGGGCGTGAATTTGGGGAATATCAATTCACCCCAGGACAGGTGAGAGCCAGATTCAGGAGAATGTGGGACCCCCAGGGATATTTGCAGAGCTGATCACACAGCCAGACACAAGCCTCTCTCAAGGGACAGTCCAGCGGCACAGCCAGCAGACAACAGCCAGCAGGGTCCTGCCCACCCAGGGCAGACACTTCCTTCCTTCAGCAAGAGTGCCCAAAGCAGTAGAGACTCATCTTTGATGGAAGAAGAGACTGTGAACACCCACCGAGCGCCCACCGCAGCTGGGAAAATACACATCACGCCTGTTCCCTCTTTATCTTGTACAAGTCAATTAGAGACGGCGCGTGTGTCACCTGAACCACCCATACGGTCGCCGCTTGTCACGAAGAAGTGAGATCTCTCCTCCGTCAATTCAGGGGTGACTTTGAAGCCTCCAGGAAACCCACACCCGTGGCAGGCACCGAATTTCATCTCTGGAGTTTGTGATCCTGTCCTGTGCACGGCTCCTGTGATTATAGCAGATTTGGGAGGAAATGAATTGGAGAGTGTAAACTGTGATCTGAAAAGGGGACGCGGCCCACCGGCAGCTGCTGAGGCTGCAAGCAGCTCTTTAAACCAGCAAAGGGTGCTGGTTGCAAAGCCTGACTTCCAGGGGGGAAAAAAAAAAAAAGAAACTAAAAAAACATGTTTTCCCTTGCAGCGTGAAGAGCACATCCGTCCTTAGCGGGACTTTTCAGCGTGAAGCAAGTGCGCTGGTTCATTTCAAATAAACACTCTTTACTCCTCTCTGGTCTATAAAGATGCTTTTCCATTATCCATGGCTCCTCTTTACGGCTGATAAAATAAGGACCCCAATAATAGTGATCTTTCCTCCATGGGACTCTACATTTTGAAAAAGATGACATTTTATAAAATAGACGACGTTTTAGGAAAATGACAAGGGTTACGCCATCTGACGGTTTAGAAAGAAACATTCCCCTTTACCCTTCTCTGTTATTCTGCTTTATGAGATGTCCCAGGTTCTGTCATCTTTGTACTTTCACGCGTCTTTTTAAAAAAACATCTCAGCTCGTTTTACAGATTGGAGAACGAGCAGCGTGTTCCAGTACGTGGTGAAGTTCGGCAAGGTTGTCACAGACGCCTGGGAGGTTTTATGTGCTCCTTTTACTGGTGATGAGCTCCGTGCTTTTCTCGAGCTCCTACTATTTACCAAGACCAGGAATCTGGGCGATGAACAACCTGTGATCACAAGATCGGGAGCAGCCTGTGATTTCTCCAAGGCACTCAGAGTTTACAGGTAGAGGAGACCAGGATGATGAAAAGGTGAGACCACCCCAGCTGCATCTTGCATCGGTATGGGACCCCCATTTCCGATAAAGCATCTCTGTGTGCATTATTTACCTTAAAGATGTACCTGTATTGTCTGAAATGAAAGTAGTTGGAATACAAGTTGCATGTTACCTTAGCTTCCAAAACGATGATGACAAAACTGTTGAATGTTTAGCCGACATGGAACGGAGGCTACCTGCCTGTAGCTGCGAGGGGGTGGACGCGGGTGGGCGTGTGCTCGGGGCCCCACAAAGCTCACCTGTGTGGCAAGCAGGTCCCTCCCACCTCCATCTCCATGGGTTCTCCCAGGACCAGTGAGCCTGGAATCTGCCCACAGGTGGGTGGTAGGAATGGCTGCCAAAGCACAAGGTTGCTTTGGACAAGACCCAGCGGCCAGTCAGAGCAGGTGCCCCTGCTTCGGGCTAAGTAGTAGCTCCGGAGCAGCCATAACCTTGTTTTATGGGGCTGCCGAGGCCATAGCCCATAAATCTTCCCCGGGGCTGCAGTAATCCCCACGTTTCCCCTTCCCTCTCTGTCCCAGTGCCTCCCGAGTGAGCTTATCCAATCACCATCCTTGCAGAGTTTCTGGCAAACGTGGGGACAGGGAAGGGCTCATTCTGCAGAGGGTGGAGAGCTCTTTTCTTTGTAGCACATGCAAGGCAGTGCCCGGGTGATGAATGTGCAAGGGGGCTGCGACAAGAGAGCCCAGGAGAGTGAGTTTGAAGAGCACGGAGGTTTGCTTGCCAAGAAAAATCATGGGAATGCTATAAAAACAAGCTAGGAGAAGTCAATTTGGGTTCTAGAAGGAAGGCTGAACTTTTTACCTGCACAGCAAAATTCACCTGCCCACCTGGGGTGCTGGGGAGAAAGGGGGGTGCCCAGAAGGAGACCTCAGTGCTGACATTCTCGGGGACCCAAAGGGTATCTGGAAAGTGGATGTTCAAATGGAAAATCATACGCATGTGTTCAAGGCAGCATTATTCACAGCAGCTACCCAAGCGTCCATGGATGGGTGGATGGATGGATGGATGGATGGATGGGTGGGTGGGTGGATGGATGGATGGGTGGGTGGATGGATGATGGATGGATGTGTGGGTTGATGGATGGATGGATGGAAGGATGATGGATGGTTGGATAGGTGGATGGATGGATGGATAAATGGATAGATGGATGAATGGATGGGTGGATGGGTGGATGCATGGATGGATAGATGGAGGAATGATGGATGGATGGAAAAGTGGATGGATGGGTGGGTGGATGGATGGATGGTTGGATAAATGGATAGATGGACAAATGGATGGGTGGATGGTGGGTGGATAAGCAAAATGTGGTTTATCCACAAAAGGGAATATTATTCAGCCATAAAAAGGGAGGAGGCACTTACACACGTTCCATGATGCTCAGTGAAAGAAGCCAGGCACCACAGGCCACACAGTGCGTGATTCCATTTTAGGAAATGTGCAGAATAGGTAAATCTATGGAGATGAAAGTGGATTAGTGGTTACCAGCGGCTGGGGGAGAGGGAGTGACTGCTTATGGGGACAGGGTCTCCTTTGGGAATGATGACAAGAATATTCTGGGACTTGATAGAGATGTGGGTTGCACAATATTGTGAATGCGCTAAATGTCATGGAGTTGTACCCTTTCAAATGGTCGATTTTGCGTTATGTGAACTGTATCTCAATTTTGCTTTAAAGAAAGGCGTTTTGCAGTCCCCACTGAACAGGTGGTGGCAGGCAATGGGCTTGGGTCATTTATCAAAGAGAAGGACTCGTCTCCAGCTGAGGTGCCCATCTGCTCAGACATCAGGAGAATGAAACTAGAGTCTGTGTCAATGTGAAGGCAGCAACGTCACGACTGGGAGAAGCTGCATCGTCTACCTAACTGGATATCAGAGAAAGACAGGAGTTATCCTAAGTGATAGAAATTCCCATGCTTGAGGAGCCCTGGGAAGAGAGAGACAGACAGAGGCAGAGAGAGAGAGAGAGAAAAGGGGAGATATTGCAACCATCAAACTCAAACCCATTGTCCCACTTGGACTTTTTCTAAAGCCAGAATCCATAAGCATGTGAGCTGGAATAACTCTAGAAAACAGCTGGTTCCATCTTCTCATTTCTCAGATGGGGACTCTAAGCCCAGATTGAGTCTAACCCCCCAAAGGTATTTGAAAATAGGTCTTCAAGCAAAAACTGGTTTGTGGACCTTCATAGCAGCATTATTCACACGAGCCAAAAGGTGGAGGTAGGCACTGCACATCCGGCTTCGTGTCGAGAGCTGCTGTAGCCTTCTTGCTCTCACGAGGGCTGTTTGAAGATGGACCATCCCCAAGGAGTTTAGCAGAGAGAGGTGGGGGGGAAAGAAAGCAGGCACTTGCAGCCATGTGAAGTGCCTTGATCGAGCCATTCCTAAAGCTGGATATCACTGATGTTTGCATTACATTAAGCAAGTACTTTCTGTCTCAATTTGACCGATTAAGTTTGAGGTGTCTCTGAGTGGTGCCCAAACAGCTCTAATGGATACACATCCTACCATCCTTCCTTCTCCAGAAACTCTTACACCACATCCCCACTTCTAGAATGGGGTTCCCACTTCTGATACCATGGCTTAAAAACCACCAGTGTGCCTCAGTAGGGCCGTTCATTTTTAAGGTGGCTTGCAGAGCGAGTTGTTTCTTGTCTTCGGGGTGAGATCCCCCTTGAGGGCTGGATCAACCCCATACTTGGAGGCACCTTACAAAGCCTTAGCTTCAGACGGTATTGTCAAAAATGCATTTGTGGATGCAAAAACCCCTTCCCTGGAAAAGGAATCATGTATAATTTCACACCAAGAATGGTTCCGAGCTGCAGCTCTGCATCAGAAAAGAAAATAAATAAAAAAAGAGAAAACGAAAACCTTTAAGCATTTTTATACCATTCTAGTTCACTTAATTAGGAGATGTGAAAGAGTCAGCACAAAAATATAGGTTTATCATGTGGACCTGATTTGGAGGGGGGAAAAAAAAGACATGGCTTAAATTCTAAACAATGGGAATTTTGTTCAATTTCCATCATTTCACTACTGATTAAATCTGAAAAGGTGAAAGGAGAATACACTAGAGAGACAGTTCCCTTCGAACACACACTTTTAGGGAATAAACCTGAGTTTTATATCTTTTGTGAATTCAGTTGTCTGTGTTGAGTGTGTGTATGTAGAACGGGATTGTCTGATGCCTGCAGATCGTAAGAGACATAGAAGGCGAAGTATTAAGGGGAAAACATTTAAATACGATCACTTAGACCCCAAACATATTTCAAGCGGAATGAGACTGCACATAGAAGAGCAGATTTATCACAGACTTGGGGAGGCCAGAGGTGCCAGCCGGGGGAGTTGCAAGGACCTCAGAGCCTCCGACTTTTATTTTATTTCATTTTATTTTTCTGTGGCTCCCTTTGACCTTGTGAAGAAAGAACCGATTCATAAAGAAACTGCAGGCTCTCCCTCCCGGCCGTGATCCTCATTAACACGCCCCCAACTGCAGGCAAGCCTATTTTCAATTTGCTAAATGGAGAATAAAACTTTACAGCCAGGGGTCTAGCTCATGAGTGGCAGCCAGCGGGCCTCGGAAGCCGCCACCCAGCGCCAATGCTTTGGATGCAGGCGAGGGGGCCCGAACAGAGACCCCCCGCACGTGGGCCGGGCCGGCGGCTGGCACGGAGAGCCTCGGGGAGCCGGAGGGGCAGTTCGGTGGGGCAGGCGGGCAGGGTGGCCAGCAGGGCAACCCTCCGTGTCTGCAGCAAACAAGGTAACTAGAATACACGTTTATGTCGGGACCCTGCCCAACGTGCATGCAATTAACACAGCGGGTATCGAAAGCCATGATCCAGGTAAGATTGACATCAAACAATTAGACGGATGCTTGGTACAATTTCCAGCTTCCCTGCAGGGACTGGCATGAGGTGACCGGGCCATCGGTGTCCCTTCCTCTCCTGTTCCAGAGCTCTGTCCCAGATCTAAAACATCCATTTCCCAAATGCAAAAACACTGGCTTGGGCTACGTTCTGGGACCCTCCCTGCTGTCTCTGGGCATGACACTGTGCAGGCTCTGGACCCCTGGATGGCCCTGGGTCCCCGCCACACCCCACATTCCCGCATGCTGCATTTATTTGAGATATGGGGTCCGCCTGCCTGCCTGAAGTCGGCGATTTCAAGAAGGGGTGCCTGGCCCTGGCTGGTGCAGAGACACGGCCAGCCAGGCGACCAGTATCATTTCCCTACACAGGTGGCACTTGGAAGCTTACTGAAATGTGAAGACTCATTATCCAGCTCCCATTTAATTGTTACTTTGCCGATAGAAAAGCCTTGAGTTTCTCTAAGAGGCAGGAATGGGAGAGTCCTTTTGTGCTTCCCCAGGGGAATAATCTTAAAAAATTTCCCTCCCTGTTTTTCCAGTGGCGGGAGGCTGCCATCACATTAAGTTACTCTGTAGAGTCAGGACATTTGGGGAGGAGGGGGAGGCGTGATTCACCCCTCTGGCTCGGAGAGAAATTGGTGAGGGTTGTCTCCAAACTCCCAGCCTTAAAAACCCTTGACACATTGACGTTCTCACTCGTAAGTGGAAGTGACGGAGCCTCGTCAACAAGAGGACATTCTGATCGACCCTGGCAGGGATCACGCCAGCAGCCTGATGCAAAGTGATGACTCCAGCGGAGTGAAGGCAATTGTGCTTCAGTTGTAGCCGGTGTCTGACGAGAAAAGTGAGGAAGTTACTCAGAGAACTTGTGTTCGCCTCATTTCCACCTCCGTCATCTTGGAAATAGATTGCAAATTGTTTAAACCCCCCAAAATATGGCGGCATGAATGCCTCATTATGAAACCGAGTTTTGATATGACTTGGAAAAAACTAATAGGCTCCAGTGATGGGTTTCAGATGTGGGATCTCTGCCAGTGCCAAAACGCCAGGCAAACGATGAAGGCAAAAAAAAAGAAAAAAGAAAGAAAAAAAAAGGCTGCTGTCCTAGAGTGTGCCAATAATCTTTCCTGCTCTCTCTCTCTGTCTCTCTCTCTCTCTCCTTTTTTTTTCCTCCCCCAAGAATCCAGTTGCATTAATGAGAGACTTTGCACGCCCTGCGTGGCCGTGACCTTTCACGTCGGGGACACGCAGAGAAACCTGGCCGGGGCCAGAGTGATAGGAAACCGGTTGGATCTGAAGGCTGCCCACACCCAGGCAGAAATGCTTTCTGACAAGTCGGAGCTGAATTCCCCCAGCACAGACACGGCCAACCCCCTTCCTCGCCCGTTTTTTTTTTGTTGTTTTTTTTTTTTAAATGGTCCCAAATTGGCTGTTTAATATCTGAGCACTGCGGAGTCCCTGAGGATGTGGAAACGGAAGGCGAGTGCCGGGGCCACTGCAGGGGCCCCACCAGGTGAGACCGCGGTGATGACAGCTCCAGGGGAACCTGCGGGCGCCGGCCCTCCGCCCCCCGCTCCCTCCCACACACACCCCGCCCCAGCCCCGGGCTTCCCCCCACCCCGTCCGAGAGCGACCTTGAAAACTGTGTAGGAAGAAATTAACGGAAGGATTTGGGGGGCTTACCTTCCCGCCCTGCCACCCTGCTTCAGGAGAGGCACTCAATAAATAAAAGGAGAGATGAAATATGTGCCTTTCACTGCCCAGACCTGTTGACAAAAATGAGAAATGAATCGTGGGAAGGTGGTGTCAGATGAAGCAATGGCAAAAGAAGGTCTCCTTGGGATGTCCCAGTGGCGGGCGGAGACACAAGAGACCGCCAAACCCTGTGCCCTGATTTATGGGCAGACCCTGGAAGGGACCTGGAGGCCCCCCTATGAAAGACAGGCATTTTGAACACATCCTTCGGAGACATTTCTACATCAGGAAGAGGAGCTATCATAGGAGAGTGCACCATGTCACAGAAGGGGGCCGAATCCCACTGGTGTGAAACCCACCTGGAAGTTCTCAGGAATACTTGCATTCTGTAAGATATATGCCCCTGTCCTCCACTTGCATCTACATAGAAATGTCCATGCCCTCCACCTGGGGTACCTTCATCTACATAGAAATACCCCTGTCCTCCACCTGGGGTACCTGAATCTACATAGAAATACCTCTGTCCTCCACCTGGAGGTCCTGCATCTACATAGAAATACCTCTGTCCTCCATCTGGGGTACCTGAATCTACATAGAAATACCCCTGTCCTCCATCTGGGGTACCTGCATCTACATAGAAATACCCCTGTCCTCCTTCTGGGGTACCTGCATCTACATAGAAATACCCCTGTCCTCCATCTGGGGTACCTGCATCTACATAGAAATATCCCTGTCCTCCATCTGGGGTACCTGCATCTACATAGAAATATCTCTGTCCTCCATCTGGGGTACCTGCATCTACATAGAAATACCTCTGTCCTCCATCTGGGGTACCTGCATCTACATAGAAATACCTCTGTCCTCCATCTGGGGTACCTGCATCTACATAGAAATACCCCTGTCCTCCATCTGGGTACCTACATCTACATAGAAATACCTCTGTCCTCCATCTGGCATACCTGCATCTACATAGAAATGCCCCTGTCCTCCATCTGGGATACCTGCATCTACATAGAAATACCCCTGTCCTCCATCTGGGGTACCTGCATCTACATAGAAATACCTCTGTCCTCCATCTGGGGTACCTGCATCTACATAGAAATACCTCTGTCCTCCATCTGGGGTACCTGCATCTACATAGAAATACCTCTGTCCTCCATCTGGGGTACCTGCATCTACATAGAAATACCCCTGTCCTCCATCTGGGTACCTGCATCTACATAGAAATACCTCTGTCCTCCATCTGGCATACCTGCATCTACATAGAAATGCCCCTGTCCTCCATCTGGGATACCTGCATCTACATAGAAATACCTCTGTCCTCCATCTGGGGTACCTGCATCTACATAGAAATACCTCTGTCCTCCATCTGGCGTACCTGCATCTACATAGAAATGCCCCTGTCCTCCATCTGGGATACCTGCATCTACATAGAAATACCTCTGTCCTCCATCTGGGGTACCTGCATCTACATAGAAATACCTCTGTCCTCCATCTGGGGTACCTGCATCTACATAGAAATACCTCTGTCCTCCATCTGGGGTACCTGCATCTACATAGAAATACCCCTGTCCTCCATCTGGGTACCTGCATCTACATAGAAATACCTCTGTCCTCCATCTGGGGTACCTGCATCTACATAGAAATGCCTCTGTCCTCCACCTGGAGGTCCTGCATCTGCAAAGAAATACCTCTGTCCTCCTTCTGGGGTACCTGCATCTACATAGAAATACCCCTGTCCTCCATCTGGGTACCTGAATCTACATAGAAATACCTCTGTCCTCCACCTGGAGGTCCTGCATCTACATAGAAATACCTCTGTCCTCCACCTGGAGGTCCTGCATCTGCAAAGAAATACCACTGTCCTCCTTCTGGGGTACCTACATCTGCAGAGAAATACCTCTGTCCTCCATCTGGCATACCTGCATCTACACAGAAATACCTCTGTCCTCCGTCTGGGGTACCTGCATCTACATAGAAATACCTCTGTCCTCCATCTGGGGTACCTGCATCTACATAGAAATACCTCTGTCCTCCATCTGGGGTACCTGCATCTACATAGAAATACCTCTGTCCTCCATCTGGGGTACCTGCATCTACATAGAAATACCTCTGTCCTCCATCTGGGGTACCTGCATCTACATAGAAATACCTCTGTCCTCCATCTGGGGTACCTGCATCTACATAGAAATACCCCTGTCCTCCATCTGGGGTACCTGCATCTACATAGAAATATCTCTGTCCTCCATCTGGGTACCTGCATCTACATAGATATACCCCGGTCCTCCATCTGGGATACCTGCATCTACATAGAAATACCCCTGTCCTCCATCTGGGGTACCTGCATCTACATAGAAATACCTCTGTCCTCCACCTGGGGTACCTGCATCTACATAGAAATACCCCTGTCCTCCATCTGGGATACCTGCATCTACATAGAAATACCTCTGTCCTCCACCTGGAGGTCCTGCATCTATATAGAAATACCTCTGTCCTCCATCTGGGGTACCTGCATCTACAAAGAAATACCCCTGTCCTCCATCTGGGGTACCTGCATCTACATAGAAATACCTCTGTCCTCCATCTGGGGTACCTGCATCTACATAGAAATACCTCTGTCCTCCATCTGGGGTACCTGCATCTACATAGAAATACCTCTGTCCTCCATCTGGGGTACCTGCATCTACATAGAAATGCCCCTGTTCCTCTCTCCGGAGGTCCTGCACCCTGAGTGTAAATTCCTTTTGTCACCGTCTTCTCTCTGTTGATCGAGAGAAGAACAAGCAGGTTATCACTTACTCCTGAGATCCACTTTGCTTAAGCATCTGTTTCTGCAATTTCTGAGCTTTTTTGGGGGTGACTTCTCGGGAAAGCAAGTTGCAGAAGCATCATGGCCATGAAGGCTGCTCTCCTGTCCCTTTTCAGGAAGACTCCACAGGCATTCCCTCACTTCCCAGTGCTTGACGCCCCCAATGATCCCAAGTTTCCCTGGGACGATGAAATCGCTGTCACCCACCTGGGCAGGCTAATGCTGGGGCCCCTCCGTTTTTCTGGTGGCATCCCAAGCACCCCAGCCCCTCGTGGAGGAAACACCTGTTTCGTCCATACCCGGGGGCCGAGCCCTGCCCAGCTGCCTCGGTCCCTCCTGCTCTGGCTCAGAGGTCATCTCGGCCAACAGGTGTTTTCCCTCAGAATTGCCTCTTGTGTGAATTCAGCCCAGGAATCACAAGGCTGTGTGGCCAGGGGTCAAATGCAGCCGCGCGGGGTCCCCCGGGGGCCGGGGCTTACCAGGTGTTTAATATTATCAGACCTCATTTGCCGAGACGCTGATGGTGTGTTCCCCGTGGTCCCAAATAAATTTAACGAGAGCGACTTTCAAAGCCCACTTATTAGAGCGTCTGCTCAGTAGACGGGCAGGTTATGCTAATTCGAGAAGGCAGGTGGACCCTCTCGGAGACGGAGCACATGCGCTCCGCAGCCTGGCCCCGTTTGTGGTAATTTTGGGGTCTCATTTCCATTTGTAAGAAAGATAACTACTTACATATGGAAGCAATAAATAAGAGAAGTCATTAAAATTTCTCTCATTTAGAAAAAAAAAAAAAAATCTTAATGAAGTAATATCTTTGCCAGGGCAGGCAGAAATGTAAATTAGACATAAGAACGAAACCTATTAAAGGGAATTGCTATGTTGCTAGTCTTTTTTTTTTTTTTTTAATCTAATGAATTTATGAATTGTTGGTTGTTGGGTCACAGACTTGGTTAATTTCCTACGTGTTTAGCTCGGCGGGGAAGAGAGAAGGGGCTGCTTAAGAACCGTAATGTTAAGTCCATTAGCTGGGTCTTGCTAATCAGAAGACAAATGACAATAGCGATGGCCTGATATTAAGAAACGTGGATGCATTCTTTTAACTTGGGGGGTTTTGGCCCCGACATTTGTCAGTTGTCATCAGAGAATTGAAGCATCAGAAGGCACAGTCCATCTATCCCACCGGCCACTTGATTATAAAGTTTAGGACAAGGCTTTCGAAATGCCCCGTTCCCCATTCCTTCCAGCGGGACGCACCCACGAAGCGTGGCAGTCACTGAGAAATGTACAGGGTAGTTGTTTTAGAGCAGAGGGAATGCTGAACACAACGGAAATCTAATTCAGCAGCCCCCGGGTGAGTGTGTAATAAAAACAGAGATATTTCTCCTACGCCACTGGGGCTCCTGCAGCAATTTGCAAAGTCCTTTGGTTGAACAGGCAGGAGAAGGGCTGCCATGAGTCTCAGCGGAGTTTCAGGGGGAGAAACGGTCTGCCTCTGCACCCCTTGCTACACCCAGCTCGGGCAAGATTCTGGCGTCTGGAAGTGTGTGATCGCCCTGGGGTTCCCCGGGGTTGAGGACTCCCCTGGGATCAGCCAGCAGATGCATCTCAGCTGCCCAGCAACTCTGCTGACCTCCCAGGGATGAGTTCACCTGGGGACCCCAGACTGAAGCCAACTGGGGGCCATTGGCTCTTTCCTCCTTCAGCGTTCCTCCGTTTCCGTCATCCAATCACTGCACATGACTAACGTATGTCATAACTTTTCAGGGAAATGTCCTCCTAAAAGTAAGAAGGGACTCTGGTCTAAGGGACTGTCATAGGCTGAATTGTGTCTCCCCCTCCCAAGTTCCTACATTGAAGTCCTAACCCCCAGGACCTCAGGATGTGACTGTATTTGGAGATGGGATCTTTAAAGAGGGGATGAAGGTACAATGAGGTCATTAGGGTGGGCCCTGATCCCATAGCACTGATGTCCTTATAAGAAGAGGAGATCAGGACACAGACACACACAGAGGGACGACCACGTGAGGACACAGGGAGGAGAGGGCTGTCTACACGCCCAGGAGAGAGGCCTCAGGAGGAACCAGCCCTGCTGACCCTTGGATCTCAGACTCCAGCCTCCAGGACTGGGAGACATACATGTCTAATGTTTAAGCCGCCCCGTGTGTGGTATTTGCTCCGCATCCCCGAGCAAACTCATACCCTGATATGCATGCTTGCAATCTGCAAAGTCATTTCGGGAGATTTCCCCTTGTCCTAGGGGGGAGAGAAGGCTAGGTTACGGAGGCACTGGTCCTGGAAATGGGGTCCATTCCTCAGCTAACTTCCTCCTGGCGATCCTGGCGGGAGATGTGCCATCAAGTGCCCAATGACTGGAAAGAGAAATGGGGTCAAGTTTTCCCTAGAGAGCGGGTGTCTGCAGGTCTCCGAGGAAGCACTCAGGCTGCCCCATCTTCTCAACGCTTTCGGTAAAGTCACTTGTACTGGAGTACAGAGACCTGATTTTTGACAGCTCTGACCACACAAGCACGTGGGTTTACAAAGGAAAACTTGAAGCTGGGTTCCAGGGGAGGGTCCTTCCCGCCTCTCCCAGCTTCCGGGGGCTCCAGGCGTCCCTGGGCTTGGGGCCGCCTCCCTCCCGTCTCTGCCTCTGTCTTCATGTGGCTTCTCCTCTGTGGATCTGAAATCTCCCGGTGCCTTTTTTATAAGGATCCATGTGATGGATTTACATTTGGGGCTTACTTGGATGAGAAACACAGTCACAAAAGGGATACACATGGTCTGGAGGTCAAAGGGAGCCATCTGTGTTCACCTGGCTAGGAGAAGCAAGGTGACCGACTCCCCCTGGTTCGCTTGGGACTATCCCCATTTTAAAGGTAAAAATCCTGCTTCCCAGGACCCCCCTCAGGTCCAGGCAAAGTGGGATGGCGGTCACTCTGCACCGTGTCATTTGACCTCATCAGGGTGCTGCCCTGGTCACCTCCTATCCCCTCCGGCTTCAGCTGTGTGCCTCCCGCTGGCCAGCTGACCGGGGTGGGGGGCAGGCAGCCCTAAGCATCACTCGCTTCTCCTCTTGGTAAACCATCCGCATGTCGGAGGGACTCACATTGGAAAAGACTCGTCACGATGGGGTGTTACCTGGCAGGGTGACACGGGTGCTCCCAGGGGAATAAGCTGCTCATGCCAGATAGCAACAGGCTTGAATGTCTACACTGGCTCCCAATCCTTTCTGAGATTACATCTGTGACCACACGTTGACAATCTGATCGGAGAAAGGAGCTTCTTGTGTAATGAATGATTCCCTGTACATCTCTTAGCTAAACAGACACTGGGAGAACACTGATACCTGTCGACAGGTGAGGACTCTTGGCTGACAACTTCCCCACACGTCTACAAACCACAAGGTGTCTAAAGGGGCTTATAAAGGGGGCTCATCATCCGGAGATGATGCAGATGTGATCATGGAAGTGAGAGTTCAGTGTGATGCCCTCTGAAGACAGGGGGGAGAGGTTGTGAGCCCAGGAATACCAGCTGGCCCACATCAGGCAGTTAGTAAAGGGGGACACTGGGGTCCCACTGAGTTTCTAGGGTCCATGGTCTTTATTGCTAAAACCATCCAACTCTATCTTTTTAATATTTTTATTTTATTGGAGAATAGTTGATTTACAAAGTTGTGTTAGTTTCAGGTGTACAGCAAAGTGATTCAATTATACATATACATATATTCACTCTTTTTTAGATTCTTTTCTTATATAGGTTGTTACGAAATATTGAGTAGAGTTCCCCGTGCTATACAGTAGGTCCTTGTTGATTACCTATCTTATACATAATAGTGTACGTGTGCTCCTCCCAAGCTCCAGATTTATCCCTCTCCCACCATGTTTCCCCTTTTAAACCACCCAATTCTTAATGCCTCCTGGTTGGTGAGGGAAATGCCAGCTCTTAATATTTTCCTCTTTGTCCTACAACAGCTACATGGTGGGTACACCTGACATTGTTTCTTTCCTTTTTAAAATAGCTTTATATATAACATAGATAACCAACAAGGACCTACTGTATAGCTCAGGGAACCCTGCTCAATATTCTATAATGACCTAAATGGGAAAAGAATCTGAAAAAGAATAGATACTTGTCTATGTATAACTGAATCACTTTGCTCTACACCTGAAACTAACACAACATTGTTAATCGACTCTACTCCAATATAAACTAAAAAAATTTTTTAATAAAATGGCTTTATTTATACTCCCAAAGACATGAAGTCAGGGTCTTGAAGAGACCTTTCTGCACCCCCATGTTCATTGCAGCATTATTCACGATAGGCAAGATATGGAAACAATTCAAGTGTGTGTCTGTGGATGAATGGATAAAGAAAACATGGTTTTAGATACACAATGGAATACTATTCAGCCTTGAAAAAGAAGGAGACCCTGCTACTTGAAACAATATGGATGGACCTGGAGGGCATGATGTTGAGTGAAACGAACCAGTCACAGAAGGGCATATACTGCACGAATCCACATATGTGAGGTCTGCAAAATAGTCAGACTCAGAGAAGCAGAGGCTGGAACACTTGTCATGGTTTCTGTGGCTTCTTTCCAGTAAAACAGAGCAGGTGACATGGTTGGGTGAGGTTCTTTGCCAAGTAGGGAAGACACACACGGCTGCGTCCCTTGTTCCTCTGTGCCCGGACCCATCTGCAAAATCTCCCCCTCTTCCGAGCCCTGTTCCACAGAACCACAGCAAGGGATCCCCATTCTCTCTGCTCCAAGGAGACCCCAGCACGTGTTTAATGCTGTTGTTCAAGTCCGAAGTTCATATTCGGGAGTCCCTGTCTTCCAACACCTCCCTCTCATCCGTGGAGATGCATCCTCATCTTCCAATCTTTGGGCAGTGCAGACTGTACACAACAGGTGTGTCCTAAAGATGCGTCCTTATGTCAATGCGTTCAAAGTATCCTCAGAGCCACTAATTCCCTGCCACATAAAACCACACGGCTAAGTGTGTCTTCCAAGTGCAGAGAAGACAGCCAAAAATACCCGGGAAGGAACATCTCCAGCACGTTTTTTGTGCATCTGGAGGTTCTTCCATGATCCGAAATGCATGTTTGAATATACGAGAGAGCAACAAAAAGTGTGCTTTCTTCACGGGGGTTCTTGCAGGCAAATATGGTACATCGTAAGGGGCGATTTTCCTAAGGGTTCAGGGTGGCGAAGATCATCGTAGCCCAATTTGGAGAAGGAAAAATAAAAAACTAAAACGCAGGGGCTGGGGACCTCAGGGAGGAGGGAGGAGAAAGTACTTTAAGAGGCAGTGTGGAAAAATCCACCGCAGACTGTCGTCAGTTTTATGTCCTGACCACAGTGGGTGTACATGGAAATACTTGGGTGGGTTTTTCTGTGAATTAAAACATTTATAGAGCCCCGGACTCCCGTTACCTCTTAGACGTCTTATTAAAGCCCCGTTAGTGTCAACATGGGGCTTGTAAACCTGCTGGACCCCAGCACCAATTAAAATAGTACAAAACAAGCAGCTGCCACAAAGTGAAGGCTGTTGGGCAAACTCTCCTGGAGGAAGGGAAGGGGAGACTCGGCAGAAGCGGCTCAGCCTAGAGGCAGGGAGTGGGCTGGAAGAGAGAGCGGGCCCACGGGCTTCTGTTAGGACGGAAATGGTGAGCTTTCAGGGCTGGGATGGAGCTTAAGGTCTGTGAGAGCCTTTGGGTTAAATGAGGGGACAAACCTAAACTGCTGTGAAAGCAAGAAATAGGGCTCTGGACCAGCTGTACAGGTTGTGTGTTGTGCAGTGGGGCTGCACCTACACTCGGATCTCCGAGGACGGGGGAGCAACCACCTGGGTGTCTCCACACGCCTGCTGGACCAGGAACACAGGACGGAGGGGCTAGAGCTGTCCCTGTGCCCTGATGTCCCCGAGCTGGGGAAGGAGGACACGGGGTTGTCCCCACACCCCTGATGTCCAAGGACAGGAGAGGAAGGACATCATCCCCCCCGCTATCCCCCCCCCAGCTCCACCATCCCCCCACCTCCACCATCCCCCCCGCCTCCACCATCCCCGCCGCCCCCACCATCCCCGCCCCCCCTCCACCATCCCCCCCACCATCCCCGCCCCCCCTCCACCATCCCCCCACCTCCACCATCCCCGCCCCCACCTCCCCCATCCCCCCCAATGCTCCACCATCCCCCCTCCACCATCCCCGCCCCCACCCCACCATCCCCGCCCCCCCGCTCCAACACCCCCACCTCCCTGCCCACCATCCTCACCTTCTCAACCCCAGACACCCCATAACCAAGTCCCCAAGCTGAAACCTGTCCCCTCCCCATCTCCACTCCCCCCCCACCTCCACCAAGTATCTGCCCATCCCCCAGCACTCAATCACTCCCCTCCTCTGCCTCACTGTCTCCTCCCCACCAACTCCTTCTTACCCCTCCCTCCATCCCCACCTTCCTCACCTCTCTCCTCTCCCTCCTCCCTATCACCTCCTCCCCTCCCCAGCTTCCAAGATTCAGTCTCTCCTTTGCAGGACTTCCCACCTTGGAATCATCTCTGACCGTCACTTTTGGAGGCGTGCAGAAGCACAGAATTCTCATGGAGAGACTCTCTCAGGGATGTTAGTAATAGAACTAGAACATTGATAGTAGAAGGATGGGCTGCAGGAGGTCTGAGATTCCCACGTTGAGCAGAAGCTCAGGAAACTCTGGGAGGAGTGTTGGTGCCACAGAGCCAAATCCAGTCAGCGTTCCAGGCCCTGGACCTGGGCTCACTCAGAGTCGGGGTGCCCCTTGGAGGCACCATATGCCCCTGAGCTGCTGCCTGGGGAGGCTGTGAGGGGCAGGGGCTGGACCCAGATTTGGGAAAGCCTGCTAAGTGGAAATGACAAGTCAGCCAGGAGAAACACCGGGAAACTCCCAAGAAAAGCTTGTTTGTAGTAGGTAGGGCCATCTTGGCTTGCGGTAAGGTCACGGCAACATCTTAAAATGATTTTTCCGCTGCCCACTGTGCACTTTTCCGAGAACCTCTCTCGTTTCCCAATTCATGAATATGTCTGCCAAAATGTGAATCCATCTGTTTCCGATTTGATGGCCGTTAACTCGGGGGGTCATCCTGGGTTTTTTTCTTCTAGGTTGACGTTCGTTTTAGCAAATGAGTGGAGCTAGGTGAGTTCTCACAACTGCGGACGGGGTTTCAGGGCTAAAAGTTGAAGCGTCCAGATGTCTGGTGTTAAAACCACACGGCTTGCCTGTCCTGCAGTCTGGGTGGAGGAGAGAGGGTTCTCCTGGAACCTTCCCTAAGGAGGCACCCTCCACCTGACCCCCACCCCATGCCCAGCGGGCATTCACATTCACGTCCCCAAAACTGCAAGACCTGAACAGTAATGGGGCCGCAGCCAAGAGCTAGACCCTCTCAGATGCAGCACCCAAGGGAATCAAGACTCTTTACTGCTTAGCCAAGGGTTCACAGATGGAAGGTTTATTTGTTTTGTTTGTTTGTCTTTATTGAAGTATAGTTGCTGTACAATATTATATGTAACAGGTGTACAATATTATATGTTACAGGTGTACAATATTATATGTTACAGGTGTACAATATAGTGAATCACAGTTTTTCAATATTATACTCCATTTATAGTTATTATAAAATATTGGCTATCTTCCCCCATGTTGTATAATATATCCTTGTAGCTTATTTATTTTATACATAGTAGTTTGTACCTCTTCATCCCCTACCCTTATATTGCCCCCACCCTTGTAATCACTACTTGGTTTTCTATGAGTCTGCTTCTATTTCTAAAAATAGAATTATCATATGACCCAGCAAAACCAAAAACTCTAAAACCCTAATTTTAAAAGATACATTCACCCCACTGTTCATAGAGCACTATGTACAATAGCCAAGACATGGAATCAACCTAAGTGTCCATCAACAGATGAATGGATAAAGAAGATGTGGCATATATATATATATATATATATATATATATATATATATATACACATATGATGGTATAATGGTATGTGTGTGTGTGTGTGTATATATATATATATATATATATATATATATATATATATATATATATAATGGAATATGACTCAGCCATAAGAAAGAATGAAATAATGTCATTTACAGCAACATGGATGGACCTCGAGGTGATCATACTAGGTGAAGTAACTCAGGCAGAGAAAGACAAATACCATATGATATCACTTATATGTGGAATCTAAAAAATACAACAAACTAGAAAGTATAAAAGAAGCAGACCAAGTGAGGGATGCATTTTCACCACTAAAGTGCTCACGGTGGACGTGGGAGAGGAAGGTGTGAACAGAACACCACGTACTTGAGGGACATGTTCACACGAACAAAGCACGGGGATTAACGGCATGCCGTAGAAAACTCACTAATTTCGTTTGAGAAAGGACTGCTTTTCCTGCATAGTGTTTTCTCACCAATCTTCACTCAATGTTCCTACCTCTGCACATTACATACCATCAATATGTGTATGCAGATCAAATAAAGGATGGAAAGAAACACCCGTGTTCCTTCCCTGGAGGGGAAAGGGATCTATTGCTTGAAAGAGTCAGAAACGTGGAAGGTGCAGCCTACAAGTTAAGTGCAACAGCTGAGCATTTTAGGATAAGAGTAAAAAAGCCACCACGGAATCATCAACATTGGATACAAATGGTGACCAGCATCAGTACAGAAGGCATACTCAGCTTAGCAGATTTTGTTTATAAACATCATTTTCAGCCCACAGGATACAGGGTCGACATTTTGAAGAAGTGAAAGCACTCTTAGCAGTATTTATTTAAAAAGGCAAAGGTAAGAGATGGGAAAAAGAATCATGACTCCAAGAAACTTGGGGGAATCAGCAGCTTTCATGAAAATTGCAAAATCCGTACTTTTATGTACAGCTTGTGTTGATCACCACGAAAATTATCCGTGCCTGTTTTATGGGACAGTGAGAAAGGTCATATGGTGGGCGATGTGAATTTTTTAAATGTTGGTCTATTGTAGTTTAAAAATAGTCACTGTTAGTTAATGGCAATGAGGCTTTGAAGTCACTGTGTGTATTGAATGAAGTAAAGTCACTGTATGTATTGAATGAAGATGTATACATGTATGTATATATATGTATATGTGTGTAGATAGGTAGATAGATGATTGACAGGTAGATGGATAGATGATAGAGATAGATAGATAGATAGATGACAGATAGATAGATAGATAGATTAGATAGATGATTGATACCTAGATAGGTAGATAGATAGATAGATAGATAGATGATAGATAGATAGATAGATAGATAGATAATTGAGTAAACATCCAAATTAGGAATAACTTCAAACCCCAGGAAGCTGACAGTCTCTGAAGAGTGGGCTAGTGTATCAAAGATGTAAATTACATCAAAGATCAATACATCCGTTATAAGGGAACTCAGGAAGGTCCTGAACCCCCTGAAATGCTTTTCTTTATTGCATTAATTATTGATCCATGCACTTCTGCCGATTGATGATTAGAAGCTCCGAGGTCATACTTCAAGTGAGATCACTTGGTACAGAGACGTGTGCACCTTGAGGCCACGCGTCTTGCATCGTCTGCTCCCTGGTGCAGGTGGGGGCAGGTGAGGCCACGTGGGTGATTGTGCGGACATGCACAGAGCACGCCGTGGTCACCATTGCACTTATAAATGTCACCTCTGGGGGCCACCAACTTGTAGGTCTTTCTTGGAGGTTATCTTTGCATCATGTCACACTCTGAGTATGCAGAGTGTGAAAGAGTATGCAATTTCAGCAATCTTTCCTGAAATGTCTAGCTGTGGAGTGGTTGATTGGATAGGGTGCCTGTTTGGGGGCAGGCAGAGAAAGAGGGTTGCTGGATGGGAGGAGGGTCATGGTAGATGTGGGTTTCAAGTATCTTTCTGGAATCATCTTCCTGTACCTGGAGCACCCAGGGTGATACCCGACACAGATTGCGTATTTTATACTGAGGAGAATTAAATTAAACCAAACCAGGGCTGATGGGTGTGGATGAATCCAGTGGAGATGTCTGGCTTACACGGAGGAAGCGAGGAGGAGAAAGAAGCAGACCGGGGTGCACAGTGGACCATGGTGAGGAGGAGACCCAGTAAGTGGATGGGTGGATGGATTGGAAGGGTAGTGTGCAAAAGCCAAGGGGATCTCAAGGAAAGTAATGCAGCATCTTGTTCCGAGGCATAACTTTGGAGACCAGGGTGACGTACTTCACATACAGAGAGACCCTTTCCAACAAGATGGCCCCATAAGAAGGACTTTGGGTCCCTTCTGGATGTTTCTGGTGGTGGTGGTGAGGGCAAGGGGCTGCCATATTGAACTCATCAGATGAAGAGGCTGCCTGGGATGGAAATGAATTGAAGGGCACATCTTGGCATAAAGAAGAGGACGATTCATCAATTCACACAGCGTTTTCTGAGCATCCCAAGATCAAGGTTGGGTTACAATGGAAACAATAACCTTTGTCCTCGTGGAATCCGTAATTGCTTGGGGCAACAAGAGACAGTTTATAAAGACTATTGCAATAGAAAGGTCACATTGCAACAAGTGTTGAAATCAATCAATCAGTGGATGGGTTGTCAGTGGATGGGTTGGCTCTTGCCTTGCTGTGGGAGGGACTTTCACCCAATCTAAGGAGAGGGACATGTAGGGAGATTTCACTGTGTCTGACAATGCAGAAGGGCTTTGTGGGCAAGACTTTTCACGGCAGGGGTTATCAATAAAGGAAAGGGAAACTGTGAACCCGGAAGCAGGTTTCACACAAATGTCTCTAGTATTAAAAAGCCCCAAGCATCGCCTGACTCTTCGATTCCATCTGAGCATTTAATTCCTAGCAGATGCTGACTTCCATGGGGGGCTTCACAGCCTTCATTCTTGTTTCTTCCCTGAGAAAGAAAAGATTACATTCTCCACACTCATCCACGCACCCACCCCCTTCAAATCCAGTTATGCTAAATTCCACGCTTAAGACCATTTTCTCAGTTTAGAGCAAAGCGCATTTGTATTGTTACCAAAAGCTCCTGGTTATAAAAATTGGAGACACTTGTTCCAGGACCCAACTGAGATCCATGGGAAGTATAATTGCTGGAAGATGCAGTTTTTCCTCCTCAGATTCTGTGGGCTGTGGACTGTGTTCTGAACGTAACAATCTTGCTCTGTGTATTAGCTTTTAGGGCTGCCGTAACTAGGCACCATAAACGTAAAGGACCCTAAATCCATGAACATGTGCAATGCAACCTCATTTGGAAACAGGGTCTCTGCAGATGTGATGAAGTGAAGGGTCTGAGATGAGGTCCTCCTGCATGAGTGTGGCCCTACATCCAATGACAGGGTCCTTCTAAGAGACAGAAGAGGAGAGACACAGACACAGAGGAGAAACCATGTGAAGACAGAGGCAGAGATGGGAGGGACGTGGCCACAAGTTCAGGGACTCCTGGAGTCCCCAGAAGCTGGGAGGCAGGGAGGACCCTCCCCTGGAGCTTCCAGAGGGAGCGCAGCTCTGAGACACCTTGACCTCAGATGTCTGGTCTCCAGGAATGGAGAGGAATGAATTTCTATTGTTTGAATCCACTTGGTCTGTGGTCATTTGTTCCTACAGCCCCAGGACATTCTTAAAGTTCATCCTTTGAAGACCAGCAAGGGGAAAAATGCCTTTATTTTTTTCAGAGGCATTGCCTTTTCCTACAAAAAGCATTCTCTGTAGCTGGAGAGCTCATGGACCCTTTTACCAAATGGGAGAGGATTTGTCAGGTGGGTTTGCTGGGCCCCCAGTGGGGTTTGGAGGAAGCAGAGGAGATGCCTTGTACAAGAACAAGATGACAACCAAACACATCGGTAAACAGGTTTTCGTGTTTCCATTCCTGAGATACGTTCTGACTTATTGTGTGTCAGGCAAAAAAGAGACATCTGAGAACACCTAGAGGGCATTCGGAGAAAGAGGAGCCGGATTGAAAATGGGTCCTCTCTTTTTCTGTATTTCTCGTGCTATTCTGAAGTGGCGGATTCCATGTATATTTCTTTTCCCTCGATGGGTTATGACAGTGAGAGACTCTGATGGGCTTCTTTTGGGAAAGCATTTTTTTTTTTCACATGATATCAGATTATCTTCTTCTCTTGGAGAACTTGAGCAGGAAAGATGCCCGGATGGCTTTGAGCAACTGTTCCGTGACTCAGATGAAGAAATGTAATTTTCCAGAGACCCCTGTCACTGCTGAACGGTCAGGGGGTTCCCTGAGGCTTAGATCTTGGCTCTCAGTTTTGCTCGGAAATCTCCAAACCACACCCCCAGGAAGATGTGGTATAGACGCTTGGCGGGGGCACGCGTGGGTCCTGCTCTTGAAGAGCTGGATTAGGCTCTGCCCTCCTGGGGGTCTGTAAGGAAGGACACACCATCTCTGGTGAGGGGGAGGCACTAGACGTCCACTGGCACAGGCAGGCCACTGCCCATCAGCCCTTGCCCTGGATGCGCCTTCCTGGAGGTGGTGAGATGTACCCGGCGGGGTTGCAGGATCCCTATGGCACAGACATGGCAAGTCTTCCCTCTGTGCCTCTCCTTGGCATCTCTGACCCTCCTCACCTGTTGCATTTCCTTCTGATCTGCTTCCCTCTGGGACCATTTCAAAACTTCTGCTTTTAGTGCCCATGAGCAGAAGCTACTTAGGAGGCCAAGGTTCCTCGCCGAGTTGTGTACAGGATGTTTGAAGCATCTCCCAGGCTTCTGAATAACTCCACTTGCTCTGGGCCATTCTTTTAGAGCCGGTTTTCCATGCCTTTAATGACCTCTGTGAACTTTCTTCCAGAGATCTCCGAGTATTTCTGAATTTCTTCCATTATGAATCCCACAAGCAGAAGGGATAAGTTCCATATGACGGCTTTTTTTATATATATACATATAGCCACTCTTTCTCTTTTGGATTCTTTTCCTATCTAGGCCATTACAGTGTACTGAGTAGAGTTCCCTGTGCTATACAGTAGGTTCTTATTAGTTATCTATTTTATATGTAGTAGTGTGTACATGTCAATCCCAATCTCCCAATTTATCCCTACCCCCCTTTCCCCTTTGGTAACCATAAATTTGTTTTCTACATCTGTGACTCTACTTCTCCTTTGTAAATAAGTTCATTTGTACCTTTTTTTTTCTAGATTCCACATATAAGTGATATCGTATGATATTTGTCTTTCTGTGTCTGACTTACTTCACTCATTATGACATTCTCTAGGTCCATCCATGTTGCTGCAAATGGCATTATTTTGTATCTAACGGCTTTTGACAAGCATTTCCACAAAGCTGGTGGCTTCCTTTTAGGACGATCAAGAAACCCTTTAGAAATTGGTAAACACTCGAGACACAGGCGGTACCTTGAACACACAATATCCATTTTTCTAAGCACGTTATTTTGCTTTAGAAATATCTTCAACGGATTCCAAAATCCATCCCCAAAGCCTTCATAATTATCTTGAGTCATGGTTGAAAACACCAAGTTGTTCATACAAAATAAACATTTCCTGCTTATCAATGGGGTTCATTTTTAAGTTCTGTGTGTGAAGCATCACTTCAGTGGATGGTGTGCAAAATGGCAGCTGTGGTAACCCTGCTGGTAGTCAGCCCTTGAGTCCATGACCTCCAAGAGAAAATAAATCCTCCTGAGTTCCGGGGCTGTTTGTTCCACGGCAAATGCTGGCTATTACATACATTTTTCTAGCTAGAGATCCAATGTCTTAAGTTCTCTTAATAGTAAAAAAATTGCCTCCTTGCTGTGAAATGCATGCAGTGAAATCTGCCTCTGTAATTAGGCTGTAGAGAAACTGGATATTTTGATGGTTTTTGTTGTCGTTGTTTTAACTTTTTTATTTTATATTGGAGTACAGCTGATTAACAATGTTGTGTTAGTTCCAGGTGTACAACAAAGTGATTCAATTACAGGTATACATGTATCTATTCTTTTTCAAGTTCTTTTCCCAATTAGGTTGTTACAGAATATTGAGCAGAGTTCTCTGTGCTCAGTAAGTCCTTGTTGGTTATCCATTTTAAATATAGCAGTGCGTACATGTCAATCTCAAACTCCCAATCTATCCCTCTCCCCCACCCTTCCACCCTTGCTAACCAGAAGTTTATCTCTAAGTCTGTGAGTCTAAGAAACTGGATATTTTGGATCAATCAGGTGATTGTTGATAGTCTAACCATGGAAATCGAATTCTAATTAGCGGATTCAGTTGTGGTGAATCCCTTTATTGACTCAGTATTTTTGCATTCCATTTTGATGATTCTTTTCTGAAAGGATACCTTATCTATTTTTTTTAATGTAAGCTTATATCTGCTAATATGCAAATATATAAATATTCAATTAGGGGCTGTAGATAAACAAGATCTGAGCCGTAGTATAAAGTGGTTTTTAAAAGTCTATAGTTGATTAAAGACTGTATTTACAAGAATTTTATAAATCCCCCCAGTGTGTTATAAATTAATAATTCACTATATTTATTTGTGTGCCGTCTACGTAATCCAGTCAATTATTAATGAATACATTTATTGCATATAAATAGTAAAATTTCCGTCTCATAACACGACCAATGCTTCATGTTAATATACTGAGAATAGCACATAAATAATGAAAGAAAGGTAGAATAAATAATAGTATTGGAGCTGCCAAGCATTTGTTTTCATTTTTTTAATTAAAAAAAAAATTTTATGGAAGTATAGTTGATGAACATTCCAAGCATTTGTTTTTATTCAAACACTTCAAAGTAATGTCTGAAAAGGCAAGGAACAGATTGGCAGTTGGGCTCAGAAGGACATCCACATAAACCCTTATACTCCAGACAGGTTAACCTTTCAGAGTAGACAGGCATGGATGTTTCTGCCCTTCAGTGCGGTCACAGCAACAAGCATTTATTGGGCACCTACTGTAAGCCGGACCCTGTACAAGGGGCTGACATGTACTCTGCTTAAGGCTCATGGCCACCTGGCAAGGATAAGCCATTACCCTCAAAACCAGACCTGTACCCTATGACCCAGAAATCCCACTTCTGGGTAAGTACCTAAAAGGATTGAGAGCAGCGTCTCCAAGAGATATTTGTACACCTGTCTTCAAAGCACCATTATTCACAGCAGCCAAAAGGCAGAGGCAATCCAAGTGTCCATGAATGGATGATGGATAAACAGAATATGGTCTGTGCTTGCACCACCTGCTCTTTTGGACACCAGCTTCCTGATGAGGGCTTTGTGGACACAGCACGCCCTCCTCACGGAAAAGATGCCCCTCCCCGATGCTCCGTGGGGCATGTGCACATCTGCATCTGTGCTTGTTTTCCACCCAATTACCTCCCAAAGCTTGTGGACCCCAGGGATGCAGTGTCATTTATTCCTGCATCCTGGGATCCGACAGCCACACGGCTGACAAAGGCTTGTGTTCATGGCTTTGCAGGAAAGGGAGCAATTTCAGAAGTCAGAGCTATGGGCCTGGGGCCACCAGGAGAGGGAGGAAGCCCCGTTTCCATCGCCATGTTGGCACTCAGATTACATCGGCTTCTAGTCTCTGTTCTCCAACCTGGGGACCCCTCTCTCTTCCTCCCCACTGGCACTGCCTTTCTCCGAAGTTCTGGGCATCCCTAAACACTCTGCGGGCATACCCGGTCTTATTCATACGTCTTTCCTGACTCGCCAGGCCGAGGATGGTGATTAGGTCTCATGTCTCACATGAAGTCAGCCAGTTGGAAATGGCTGCCCTCAGCAATGTGTTAAGAAGGGTTCTGAGGCTCTGTCCAGCTTGAAGGGAAGAAGGCTGTGATCTCCCACAATAAGGGACCCCTGTTGTCTGTCCCAGGGAGGGAGGGGCAAGTGGCAAGGCAGGGAGGAAGTCAAGAGAAGGCAGTTTCTGTTTTCTTTCTGAAATTAAAAAAAAAAAAACAAAAGAAACGGAAAGAAGGAAGCCTTGTAGGGTATGATATGGGGAGATAGGGTGTCGAGTATTTTCAACCTAGAGTGAATAATGCAGTGTCTTTCTTCCTTTCTTTCTCCTTCCCTTCCTCCCTTCCTTCTCTCTCATCTATTTATCTCTATTCTGTAATCTATCAATACATTATATCTACCGTCTATCTATCTATGTATCTATCAGTCTATGCATCTATCAGTGTATCTATCTATTCATCCATCATATCTATCTATCTATTCTATCATCTGTCATCTTTTATAAGTATGAGCTCTTATATCTATCTATCCAACCCTCCGTCCATCCATCCATCCACCCATCCATTCATTCATCCATCTTTCCACCCATCCATCTATCTGTCCACACTCATCTATCTATCCATCTATCTCTCTATCAATGTATCTATCCATCCATCATATCCAGCTAGCTAACTAGCTAGCTAGCTATTCTACTATCTATCTATCTATGTATCTATCATCTATCTATCTCTCATCCCTCTCCCCTCCCTCCCTCCCTTCTTTCCTCCCTTTTTTCCTTCTTTCCTTCCTTCCTTCCCTTCTTTCATTTTCTTCCCTGTAACCTGGTTCTGTTACTGATTTGTCTTCAGTACTTTGGGCAAAAAGAAACACAACTACACACTGAGTTGATAAATCTATCTTTGGTATCAACTGAAAATTGGAACGGCATGGGTGAAAATGAGATTAACGGTACACTGGAGACATCGTTTGCAGAGACCTGATAAGTTCAGGATGACTATTTCAAGGCAAATAGAACCAAATGTCAAAAAAAAAAAAAATACAATACACACACAAAATATGTGATGCTTATCATGATTTAAGCTTATCAGATGGATGAGGGGAAAACCACCAAACACATGGAGGTTAATTCAGTGTTTACATGGGATTCTCATGATTGGAACCTTCTTTGTAATAGGATAATGTAAAGAAACATGAAAACACAAGAAGGAAAAATCTTTAGGATTCTGAAGTGAGAGCAAATTTTGCAAAGTTCCGCATGGAAACCTTTCGTTTTGTCTTTGAAAAGGTTTGTAGTTTTCGAATATGGCAACTATCTCAAAGATATAAGGGCGGTTATGCAACCCAAACTACTTGGACATTCATGTTTTCAAGTGTTTAAGAGTCTTGTAATGTTTGGCATCCCCATGTGTACGGAGGAGTGACTCTGGACTACAATGGACCTTGAATGAATCTACTGTGGTCTCAGCACCTGAAGGTTATGGAGAAGGAGCTTGCACTCCCACAGAGATAACTGGATTCTTTAGGAAGAATTTTTAATGACAAAAGTGCCTAAAAATAATCAAATTAACTGTGAAATCCATTGAACCAGAGATTCGAGTCATAAAGCTGAAATAGACAGCAAGTCTCTGTGGCCCAGACTTTATTGTCCAGACCAGGGGACTATCTATCTATCTATCTGTCTATCTATCCATCCATCCATCTACCTATCTACCATCAATCTATCCATTTATTCATCTATCATCCGTGTAACTATCTATCAATGTAACTAGCTATCCATCCATCATACCTATCTACCCATCTATCTATCTATCCATCATCCATCCATCCATCATCTATCTCTCCATCCCTCTCTCTGTCCCTCCCTCCATCCACCATCCATTCTCCCTCCTATCATATCTATCTATCTCTCTATCTCATGTATCTACCTATCTGTCCATCCATTCATCCTGTCTTCCTTCCTTCCTCCTTCTTTCCTCCCTTCTTTCCATCCTTTCTTCGTCCTTTCTATCCATCCATTCTATCCATCTATCATCTACCCACGTCACAATAGTTCTCAAGTGTGAGCAATTTTGCCTTCCTGAGAACATCTGTCGATTTGTGGAGACATTTCTGGTTGTCACAGCCTGAAGAAGTGATTCTACTGGCATCTGGTGGGTGGAAACCAGGGAAGCTGCTCAACACCCCACAGTGCCCAGAACGCCCCACCCCAGAGAATGATCCAGCCCCACATGTCAGTAATGTGAGGCTGAGAAACCCTCAGACAAATATTTGCCTCCTGGATGTAGATCTGACAACTCTCCAAAAATTTCCTTTCCTACCACTTTCTCTGATTTTTTTTTACTGTCACTCTACCCCCTCAATATAAAAGTCAGGTTCACAGCCTCCAAAATGCACTCAGAACAAAAGCCTCGTGGCCCATCTTTAAGGAAACATTAACCAAGAAACAATCAAACTTGATCCTCTGCTTGGGGCTGGGCACAGCCAAGGAAGCAGGATTCTCTGGGGGTTTTAGGCAGTCGCTATGGCTGCCCCCTGGGGCCGAGTCATTGTGAAAAAGACAAAAAAAAAAAAAGAAATGATGGGGACCCAGCAGAGACCAGCTGGGCAGGGGTCCAGCCTTTGTGAAAAGTCTTTCATATTCAAATATGCCTCCTCCCCCCTTCCCTGGGGCTCCAAGCTCACCAAACTCATTCTTCCTTGGATGTGGAATTTGGAAAGAGGCCCCCAGCCTGCAGGCTCACAGCTTAGATGCAGGGTGACCCAAGTGTCACTCCAGGCCAGTATGTTTTCCAAGCAGAAACCCCAAGAATGCCTTCCAAGGAGCCCCTATTACCTGGCGGGATTTCTCACGCCACAGCCAACTGCCTTTGGCTGAGTTGAACGGAATGCTCTTATATCCATGGCGCGATTTGAGTACATCCCTTTCTGGGCAACATAAGCCACATTCTGGCAAAGCCACCTTGAAGGGCTGGTACCCAGAGACCCAGACTGAGCGAATCTCAGTGCACAGCCCCTATTCTCGGTGATGCAGGAACACAGCAGCCCAGGGCTGACGCCGAATACGTAGGAAAACGCTCCCCTCCCTTTGGGTTGTCTGGTTTGCAGATATTATTGATTCCATTGGGCAAACCCCTGACTCCAAAATAAATTAGGCTATGTCAGAAGCCTTTGATAGTCGTTTGCTTTAAATGCTGTCTTTTTTTCCCCCTCCCCCGCCAAACCGTGGCTGATGGTCTTTAAATGAGCCTTCAAAGAATTCCAATTACCTTGGTGTATTTATCTCATCATCTCCAACCATGCTGTCCAAAGGATATGTTGTCTCATTGAGGGTGCTGTTCCAACAAAATGCATGGAGCCCGGATTCTAATGTTTGGCCTTTTGAAAGCCTGCCCATTCCTAGAAGAAGAAAAAATATATATATATTAAACGCTCTGCAATCCTGAACAGTATTTGTCGTCTTTGCAAATCAGAACACCGGCTTATTACTCTGTTATATAGACTTTTTAACTGTGCAAAGAGCACTGACTCCGAGCTTAGTCACATCCCTGCAGGGTGTAGAAAGCAGGGCACTGAGCCACATGAGCTGTAAAATGACAAGGTTTTATGTTTCCTTGAAGGAACCGTATAAATGAAGATTGAAGGACCATTGGGTTTGTGTGAGATGTGAGGATGGGTGAGTGACCAGTGGGGAACAGCAGGAGGCTGGTTGTTTGTTGAGTCTTTAATTCACTGCCTCTTTACTGAGTGCCTACTAGGTAATAGGTAAAAGGCAGCACAATGGAAATAGAACCTCAAAGTGCCTGGTGCGGCATCTGTTAATGTGCTGGCCACATAGGTGTGACGGGGTTCAGCTGACATGGGACCCCAACTACGGCCCCTTGCCAGACTGACTGTTTGGGTTTTTTTTGTTTTTTTTTTTATTTATTTATTTTGGCTGTGTTGGGTCTTTGTTTCTGTGCGAGGGCTTTCTCTAGTTGCGGCGAGCGGGGGCCACTCTTCATCGCGGTGCGCGGTCCTCTCACTATCGCGGCCTCCCTTGTTGCGGAGCACAGGCTCCAGACGCGCAGGCTCAGCAATTGTGGCTCACGGGCCTAGTTGCTCCGCGGCATGTGGGATCTTCCCAGACCAGGGCTCGAACCAGTGTCCCCTGCATTGGCAGGCGGATTCTCAACCACTGCACCACCAGGGAAGCCCCAGACTGACTGTTTTAAGCGGAAGGAGTTTGTGAAAACAGCAGAAGCATGAAGATCACTCTGATCCTGTCTCCCTCTACTTTCTGCCCTGACACAGGTCGTAAAAGCCTCATGTGACACAGCCTGACACACAGGTTCTCCTGAAGATGGGCAAAGGGCAGCAGAGCATCCCTCTGGGTGGATGGGTTGGAGAGAAACAGTGTGGAGACGGATGGACACACCCTCGGGAGTGGTATGCCATCTTGGACAATGGTGATGTGGGCTGCTTGACATGGAGTAGAGTTGGAGGGCAAAGTGGTGCCAGCAAACAGAGGTCAGGACAGTTAGGATTGTTGGGTGAGTCAAGGTGGTGATGCATCACGAAAGCTGGCTTGGAGGGGTTCGTGGGGCGGAGGATGTAGGACAGATGAGGCAGAGTATTGGGAAGAGGGCATTAGGAAGTGGCTGTTACCCAGAGACAGGCAAAGGTGTGATGGTTATTGGACTAGAAATGGGGCGACATCAGACAAGGGATTTGTAAAATGGGAATGTAAAAGGGACTGCCTCAACACGCTTAAAGTTGAAACACTGGAAGAATTTACGCTGATGACACTGAAGAGGTAATGAAGATCGAGAACCACGAACCAGTAACTGGCAAAAATATACCGGCGATAGGAAAAGTGTACATATGATGGAAATACAACATGTAGAACATATAAAAATCATGTTACTATTACAACAAAATAAACTTCATAAGAAACGTACTGGAGCAATTGAAAAGAAAAATGCAAAGTTTTCCAGAGGCACATAAAAGAATACTTAAATGGAGAAGCATGTTGCCTTCCTGGATGTAAAGCTTTACTATTATAAATATGTCATTATTTCCCAGATTAAAATATAGACTTAATCCCTTAGGAATTTTTTTCTAAGGTTTGGAAATAGTAGAGTGATTCCAAAAATATGTCCATAAGAATAAACTGGTGAAAACTCCAAGCCATTTCTGAAGAAGAGTGGAAAAAATGAACATGCATTAGCAGACAATAAAATCCTTTATAAAGACCCAATAAATGAAAGCAGTAAGGTCCTGGCGTAGGAAGAGACAGATCAATAACAGTTGAGAAATATACTGAAAGTTTATGATGTGACAAAGGTGGTTTTTCTAATTCATTCCATAAAAAAAAAAAGCCAAGACTTCTGTGCATCACAAAATATACACAAAATTAAAGGGAACATGAGGGAACATTTGGAAAATACATTATGCATCAAAAAACATCATTAATCCATAAAGAACTGTTTCAAATCAAAGGTAATGTTCCCCAATCCGAGAGCCAAAGGACACGAGACAAATGGGCAATAATCAAAAGAAAATGTTCGAGTTCAGTAAACATTATAGAAACACTTTCTTTCAAACAATGGGATCCCATTTGGGTCTTGCAAATCAGTGCTTTTCCCCCAACAAGGTACTACCCGTGAGTGAGTTCTTCAGGGAAGGTGGTGTACAATTAGGACACTCTTTTGGGAAAGCGCTTGGTTGACAAATGAGAAGCCTTAAAAATGTCCTCCCCCTCTGTGATCCAAGAATTACATCTCCGCTAAGTGCTGTGAAGTCAAAAAAAACAACATGAACAAGAAAACAATGAGAGGTGTGAACACCCATAGTAAAGAGTATCTGTCTTCCAGTGGAGAAAGATACTATGGACGATTTCATAAAATCTTCTTTGCATTGTTTTCTTCTTGCACTTTTGACAGTTCCTGCTGGGAACGTATATAAAGTAGGATTAAGAAACAATAAAGCATACTTTGAAGAGGAGTCTTGAGTCTGGATGTAGGAGGGTGGCGGACCCATCATGGCAGTAGGTAAGATGAGCCAAGTCTAAGAAGCCTGGGAGAATGGTGGTCCCCATACCAGGATGAGGCAAATGCAGGGAGACACCTGATGAGATAACGTGCTGGTGACACCCCACTTGGGATTATCCAGAGGGCATTTGGACAAAAAGGACCAGGCATATATCCGCACAAAGCCGTGCACAAAATTCTACTCCACATGGCCACATTCTCGGGAGCAATGGTCAGCATCACGAATGATACCTTCCTGTGAAAGGGCAGAACCTTTGTATTCTATTGCAAGTTAGTCACTACAGGGATGTTACCTATAAGCTTAGATTATACGTAACGGCCCATCTCTGGGAACCAGACCTCGCAGGCAATGAGCATGAAATACCTTTGTTTAGCTCACAGGAAACATCCTGACCAGGCCCACCTGCAGGAAGGAAGAAATGAACACCTCCCCTCCGAGGCTGACCAGAACAAGGAAATATTTGACTTTACTGCCTTCCCTTTTAGTACAAAAGAAGCCTGAATTCTAACTCAGGGAAGATGGTTCTTTGGGACACGAGTCCAGTGTCTTCTCAGTCTGTCGATTTTCCGAATAAAGTCCCTCTTCCTTGTTCCAACAACTCATATCTCGGTTTAATGGCCTGTCGTGCAGTGAGCAGTATGGGCTTGGACTCATAACATGCCTTCCCACAGCCTCCTGGGTGGATGGAAGTGCCATGGGTGCAAGAAGAGCATAGTCCAAAGTGAAGACCACATGCACGACCTCCACCAGGAGGAAGTGGACACTGGTCTTGTCCTGCAGTGGAATAAAGTATATCCTAATGGATGTTTGAGCTTCTGCCGTGGGTGGAAGGTTTCGTTTGCCGAGTTTTCATGGGCTGGCAGGAGAAATGATGGATTCATCCCACAAGTAAAGTCATGTTCTCTTCACTGTGCTCAACGGAGTGGGGTACCAAGGAGAACGTGACTGTGATGCTTTCAAACAATGAACATGGCAGAAAACCAACGGGGGTGGGGGGAACATGGATGGTGAGACCTCCCACCAGATGTGCTGGAAAGAGAGGGATCAGCGACACCCCTCCCCCCACCGGAGTCTCATCCAATGTCCAGTGGATACTGCTCTTGTGAGATACAAATGTGGATACTCATATCCGTATGCATAGGGATGTTTCATTGTTACACGGATTAAATAAACAACTATGTGTGCCTCAGTCGAGAGCTTGAACAAGTGCTTTTAGAAAAGTTTACAGGGAAGTGCATGAAACGTCACACCAGCACTCTTCCTCACCCAGGCTGGCTGTCCCGCCACGTTGCATGTGAGAAGATGGCAGGAGGGGGTGCTCAGGACACCGCCAGATTCTTGACGCCTCCCCTGAAACATCTGTTCTGGGTTTTTTTGTTTGTTTGTTTTGTTTTGTTTTGTTTTCCAGCTGGTCGTGCCATACCAGAGAGGAGGAAATGCAATTAAAATAAAAACGACCCACGAACGTATTTCTGAAGGCAGTTTTTGGAATTTCAATGGTGACCTCTGATTGGACCATAAATATAAAATTCATATGTGCTTGGCTTCCTGCCTGTAATTACCTATCAGAAAGTTCAGAGTTTAAATGAAATTCTTTGTGAAGAAGAAATGGCATCATCGTAGAATCAGGCTGGCGGCAACCCCCGCCCCGAACACCCACGGGGTGAAGACACATTTTCACATTTCCAAGACGTACAACGGCATGTGCAGTCCAGGCATGTTGAATGTTTTAATCCTATCACAAGATGTTTGGTTTTTTATTAATGTTCCTCATAGAATGTTTCCTTCCTCCTCTTGAGGAACCCACAACCATGCCGGATGCGTGCAACTAGGCAACAGAAGGTCTTGCCCTTCAAAATTCTAAAACTCGACCATTTGTGAACTGAGGAACTGAGCTGCGTGTTTCCAGCTCTGTGGTCTGGAGGCCACGCACCGTTGATAGTTATTCGCATGTCGTTGACAAGGACGTCTTCCCACCTCAGAAGTGAAAGTTCTACGGGACGTAGACAGTCCCTTGATTTTTGCCTCCTTATGTTCTAAATTCTTCCAGGAAGCCTTTAATCACTGAGGGCCCTTTCCAGGAACCTGTGTATCTATCCTAGTCACTGGGGAAGCTTATTGTTTTTACATTCTACCATGTCCTCTGCGTGGACGTGCTCGTGTTCTCAAATTCTTCCTCGTGTTCCAGAGATTCTGGGTTGTCTGCTCTGCTAACCATTTCCACGGGCACAGCTCACTGGCTTGGACAATGACAGATTCATCTCCGTATGTCGAGAGCCGGGGTACTGGGGGGAAACAAACGCCGTACGGAAGTCAGCCATCACTAACGCTTTTCAAAGGGTCGCCGATGGTCTGGTGAATCAATATACTTCTAATGGATGTTTCTGTCTGCTCTACAAATAAGGCTGAGCCATGTGTTACAAATTTTTGTTTCCCTCTCTTTTCCCCTGCATGTAATTTTTAAACTCTTTCTTCTCTCCCCCTCCTTGGCTTAGTTGCTGAGACAGAGCTAAATCAACCTAATTCTAGAGGAGTACAAATTCCGGGTTAATCGGAATCTGTGCTTGTTAAGATAAAGACCGTGTAACATCTGGTCTTTATTTGCAGGGAGTTCTTTGGAGACGGCTGTGCTCTGGGGTAGCTGCGATGTGGATGCTATCTGGTGTAGCCTGTGGGATACGGGGCCACGGTAAGGATGGGTGCGAATCTGAGCCACAGGACTCACCTTGACCCCCAACGGATGCATCTCTGTGGCTCAGTGAACACTCTGCTTATCACTTGCATGACCTTAGCAGGGAGCCTTGAGGAATAGCCCTCTGTAGCTCACGCCTTGCTTCTCAGCAGTTCGGAAAGGCTCATCCTCCCTTACCTCCTGATAGCCTGACCAGGTCCTACGTATAAAACCAGAAGGTCTTCAGAAAACAATAGAAACCAAAGAGCAAACGATATTTTTCAGCTTTAAAATTGATTATGTGACCCCCTCCCCCCCCAAAAAAAATAGGTAGAAAAATCTCTTTAGCATCATTTAATCTATATTTAAAAGCACTACTGTTTCCCAGATCACATTTTCCAAGATGTTGCCCAAGTCGAATGCATATGGCGTCATTTCAGGAAACTATCACCCGTAAGAGATCCTTCTCCAATGGATCCCAAGTACGAGCTCTTAAAATTTAATTCTGGGATTTCCAGTTACATCTACAATGTGCCAGTTTCTCTGGGGGAGAGTTGACGTGATGTCTGCTGGTCTGTACATTTCAGGAAACGCGCTGGACTTTGAGACTCAGCCTTTATCAGCCTCCGTTTTCTCCACCGTCAAGTCACTGAGTTGAGGATGCTTCTAAAAATGCCTCGGCCGTAGTGATCCACGGAGCTCATTAACCGAGAGCGGGGGTCTCGTAACTCACTCGCTTACCAAGTGTAAATTGAAATCTTTAGAGTCTTGGCTGGTTCATTAGAAAAATAGGCAACGTCACTCTCGCCGTTCCCGAGACAACAAGATAGATGACCTAACAAGCAATTAATAGGTTCATAAGTTATCTGACAAATCGATTTTGAGGCTGGACTCTGTCCATTACTTTAGCCATAGAGATATCGGATTAGGATCGACCGTTCAGTGTCAAATGAATTCCGATGGACCCTCATGGCAACAGGAGTAACGGGTCCAGGGACACCAGCCTTTTCCAAATATGTGAACGTCCACTCTTAAATACAGGTGGATGCTAAGGGTTGATTTTTTCTGAACAGTAGACTTTCAGGTCTGGGGGTCACTCACAGGGCTGGAGCTAGGGTGAGGCAACTGAGGCTTTGCCTCGGGTACAAAATTTAGGGGGCGTGGCCTCCAAAAGTTCACCCAAGACAAATAGTTTAATGCAATGTTTTTAAACAATCAAAGTGAATGCCAAAAAAAAAAATCCGTGATGAACAAATATCAACATTTTAAACGAAGACAGGATCATTACAGGGACGGGAAGCAGCGCCTTACAGAGTCCTACTGGAGCTTGAGGAGAAGAGAAAAGTCCTGATTTTGCCTTTTTTTAAAGACAAGGCAAGCGAGTGTCTCACACAATCCGCCCTCGCCCCAATCCTGCTGGCATAGTTGACCTATAAAATAAGTCATTCCCGTCTCAGTATCACAGTAAAATGATTCCTCTTTTCAAAGCACATCTTCTGGTTCTCTTTTCTTTTTTTTGAGCACTTGAAAATATTTTTGCTGTCCTAAGGGGAAAAAGCAGGTCGTAAAACTGTAATTTTGTGTGTGGGTGTATTGAGAGAACACTTAACATGAGTTCTATCCTCTTACCACATTTTTAAGTGCACAATATATTATTAACTACAGTCACAATGCTGTACAGACGATGTCTAGAAATTATTCATCTTACATAATTGAGACAATGAACTACTCCTTTCCCCCTCGTCCCAGCCCCCGGTCAGCCACTGCTCTACCCTCTGATTCTATGAGTTTGACTATTTCATATTCCTCCTCATAGAATGGGGATCATGCTTGTCCTTCGGTGACTGGTTTATTTCACTGAACATAATGTTCCCAAGGGTCATCCACATTGTCACATAAGGCAAGTTTCTTTCCTTTTTAATGGCTGAATAATATTCCACTGTGTATATTTATAACACCTGCCAGAGGGTTCATGCACATGACGCTGTTCTCTCCCTTCACCCCTTCAGGAACGAAGTCTGAGGCTGTGGATCCACCTGGGTCCCTTCCTTGTAGCTGAAACGCAAGCTCAAGGCACATGACATGGCATCTGAAGACATCCATGTGGAGACGTCCATCCGTTTGTCTGGGGGTACACCAGATGTCCCATTTCCATTGCCTTATTGTCTGCATCACTTGTGCTCAATCTCTTTCCCTTATAATCAGAAGTGCTGAGGCATTGGTGGGAACATCACCTCAATGCTTGTTGCTTTTTTTTATATATATATATACATAGTAGTTTGTACTGCTTAATATCCTTCCCCTATTTTTCCCCTCCCCCTTCTCTCTCCCCACTGGTAACCATATTTATAGAAAATATTTTATTGAACATAATGTCTTCAAGGTTCATCCACCTTGTAGCCTGTGTCAGAATTTCCCTCCTTTTCATGGCTGAGTAATATTCCATTGTGTGGATGGACCCTATTTTCTTTATCCATTCATCCATTGATGGACACTTGGGCTGTTTCTTCCTTTTGGCTGCTCTGAACACGCAGCTAAAAACAGACACATGCTCTGCCTGTTTTGAGAGGAAATTCTGAGACAGGTTAAAATATAGACTTCTACAAGGCAAAGGGGGAAAAGCATTTTATGAGATGCTATGACAAAACTCTGCATATGCTCACAGACTATATTCACAGGACAAGCACTAGGAGAAATACAACACTTATGAGTGATTATCACAGCACAGTCGATCTAGGGATGGTGTGATTTTAATGTGCTCTTCAATCCTTGCTGTGTTTGCTGGTATTTCTCTAATGAATAGAATCAGGGGAGGAAAAGGTTTTGTTTTTTTTTTTTAGATTTTTTTTTGATGTGGACCATTTTTAAAGTCTTTATTGAATTTGTTACAATATTGCTTGTGTTTTATGTTTTGGTTTTTTTAGCTGCGAGGCATGTGGGATCTTAGCTCCCCGACCAGGGATCGAACCCGCACCCCACTGAGTTGGAAAGCGAAGTCTTAACCACTGGACCACCAGGGAAGTCCCGGAAAACTATTTTGTAAGAAGGCAATAACTGACTCTGATGCAATAGTAGACTTCAACTGTATTACATAATTTTGTTTCTACCAGAACGTGAAACAATAGAAATTTATTTCATTTCCATCCACTCTATAAGCCCCTCTGTCTAGGTAAGCTATTTCATGTTTACAAAATAAATTTTTAAAATTTGGACCAGTGAAATATGTTTTTAAAATCACCCAGACTCTATTTACACTTTTTAAAAATGCCTGAGAGGCACAGACTTGTGGTCCCTCTGTCAGAGGGATGGTGGGGAAATTTGAACCGTCTCTGCTATATTCATACCTTGTCATATTTTCAGAAGAGACCCATCCAGTCGTGTGCTTTCCCACCAGCTCTCTGCTTGTTCTGCTTTGGGTCTTCTTCATCTTCTGTGCAGACCTGTGAACCGACATCACCTGGATAATCCCTTCTAGAGGGTCTGTTCCAAATGCTCTGATCTTCTCCAGAGTATTTCAAGCCACACGCTCAGTTTGAATGAGTCTGTCTGCAGCAAGAAGCGGGTCAGTGTTGTGATTTGTGCAAGACTCACCTTTGCCCAGTAAAGCACATGCTCAGGTAGGGCCAAGGGTACCAGATCCACCTGTAAGAAGCTAACGTCTCATCCTCAGGTGAGGCACATCCCTGTCTCCAGGCACAGGAAAAACTCCCGTCTGGGTCCTCATTCGAAATAGCAGTGGCCTGTGTCTTTTCAGAGGCTGTCTTCGCCGGGGCTTTACCAAGCCTATTAAGTATGTCACCTGTGATAACTTGAAACTGCCAGGCAGGGATCCACCGGGCTGATCAAAAACATTCTCCCCAAACAAACCTGGAGGTTAAATTTTTAAAATTCGATCCTGATTCTAAAGTCACAGACCGTTTTGGAAATACAGCGGCATTCAGTGCTGGACTCCGTGTCTGTACATCGATTACAAAATATGTCATCATGTGTTTGAAATAAATCCTCATAAAGGGCTGGTTGGAGTAACCTTTTCTCTGCAAGAGACACAAGTTTAAAAGTTTCCAGGAATGATGCCTACAGTGCAGAGAAAGAAGATGGGAAGCCCCGGGTCCAGTGCATGGCTTTGCCCACTGTGGCCTCAGGGTCCCAGTTTTTATCTGTACACATTCGCTGGGGGACCTTCGACAGGCACCCCCGTTTTGACCTGTATCCCCCTTGCATGGGAGTGTGAAGGGAACTCATCCCTTTTGCACCTATAATCTACTTTCCTTGTGTTTTCACACATGAATTTTGAGATGTGAATTGGTTTCATGGTTTTCTTATCACTGTGCAATGTTTATGGACCAAAAAGAAAGTGTCTCAGAAATGCATGACTCAGGGACAGAGATGATTGAAAAAGTTACAATGTGTTCCTTCTGACACTCGTTGTTGAAGCGTTGACCCGAAACGCGCGCCCTGCAAGGGGATCTATCTGTCCCTATACGAATATTCCTAATCTCACCTCTATTTCCCTATTGGCATCACATTTATTTTCATCTTAAACCGATATGGCTGTTGCTGTGTCAATTTTTTTTTAACTTTTTATTTTATATTGGAGCACAGTTGATTACCAACGTTGTGTTGGTTTCAGGTGTACAACAAAGGGATTCAGTTATACATGTACATGTATCTATTCTTTTTCAAATTCTTTTCCCAATTAGGTTGTTACAGAATATTGAGCAGAGTTCCCTGTGTTCTACAGTAGGTCCTTGTTTTGCTGTACCAATTTGATGTCACAGGGATGCCTTTCCAAAGGGAACCTGAAAGTTTCGGGAACTTTCAGACTCTTCTGAGGGCACGAGTCATGTTAAGAGTCTACCTGGTGACCAGGAGGAAGGCCCCCATCCTGCGAAAGTGATGAGATGGCCTGGGGCTGGGGGTGGGAGTCCCAAGAAATGGGCTCGGACGCATTTTCTGCAGGCGAATCAGGAGAGCTTTCGGAATGAGATGCGGACATGCATTGCTTTGAGGCTGAGAAGGACGTGGAGATTCTGGGGTGCCTTCCGGACGGAGCTGGCCCCACCGGTGCCCGGCTGACTCTGGGTGAAGGCCTCCAGCTGTCTCAGAAGGGCCCGAGGTTGTGCAGGCTTCACCCGTCAGAACAGGAGGGGCAGAGGGGCAGGGGAATGATTCAGGGCTCGGATGGCACCGAGTCGCCTTGTGAGGTCGGTCTTGCGGTGGGCGGTCGGGAGGCCTTGCTAGTTTTCATGTGGACCACGGAAACAACCGTAGCTCCATCAGGCCACACAGCGAGTCGGCTGGAAGGGCCATAAAACTCAGGAATCCGCCAATCCCCATCCCATATTTGGCATCGAAGTTTTATTAAGATGACTAAGCGCCTGGTTGGTGAGCATGGGAAATGTGTTGAAATACTAACGCTGGGGTCTTTGAGTTAATGGTTTAATTATGAGGCCCGGGGATTTCCACCACACTGTAAGCTTGGTGGGGGGGGGAGGGTTCTTCTCGGCCCTCTTTCATCCCCTCCTTTCTGAAGAAAATTGGGTGATTGATACAGAGGTGAAGCTAAACGATGGGCAGAGTCTATGGTGGCAGTAGATGAGAAGCCGGACCGTGGATGTCGGGACCTCCTGCTGGATGAACTGATGGCATTATTAAGTAACTGTCTTGCTGCCGTGGCATGCACCTTTGTCCTTAGCTCTGGGGTGTCCGAGAATCAAGGGAGGGAATGAACGAGGGTGGAAGGATTTTGAAGAATAATCCAGCCAGTTCCAGAACCTACCCAGCAAGACAAACACAGCCTGGTTTTTCCTGTCAGAGTCTGACTTTCAAAGCACAACAATTACCCTCCGTCATAAAAGTAAAGGTACACGTCTCTACGATGGGTCCCGTGCGGCCCAGGCTCTCTGTGAAGGTGCTAATGGCAAACAGCACACGCTGATGGCAGGAGAGCTTATGTGACAGACGGCCTCGTATGGAGCTTTGGAGGGGGTGTAGGTCTGCGCGCCTTGGGCGTGTTTTCGAACCATTCAGCTCGAGGTGGAAAGTGAAGAGTTGATGCCTGTCAGATACACGTTTTATGAGTTGGGATGTTTAATATTGAAAGTCAGATCATGCTGAAGGAACACGAGTCCCGGGTGGTTGGGTGGATGTAGACGAATGTGGTCATAAAAGACTTGGTTTTTCTCATGCAGAAATTGCCAACTGTGATGTGGATGCAAAGGAACCCCCAAGACAGGCCAGACTTGGGTCATCATCGGTGGCTTCTTGCTCCCCAAGGCCCCAGGACACCCAAAGCCAGAGACAGACACAGAACATCCATCCGGCTTGCCCAAGACTCACTCACACCAGGGATGTCCCCGTTGGCCAATAATTGGCCCAAAACATGGCAGACGTGGAAAGACCCCAAGATATTATGGAGTCCCACCCCCCATGTTTCACAGACACAGGAGCTAAAACGCAGAGGGATGATGTGGCTTCCCAAGGTCACACAGCCAACGGGTCAACGCTTTGTTTTTAATCAATCCCCATCCCAAACTCTTGTCCTGTTTCAGGACATTGCACTTTCTACATCTATCTTTTTAAATTCCTTGGCCCTTTGGAACTTTGCGTGAAAGAGTGTTTTCACGCTCGTGAGGGGGTTGCAGAACAAACACAGACGTTGCACATCATTTCCCGTTGGCAGGGGCACCATCTGACAATGGTCGTCCTGGGCTGGATCTGGGGAAGAGGGTCACTTCTCCACTGGGAGGTGGGCTCTCCCTCCACGGGTGAGCAGTCTCATTGATGATGAATGCCCACCATGCTCTACCCCATAACCAGTTCTCAGTCTACAGACACACAGAAAAGAAAAGAAAAAGAAAATTGCCCCACACAAAAGGCTAAGAGAGGGTAACCACCCCCCGCATGGCTGAAAGCATGGTCACACCCTTCTCAAAAGGCATCAGCCCCAGGTCTCCTCAATGGTCCCCCAGGACCATGCCCAGGGTTTGATCACTTGCTGCAATGGCTCACAAAACCCAGGAAAGCATGTTAGTTACTGTTTATTATAAAGGGTATGATTTATCCAACCTATAATCTCCAGTGGATGTCCATCCTTTCCCCTGGCCCATCACAACCCCATCTCAGTGTCGGTCATAATTTAGGGACTGAGCTGGACAGTTCACCATCATGAACACCCAGGAGATTAAAGAGAGTAGGGAGAGAGAAGTCTGTGGGAACATGGTAGACAGCATCCCCAGGGCTGGTTCTTCACGGGAGGACTTGCCTTGGCCAATGGAGCGTAGGCAGGACGGCCAGCACGCTCGGTGCAAGCCCAGCCCTTCCCAGCACTGGGCGTCTCCTCCCGCTGTCCTGCAGGACTAAGCCCAGCCCTTCCCAGCACTGGGCGTCTCCTCCCGCTGTCCTGCAGGACTAAGCCCAGCCCTTCCCAGCACTGGGCGTCTCCTCCCGCTGTCCTGCAGGACTAAGCCCAGCCCTTCCCAGCATTGGGCGTCTCCTCCCGCTGTCCTGCAGGACTAAGCCCAGCCCTTCCCAGCACTGGGCGTTTCCTCCTGCTGTCCTGCAGGAAAAGAGTATCCTCAGGCTGGACCACCTGCCCCTGGAGGAAGACGAGGGATTCACAGGGAGCTCCCCTCTGCCCGCTTGCCGGCATCATGAAACAAGGATGCTGCAGCCACCTGCACGCATGAGAGAGAAAGAATCAGGTGTCCACGGTTCTGCCATCCACCAGCTTCTCCAGATCCGTCCTTGGGCTGAGACACACCAGCACGTCGGAGACGGCGGGATGCTGCCTGCTTGTCGGGTCTAAGCTCACCTGTGTACCTGGTAATGTTGCTATGATGTTGTCATGTGGTGAGAAACAGAGAAATAAGTCTGACAGCGAAAGACTAGTAGTGTATGATAACACTTATATTTGGAACCTAAAAAATAATGCAAATTAGGGTCTTCCTTGGTGGCGCAGTGGTTGAGAATCTGCCTGCCAATGCAGGGGACACGGGTTCGAGCCCTGGTCTGGGAGGATCCCACATGCCGTGGAGCGACTGGGCCCGTGAGCCACAACTACTGAGCCTGCGCGTCTGGAGCCTGTGCTCCGCAACAAGAGAGGCCGCTATAGTGAGAGGCCCACGCACCGCGATGAAGAGTGGCCCCCGCTTGCCGCAACTAGAGAGAGCCCTCGCACAGAAATGAAGACCCAACACAGCCAAAAAGAAATTAATTAATTAATTCTTTTAAAAACTGACTCATTTAAATAATAATAATAATAATACAAATGAATGTACATAGCAAAACAGAAACAGACTCAGAGATACACAAAGCAAACCAGTTTTCTATATGGTTACCAGAGGGAGAAGGAAAGGGGGAGGGGCAAGTTAGCATATAGAATTAAAAGATACAGACTGCTATGTATAAAATAGATGAGCAGCAAGGATATATTCTACATCACAGGAGATTATAGCCATTGTCTTATAATAACTTTTAATAGATTATAATCTGCAAAAATAATAAATCACTATGCTGTACACCTGAAACTAATATAATGTTGTAAATCAACTATACTTCAATAAAATTTTTTTAATTAAAAAAGAAAGAGGGACTTCCCTGGGGGTCCAGACACTAGAAGGGAAGGACTTGGCCTTCCAATGCAGAGGGCACGGGTTCGATCCCTGGTTGGGGAGCTAAGATCCCACATGCCTTGTGGCCAAAAAACCAAAACATAAAACAGAAGCAGTAATGTAACAAATTCAATAAAGACTTTAAAATTTTTTCCCATCAAAAGTACTTTAAAAAAAAAAAAAAAAGAAAGAAATAGATATTTGGTCTTCATACCTGGTTCCTGGCAAAGAGCTCCTAAACCCCTTGGGTTGTCCTGAGGGTTGGGATGACAGGACCCAACCTAACGACCTCATTTCACCTTAATCCCCTCTTTAAAGACCTCATCTCCAAATATAATCATATTCTGAGGTCCTGGGAGTTAGGGGTCCCAACACAGGAATTTGGGGGACACAGTTTAGAACGGGGGCGTTCTATGCCATGCCCTTTCTGGCAAATTCAGAAGGTAGCCAGAGAGAGCACCGTCACGCAGATCTGTGTTTTGAGCACTTGATGGTGGGGAACGTACCATGCTGACCACTCAGGGCTCTGTTCTTACTAGAAAGAAATAGATCTGTAATTCCTTCCACGCCGCCCAACTCCAGCTTGTCCTCTTTGGAGATGAAAATCAGATAAGAACTGGCAGATCTAGGGGTACGGTTCCCCAAGGATCTTCATAGCTGACTAAATTAGCAGGATCCTATCATTACCAAGTGAATGGTCTTGGTGGGACAGGCGGCTGGTGTGATCAAACGGAGCTTCTGCCGCCTTGACAGGTGAGGTGCAGAGTTGCCCGTGTGCCCCTGCGGTCCCTTACATCAGCAGCAGGAGGGGCGGAGCAGAGCCGGGCTCCCTGTGTTCCAAGGCGGTTACCAGGGCAACCGGAGGAGATGTGCAGACACTCGGGGACGCAGCTCTCCGAACGCACGTGGAGGCCCATATTAATCAGAGGACTTGGGGCTGCCGGCCCCCTGTCCGGACCGATGCAAGCAGAACTGCTACCCGTGACGTGCCCGGTGATGGCCCGTCGAAGCTGACACCTGCCCTGATTGCCGCTGTGAACCAGACCCTCACCTCTCCTGCAAGAGAATTGATTTCTGTTTGGAGGCGCTCCAATTTAAATCATTCTCTGATCTGTTGGAAAATGCAGTGCTTCCGACTCACGGTTCAAGGCTTTGAAATAGGATCATTGGTACCTGGATCCCACAGCGCTGTCACATCGGAGCATCTTAATACGTCCGGCCCCGGCTGACTCTCAGGAGGAAGCAGGCTGTGGCTGGGCTTACACCCTTCCCTCGGAGGGAACAGCAGAACATCTGTCTCTGCCGTCTTGGGTTTCCCCTGATCCGCATCGTCTGCACATCTGTTTCGGGAGCTTTCGGGTCACACTCTTTCCATCCCAGCCAGACGAGGCGATACGTAGACAGTTGGAGACATAAGTGTGTCTGCTCTTCACTGTTTTGACCACCATCTGCTGTACGAGCAGAAGGGGAAAGGCATCTTCTAATACCCACTCGTTGAGATGTGGGGGTGGGGTGGGGCTTGGCTTTCTAAACCCAAGAGGGCCTCCATCCAAATTCTAAGGCATAGCTCCCCCTGTTTGATGTGCTTAGCTTTGGGGAAGGAAGATGTCTTGACGTTTGGTTGTGTGGGGCTCCGCGATGATGAATTTTACATGTCAACGTGACCTGGCTGAGAGAGGCCCTGATAGCTGGTTAAACGGGATTCTAGGTGTGTCTGGGAGGGTGTTGCTGGAAGAGCTGAGCATTTGGATCAGTGGAATGAGGGAAGCAGATGGTCCTCTGAGGGTGGGTGGGCCTCGTCTGATCAGCTGAGGGTCCGAAGAGAGCAAAAAATGGAGGAAGGGGCGATTCGCTCTACTTGAACCTAGATGTCCCTCTTCTTCTGCCCTTGGACATCAGAGCTCCTGGGTCATGGGACTTCAGGTTCGGACTGGAACTTATGCTCTCCTGGGTCATCAGGTTTCAGGTGGCCAACTGTGGACCTCTCAGCTTCCATAATCAGCTGAGACAATCCCTCATAATAAATCTCTTTCTAGATATCTATCTCTCCTCTGTCTGTCCCTCTCTATCTACCTACATCTGTACCTACAGCTATATCTACATTTACATCTGTATCTGTATCCTATTGGATTTGTTCCTCTGAAGAACCCTGACTAACACCTTTGGGTCACTTTGAGACTCACCTGCGTCACCATCCATGTGCAAAAGCACGTGAGGTTAAGAATCTGAGGACCAGCACCCCTTCCAGCTTCCCCCATGACCCCATGACGTGTTCGCCTCTCTGCCCTAAAATGTTCATGTTCTTCAACCCAAGGCTGAGCTGGGCTGGGGATGGATGTCCTTCGTTTTGGACCCTGGTTTGGCCAAGCTCACATCAGGCAGGTGGTGGATGGGGCTTTGTCCCTGGGACTTAAATTTAGAGCATTCACAACTGTAATCCTACACCTTTAAAAATGTATTTATTCATTTAAAGTAGGGTGTTCTGATCACTCAGAGTTGACCTCACTACGTTGGCACCGAGGGGCAAGAATGCTTCGTATAGAAGGAACCAAAGACCCACTGTTAACAGAGCAGATCCGTGGGTCACGCTGAGAACCACAAAGTTGCCCCATGGAGGGAGGACACATACATTAAATAGTTTATTGCTAAAAAATGCTAACAATCATCTGAGCCTTCAGCAAGCTGTCATGTGTTTGCCAGAGTAATATCACAGATCACTGAGTACGGATCACCGTAGTAAATATAGTAATAATGAAGAAGTCTGACATAGTGCAAGAATTTCCAAATTGCGACACAGAGACTCAAAGTGAGCAGAGCCTTTTGGAAAAATGACGCCGATAGACTTGCTCAATGCAAGGTTGCCACAAGCCTTCAATATTTTAAAAAAAAAGCGATATTTGGGAAATGCAATGAAACAAGGTGTGCCTGTTTGCCCGTGATAGGAACACACTGAAATGGATTCCGCCACGTTCCCATGGATGGACCGCTGGGTTTCCACAGTTGCACCTCATGAATCAAGATGCTATAGGCGTCCAGGCATCGTGTGTCTCAGAGCACATGGGTTTTCCACTCTGATGGACACACATCCAGGAAAGGAATGTTTGGGTCATCCCTTGAGTGTATGTTCAAAGTGAGCAGACACGGCCAGACAGTCTTCGAATATGCGTGTTCAAATTTCCTCTCTCACCAGAAAGGGATGCAAGGTCCATTTTCCCTCCAATCCTTCCCATCACTTGATATCGCCAGCCTTTTTTTCCCCTCTTGGGGTTAAGACATATGCAGGAAAGCCTACTGACCCTAAATGCACAGCTTAGTAAGCTTTAGTGCCTCCTTCATCGGCGATGTTGTGTCTCTGGATTTTTCTCTTTCTGCTTGCGGTGCGTTCTGAATCACTCTACCATATTCTTCGTTCTTCTGCCAAAGATGCATGATTTCCACCAGAAAGAATTCAGAGAGCAAGTTCCAGTGCATAGACTAATGAGAAAGTAAGAGCGGATGGCCCTGGGTGTCCATCTCTGGTGGGAAACATGGGACTTTTGAGGAACTTTTCGTTTTCCAAGCTGTGCTCAGAGCCCACGGAGGGTTCAGTGTGGGGGACAGGGGAGTGGATGGTGGGAACAGGGTTTAGGGTGCTTCGAAGCTCTCGGGGTGCTTGTTCCAAGCGGGGCTGCTTCTAATTACCCAGGGTAATCTACAGGCAAAGGCGCCAGGGAGCGCGCCAAGGACTGGTAACCTATGCAGATGTAAGCTAATTACTTAATTGGTTGCATTTGTAAATCGCATTATTGGAAAAGAAATTACTCTGGTGATCGAATTACAGATATTTATCTGCTAATAGCCCTGATTAACTGGTGATACTAATCTGTCATTTTGAAAGCTAATATTAACAGCATCAATCTCACCGGAAAATAAACCGTTTATAGGAAATAAAACTTGGGTCTATTTAAAGGGCGGAGTGTCGGAGATGCTGGATCTAGGGTGTTCTGGGGTTGAGTCTCGTCGGCTCATTAACCCTTTGGGGGTCACAAAATGCCCCTCGATGGAGAACAGGCGATACCATGGGGCATTTGACTAGCTAGACGAATGTAAATTAAAACACCTTGTTACCGGAACAAGTTGTTACTGGAAAGTTCCAAGGGCTTCAGAAAACAGAAACCTCCAAGGAAAAAGCTCAGTGTTGACTTATGAGTCTTCTCAGTAAGAAGTGTCACCTGAAGTTCCAAGAAAGGAAGAATTTATTTACCCAGAAGATACCCGATGGATGCCATTGTTTTCCAATTAGTCAAATAAATATTCTTCTCTTTAACGAGGGCCAGTTTACAGTAAAAGAAAAGCAATGCGATTGGAAGTTATAAATCAAGACCCTCATTTCGTTGCAGGGAAAACCATCATGGGAAATGAAATTCCCAACAGACCTTGCCAAGTTGTGCGGCATCGTAATAAGTACTGGCCAAAGCAAAGGCTGGCAGTTTTGAGAAGTTGTTTAAAGGGTCCTCCTCCGTCCCGGGACGCCCAGATGTCCTGGGTCTGTGTGACATTCACTTAACGTGGGGGCTCCAGCACCCGTGGAATCTGTGTTCCACGGACCTGCTGACCTGGAACCAAGCTGCGTTCTGGGCAGTGCTCAGAAGTGACCCAAAGTCATACTTCATAGATGCCTCTGGTGGTTTCTTTTCTTCTTATTCGTCTATTTCCTTTTTTATTGAGGTATCATTGACAAAAGTTGCACATATTTGAGGTGTGCAAGGGGATGATTTGACACACATTGTGAAATGATAACCACAGTCACACTAAGGGACACATTTGTCACCTCACACAGGTACCATTTTGAATGGAGTGAGAACGCAAATTTCAAGTAGAAAATACAGTGCTGTTACCATGCTGTACATCAGATTCCCCAGAACTCATTCTTCTTATAACTGGAGGTTGGTACCCTTGGACCAACACCTCCCCATTTCCCCCCGCCCCACAGCCCCTGATAACTAGTCTATTCTCTCTTTCTACGAGTTTGACCTTCTTAGGTTCCACGTGTAAGTAATATCACGCAGTATTTGTCCTTCTGTGTCTGGCATATTTCATTGAGCATAATGCCCTCAAGGTCCATCCATGTTGTCACAAATGGATTTCCTTTTTTATGGCCAAATTTTATATATATAATATATTTATATCTATAGTACATATATATATTTTATATATGTATATATATTTTTATATATATTTCTATGTATTTTATTTATAACGTACCATACAGAGTATATATTTTATATAAACTCTATATGGTGTATTGTATACAATTATGTTTATAATATTATGATTATGTTTATAATATTATGATTATGATTATATATATAATTTTATATATATATAAAATACATCATATAGAGTATATAGACAAAATCTAGAGAGAAATATAATACATATATAGGAAGAAAGTATATATATATATATATATATATATATATATATATATATATATATCCCATTTTGTTTTTCCATTCATTGGTCAGTGGACGCTTAGACTGTCAATGCACCTGGTTTTACAATTATTTTTTTAAAAATAACAAGACATCTGGGTAACAAATAGAAAAACACCAGTGGAATCTGGAGGTCACTAGGCATCCTCTGTTACCACATTACCTACAATAAATGCTACTTCAAATTAAGGCCTTAATGTTGATTAAAATGATCAAGTCGCATGCATTTCCAAGTAGCATTTCTAGAAGACCACCCAAAAATTTTTCAGATGCGTCCTCTAGGAAGCTTATACCAGGACGTTCATGGCCGCATGGTTTATTAGACCTGGGACTTGGAAATAATGACCACCGTTGATTATTTGTTTTCACACTTGCTTCACTGACTCAGAGATGGAACCAAGGAGACACCCACCATCGGTCTTAACTCACATCGTTGTTCATCTCCAGCTGGCCTGTGATCATTTTTTTGGAGAGTTTCCCACAAAGGCCATGGTTTCCTTTCCAGCTGTCTCCTCCCCGTGGAGATCCCACCTGAAAGGAGGGGACGAATAAGGAATTTCCCACCTGTCCGTGCAACGCCAGGCAACATCTGCTGGGGAGGAGGGATGGACCTTCTTCCTCTTTAATTTTTCATATTCTCTCCAGGATATTGGTGGGGCAAGAATGATGGAGTAAAGTCTATCCAAGTGAGCTTTATGAAAATGTGCATCTCTCAAAGTCTGTCCATGCTTCTTGTAGCCTCTGGGAAAGACTGAAGACATTGCAAAGCTTCAGAACCCATAAATGAGCCTGAATGGATTGCTGGGTATGCTTGAGTGGAAACACGTTAGACACGGTGAGACATGAGCCCTTCTAAATCCTCAAGGTGTCGCCGAGTGTTACGGGTTGAGTTGTGGTCTAGTCCCTGTGGGTGAGACCTTATTGGGAAGTAGGTCCTTTACACATGTAATCAAGTTAAGATGAGGTCATTGAGGTAGACCCTGACCAACAGGACTGGTGTCCTTGCAAGAAGAAGAGGTAAAGACAGAGACAGGCACAGAGTGGTGACCATGTGAGGATGGAGGCAAAGATGGGGGTGAAGCTTCTACAAGCCCAAGAACACCAAGGATTACGTGCAGCCCCCAGAAGCCGGCAGAAAGGACGGGACAGATTCTCCCCTGGACCTCCAGAAGGAACCAGCCCTGCTCACACCTTCATCTCAGATGTCTGGTCTCCAGGACGGAGCCAGAATGAGTTCCTGTTGTGTTAAGCCCCTCTGGATTTGTAATGGACAAGCTGAAACCGTGGGGCTCAATCATTCATGGGGTGTTCAGGTTCTAATCATCAGGGAAACCGAAGGAAACAACCCACAGCATTCTGCTGAATTCGAGATCCCACTCCTGGGCATATATCCAGAAAAGATGAAAACTCTAATTAGAAAAGATACGTGCACCACAATGTTCACAGCAGCCAAGACATGGAAGCAACCTAAATGTCCATTGACAGACGAATGGATAAAGATGTGGTACATATATACAACGGAATACTACTCAGCCATAAAAAAGAATGAAATAATGCCATTTGCAGCAACATGGATGGACTTGGAGGGCATGATGCTTAGTGAAATGTCAGACAGAGAAAGACAAATATCATATGATATCACTAATATGTGGAATCTAAACAAACGATATAAATGAACTTACTTACAAAACAGAAATAGACTCACAGACATAGAAATCAAACTTATGGTTACCAAAGGGGAAGGAGAGGGAGGGATAAATTTGGAGTTGGAGATGAGAAGATACACACAATTATGTGTAAAGTAAACAACAAGGACCTACTGTAAAGCACAGAGAACTATATTCAATATCTTGTAATAAAAGAGAAAAGAATCTGAAATATATATATAATATGACTGAATGACTTTGCTGTACACTTAAAACTAACACAATACTGTAAATCAACTATACTTCAATGAAAAAAAACCCACAACAGAAGACTCATTTAAAAAAAAAAAAACACTAAGATTGTTTGAAATACCTTTTTTTTTTTCTAAAGTTCTTACCTAAGGAGGTTCATACTTTCCCAACTTCTCTCTGACATTTTCCCCATCTCCACATTTGTTTCCTTCTGCCCTCCTGAATTTCCATTGCCGGGTACACCTCTTGGAAACCTCTAAGAAGATCAAGACCTTCTTAGATTCACTTACTAATTCTCATCAATACTGTCGACCTCATAAGCTGTCCGTGTGTGTTCAGCTCTCTGGAAACTACAGAATTTTGCTGCAGTCTTATAAAAATATAAGTATTCATTCATTGGGAAACAAGACAGCTTTGGAATCAACAATACCATAAATGGCTTTTCGATGAGGTCAGGGTATTGACTGCTTGTATGCTCAACCAGGCTCAATATCCTTGTTATCATAAGACATATAAAACATGTTATCGTAGGAATGTGTGACCAGATGGGGAATTCTCAGAAGACTATGGGGAAACCACCAAAAGGCACTAAAGATTCTTGAAGAATAGAGTAGACTTCCAAAGACCTTCTTAATAGCTGAGTTCTAAATTTTTTCTGTTGATAAATTTGCTGTCCTAGGACTAAAGTTTATCTCCTGGAGACAGAATCACCCCCAGTAGAGAACGGCTGCCCTGGAGAAAACTGAGATCATTGATGACACAAATTCTAATGTTGTCACCTTTCACAGTATGGTCCACAGTTTGGTCACATCCTGGATCACCTGTCTCGTGCCACTTTGAGGCAATTTCTTCCTTGGCTTGAATTTCTTCCCAATGAATTGCTCCAATACTCGTTCTTAACAGGAATTGAGTTTGCCAACAAGAATGACAGCTATGTGGATTTCCATATTTTGTGTGCCTCCAATAATTGGCTAATTGCCCATTTTATTCCAAAACATCCATCCAACGCAAAGGCAACCCCAAGGCACATGAAACATACAAAGCTGTACTCTTTCATAATGCCACTTCAGCTCACTTCACCTGGCTTTCGGCTAAAGCTACCCAAAACTGTGTGAGGCCAGCTAGAATGTTCTCTGTCAAGCCTTGAAGAGGATCATTTCCCCGTCGACCAAAGACGTTCTGACATTTCAGGTCCAGACAAATTACTTTTCACCGTTTTCCCCTGATATCTGGTAAAATTTGTTAACTGATTTTCTTTAATAACCTCAACGTTCCATTCTATCTTGTAACTCTCTAAATGGGTCCCATAGCATCCCTGTTATTTCCTTAGAGAAAGTCATTTCACTTTGATTAAGTTGTACGTTTTCATCTCTCTCCTCTTTCTAAGTATCAGATACTCTGAAGCACATTTTTCATCCTATTTCCACAACATGCCCAAAGCGATCACCAATATTTTTTGATCAATGAGTGCTAACGTTTCACACTCAATTCGAAAAAAAAAAAAAAAATCCGCCTAAGTAAAAATTCAGAGTGTGTGTTTAATGAATCATTCACACTTCTTCGGATTCGAATGTGAAGGAAATAAAAAAAGGAAAATGTGCAGGATTTAGGGTTCAAGTCATCGTTATATCTGGATGTTCAGAAGCTCACGCGGGGTCCTTTCTATAATGCCAACAGTGGTTCTCCCGGCCCTGGGGCGCACATCCCATGGGGGCTCTGGACCCTGCGATGGAGATTAACCAGGTGCCCTTGCAGAGCGAGAAGCTCCCATTTCTGCCGGACACGGGCCCCTCCAGAATTCACAGGGACTGCGTTTGCCCCACTCAGCCCAACCCCCTCATCGGAATCCTTTCCTCTGAGGCCGAACTACGAGACAACTACCACCTCTGGGACGCATGAGAGGAAGCCCTATTGCAGCGTACAAGCGTAGACTTCCATTTAAGACAACTGTGAAGAATCCTTTGCAACCCATTCAAATAGAAGCTCTTATTACCAAAGGGAAGCATTCCCACAAGTTGCGCTGAGGTCAGACCCAGAACTGGTGTAGCTCATGTTCTTCTCCAGTGGGTGTTAATGGTACAATTAAGGGGTTACAAGAGAGGCAGACTCTACCCGAAGCTGAAAAACAACTTTAAGGCTGTTTCTGGAAATCAACCGTCAGACAGGAGAGGGTTCTGGCACTCCCACTTTCCCCTGTTTTGGCTGTCTCCCCAAGACATCCCCGAGGCATCCTTTGGCTTGTGACCACATCGATTTCATCTCTGCCTCTGCCTTAACATGGCCACTTTCATCCAACTCACTTTCCCTCTGTGCAAGTCTGTGTCCCAATTTCCCCTTTTTATTAGGACATTACAGTAAGTCCCCTACATACGAACGAGTTCCATTCCAACAGTGCATTCGTAAGTCCAATTTGTTCATAAGTCCAACAAAGTTAGCTTAGGTACCCAACTAACAAAATCGGCTATATAGTACTGTATTGTAAGAGGTTTATAATACTTTTTACACAAATAATACATAAAAAACAAACAAACACAAAATGAAGAAAACATTTTTAATCTTACAGTACAGTACCTTGAAAAGTACAGTAGTCCAGTACAACAGCTGGCATACAGGGGCTGGCATCAAATGAACAGGCAAGGAGAGTTACTGCCTGGAGGAGGGAGAGGAGGTGGGAGACGGTAGAGCTGAAGGATCGTTAGCAATAGGAGATGAAGGGCAAGCTGCAATTTCACTCACGCCTGACGTTGATGGAACGCATGTTCACATCTTCGACAGTTCGCAACTTGAAGTTTCGTATGTAGGGGACTTACTGTAATCCTATGGGATTAGAATCTATCTTAACTTGATTGTATCTGCAAAGACCCTACAACAAATAAGGTCACATTCCCAAGTATCAGGGGTTAGGACTTCCACACACCTTTTTGGGGGCACAGAGTTCAACTCAAAACACACTGCCCAGTAGAGCCCTCTGTGAAAATGGAAATGTCCCATTCTGCGTTGTCCAATATGGCAGCTGCCAGCCACTTGTAGCTGGGGCAGGTGAGGAATTGACTGTCTAATTTAATTAATAGTAATTCATTGACATTTAAAATACCACATATGGCTACTGAGCACTGGAAAAGTGTCTGGGCGTCGGAGGAATTGAATGTTTACTTTAATTAATTGCAATTAATTTACATTTAAAAGTCACATGTGGCCTGTGGCGATGGCTGTTATATTGAATGGTGACATTCTGGGGATTTTCTAAGGGATGTGGGGACCAGAGGGGAAGATGATATGAAATGAATTCATCCTTTGTTCAATCAGAAAGCATTTATTGAGCGCTTACTATGTGCAGCTATGACCAGTACTGCCACCAAGGAGGCGACATTGTCACTACGCACACAGACAAAAGAACAACAGGTATCTTGTAGGTTGGGGGTATAAGTGTCCCAGAGAAAAACACAGCCAGGTGAGGGTGACAGGGGAGCAGGGTGGGGATGGGCATGCAGGTATGTTATTAGGGTGCTTGGGGCCAGCCCTCACTGACGATGGCAAGTACTTCCAGGGAAGCAACGTTTCCCAGTGGTTGGAAGTGCGGGGTCCACCTCTTACACTGTTGGTAGGAATGTAAGTTGGTGCAGCCACTATGGAGAACAGTAGGGAGGTTCCTTAAAAAACTAAAAGTAGGGCTTCCCTGGTGGCGCAGTGGTTGAGAGTCTGCCTGCTAATGCAGGGGACACGGGTTCGAGCCCTGGTCTGGGAAGATCCCACATGCCACGGAGCAGCTGGGCCCGTGAGCCACAACTACTGAGCCTGCGCATCTGGAGCCTGTGCCCCGCAACGGGAGGGGCCGCGATAGTGAAAGGCCCGCGCACCGCGATGAAGAGCGGTCCCCGCACCGCGATGAAGAGTGGCCCCCACTTGCCGCAACTAGAGAAAGCCCTCGCACGAACCGAAGACCCAGCACAGCCAAAAATAAAATAAATAAATAAAAATAAAAGTAGCTATAAAATTTAAAAAAAAAAAAAAAAACTAAAAGTAGAGCTACCATATGGTCTAGCACATGACCCTGGACATACATTCGGAGAAAACCATAATTCAAAAAGATACATGCACCCCTATGTTCATAGCAGCACTACTTACAGTAGCCAAGACATGGAAGCAACCTAAATGTCCACAGACAGATGAATGTATAAAGAAGATGTGGTACATATATACAATGGAATACTACTCAGCCATAAAAAAGAAGGAAATAATGCCATTTGCAGCAACATGGATAGACCTAGAGATTGTCATACTGAGTGAAGTCAGACAGAGAAAGACAAATATCATATGATATCACTTACATGTGGAATCTAAAAAATATGATACAAAAGAACTTATTTACAAAACAGAAATAGTCACCAAGGTAGAAAACCAACTATGGTTACCGGGGGTAACTGGAGAAGGGATAAATTGGGAGATTGGGATTGACATATACACACTAGTATGTATAAAATAGATAACCAACAAGGACCTACTGTATAGAACAGGGAACTCTACCCAATTCTCGTAGTGACCTATATGGGAATAGAATCTAAAAAAGAATAGATATATGTATATGTGTAACTGATACACTTTGCTGTACACCTGAAACTAACACAACACTGTAAATCAACTATAATCTAATAAAAAAAAATTTTTAAGTGTGAGGTCCAGAGCCAGTTCCTCAACCTCTGTGTGCCTCGGTTTCTCCTTCTGCAAAAATGGGGATAACAACAGAACTTATCGTGCTGAGTAGATGAGCTAATAGGGTCAGAGAACTTCAGGAGAGGTTGGAACCCAGGAGGCACTCAGCAAATACCAGCCATGATACTTCCTGTGAGCAATTTGGTTTTCTGGGTCCTCATCAGGGGAAGGAGAGATTGGGGGTGACCTTTTCTTGCTGGTGTCTCTTGAGCAGCCAGTCACTGAAAGGGTGCGCTGGAGTGGCCATGATGTGGCCTCTGGTTGCTGATGGGTGGGTTGAGACTGTGGGGAACAGCAAAGGCTGCTGGGCTCCAAACTGGGGATGGTGTTGTTGTTTCCAAGCCCCTCCGTCTATGGTATTGGTTACGGCAGCCCTAGCTGACTAAGACACATAGCAAGAGGGACTTTGCAGGTGGAATAAAGTTAATGATTTTGTGTTAGGGAAATGACCCTGGATTATCCAGGTGGACCCTAAATATAACCATTAGAGTCCTTCTAAGAAGGAGGCAGGAGGTCATAGTAGAGAGGGACCTATGGGGACAGAAGCATCTTCCAGAAAGTCTGGAAAAGACCAGAAAACATATTGTCCCCTGGATCCTCCAGAAAGAAGCAGCCCTGCCCACACCTTGATGTCAGCCCCGTGAGACCCATTTTGGGTTTCGGACCTCCAGAATTGTGAGAGAATAAATTCGTGCTGCCTGAAGCCAAGTCAGTGGGCATTTATTATGGCAGCCCCAGGACATTCACTCAGAGATGAACTCACAAACATAGCCTTGGGACCAAATGGGACCAAACGTGTGTGCCGAGTCACCTCCGTGACCCCCAGTATTCAGATCCTGGCTCAGAAGCCAGGGTGACATCCTTCGATTCTACACGTGGCTATAAAGTGAGAAAAAAATCTAGAAAGTTCCAGTGGCCAGCACCCCAATGGCTCTTTTAAAGAAAAAAAAAAATGCTGGCCGTCCATGAACGCTGATGTGTTGGGTTTGGTTTTTTTCTGTAAGATGTTACAGGAAAATGGAACAAGCTTTGTGGCCCACCCAGTATCTTCATAACAGAAATAGTTAGAAGCCAAAAAAAAATTTAAAAAAAAGAAGCCATGAATATTAGTTGAAGCGGTTCACAGAAAAAGATCTTCCCAGTTATCAGAGGAAAGCATAGTGAACTCTTCCCTACAAGAGTATACATGTATTGTCCATCTACATTTTCTAAATAATTAGCCTCTGTCTTGAAAACTGTAGCAAGCACAAAAGCACAAGAAAGCTTTTCGAGTGCTTGAGGGATCGTACAGAGAATTTTGAAATGCTTTGTTGAGACTATGGGTGAACTGGATGTATTTTTGTTGTTGTTCTTATAATTTTTAATTGCTTTTTTAACAGCCATCCATTTTATTTATTTTTTTGATTGAAGTATAGTTGATTTACAATGTTGTGTTAATTTCTGCCGTACAGCAAAAAGACTCAATTATACACATATATACTTTTTTTTTTTAATATTCTTTTCCATTATGGTTTATCCCAAGAGACTGGGTGTATTGTAATTAATGAAACGGAATGGTTTTCAATGTGCTTAAAAAAAACAAAATACTGTCTTGGAAATCCCAGCTGCACCAGTGGTAGACAATTCCGGCCCCTGTCCAGCCTGGCATGGGGGCGGGAATGGGAAGAAATAGAAGCTTTGCCTCTTTTTCTATCTCATCATGAGGACTCGGAGCTCCAGGACCCCTCCTTCATCAGCCTGCAGCTCCCGCCTTGCCTTCAGCATCTCCGATTAACTCAGTAAAGAGACACGACATCATGCTGCAATTTGTTTCCGTTGAATCTACGCCCATCGGCCCTGTGAGGGGCTGGAGTGTTTTCAAACATCACACTGACTTAAACGAACGTCGCCGAAATGCTCAGGAGCCTCTCGGCTGTCAGACCCACGGCTAATAATCACGTTGGCTTCAGACGAGAGAAGAGGCATCTCCCCGCTTACTTGAAAGCGCTGTCAGAGAAGACGGTCTAAACAGCCCCTTCTAATTTTTTTCTCTTTAAAGGAAAGGTGAGTTGATAATCACCCCTCTCGGTTAGGAGGAGATTCCGGGGTGTGAAGAAGCGGTCGGCGGGGAAATGTTTCTGTGGCCATAGAAAGACATACTACCGTGGACCCTGCAGACTCAGGTTTTCGGAGGGCTCGGAGCCCCAGACATCGACGAAAGAAACGCTGAATGACAGGGGAGGATGGAGGGATGGAGAAACCCCCGACTCCCCTCGCAGCCGCGCAGGAAACATCAGCCATGAGACATTTGGCCGCCAGATCCATTTTCATCGGCCTTCAAGACACATTTCCCTGGTTACTGAGGTTCTATTTGTGATATCAAAGAAGATTGCCTCTAAATTTATCACTGAATCCTAAATAAATCACCATCTGACACTAATCCCCTCGGGGCCCAGCGCCGTTCCTGCACACATGTGCAGTGCTGTAGCCCGTCACACACAGGCAACCCTGACCTCCAGCCTTCAACTCCCTGGCCTCCACACCAGGCACACGGCTGAGTGTTCAGTGAGGTGACCAGCACTCCCAGTGTCCTCGGGAGCGATGGCCCCTGAGGGACCTTCCTGACCCTGTACTGCGGCTGCAGGTCAGGTACATTTATCAGGTCCCTCGCTGAGAACAGTGATCTTAAGAATGTTAAAGATAGTGCAGTGCCCACCCTGGGGCTCCCAAGCAGGGCGCAGTGGTTTTGAGTGGTGTCCCCCAGTATGGACATCTGTGTCCTGAGCCCTGGTACCTGAGAATAGAACCTTACTGGAAACAGGGTCTCTGCAGATGTGATGCAGTGAAGGGTCTGAGATGAGGTCCCCCTGGAGGAGGGTGGCCCTACATCCAATGACAGGGTCCTTCTAAGACACAGAAGAGGAAAGACCCAGACACAGAGGAGAAGCCCGAGGAAGACAGAGGCAGAGACGGGAGGGAGGCGGCCACAAGCCCAGGGACACCTGGAGCCCCCAGAAGCTGGAAGAGGCGGGAAGGACCCTCCCCTGGAGCCTCTGGAGGGAGCACGGCCCTGGGACACCTGGACCTCAGACGTCTGGTCTCCAGAACTGGGGTCGGATGAATGTCTGTGGTTTTAAGTCACCCATGTTGGGGTGATGTGTTATGGCAGCCCCAGAACACTCAAACACATGCAATACTCAAGGGGCTGGGGTTGAAACACCAGCCGACAAACCCCAAGAAAGACTCAGAATGCGAATAGTGGAAAGCAGGTGGCAGAGAGTGATTTTGTTTTTGTTTTTGTTTTCTTTTTTTAATTTTATTTATTTATTTATTTATTTATTTATGGCTGTGTTGGGTCTTCGTTTCTGTGCGAGGGCTCTCTCTAGTTGCGGCAAGCGGGGGCCACTCTTCATCGCGGTGCGCGGGCCTCTCACTGTCGCGGCCTCTCTTGTTGCGGAGCACAGGCTCCAGACGCGCAGGCTCAGTAGTTGTGGCTCACGGGCCTAGTTGCTCCGCGGCATGTGGGATCCTCCCAGACCAGGGCTCGAACCCGTGTCCCCTGCATTGGCAGGCAGGTTCTCAACCACTGCGCCACCAGGGAAGCCCGAGAGTGATGTTTTTAACTGTAATATAGCAAACATATCTGTCCAAGGCTCTGTCATCCACCCAGAGTTAATTTACAGATACCGTAGCCAGGGGCAGGGCCACAAGGTGTCGAAGAATCAGTGGGTAATAAGCATGGAGAAACGGTGCTTTCCCTGCATCTCCCCTGTTTCCCCATCAACTGAGGGTGGACGGGCATGGGTACAGCCCCCAGGTGACCTTGGAAAGTGAGTTGTTGGGCTGCCAGGCTGGTCAAGATAGAGGGTTTCTCTTCTGCTATAGAATGATGGTGGCCCAGGGGACAGGAGTCCTTTGGTCACTTAATCATCACCTGCTATCCCCAGCCTCTATGTAGATTTGTGCCCGGTGAGTCACAGGCATTGGCGGGAGAGGGAATTCTTACAGACACAAAAATAAGGGTTGTCTTCGTCAAAGAAGACCCATCACCGAGGGCCTGGGCAGTGGATCAGACTTGGCATGCACAGCAGAGAAGAGAAATCAAAGATGGTTTTTCTTGTGTAGATGGAAGCAAGCCTGTGTCCACAGCACCTCAAATTACCCAAGAGAACAAAGTCCTGTGGTTTCCTGTGTTCTCTGCCCTGTTGCCCAGGACCTCTCTGAGGTCATTTGAGGAGCCATGTCTTCATTAAAGAAATGCCACCAGAATGAGGGTGGGGCCAGCGTTCTTTCTTGTGGTCCAGGGAGAGTTGGGCTCACAGCAACAGGACCTTGAGTTACTTGTAACCACACAAGAGAGGCGTGTCCACCATTGACAAACTGCTGGAATGTTCTCTGTCCTATCATGTGGGCTGTAAAATATTTTACGAGAAGTTCAGTGTGGGGAAATTGGTTGTGAAATATATCTCCATAGAGGACTCCTTTGAGTTTCCATTGGATGATCCATGAACAGAAGCAGGAAGTGGCCATAAAGTAGAGCTCCAGATTCATGAGTCTCTGTTACAGGAGAAGACCTGCCGTGAAAACAATGTCACAAATGCAATTCACAATGTATAGACATGTGTTGCCTCACTGAATGCTCACTGTTCCTGGGGAAGAGATGATGGAGACTTGTCATTGTGAAGAGATTGTTGGAGGGTCACTAAGAGCAAATTATGAACCATGGCCCTCACCCCAAGAGATGGTGAGCTCCAGGGCTGGTAGAATTAGGACCCCTCTTCCTCCTCCTCCTCTTCCCCCTTCTCTTCCCCTTCCTTCTTTTCCCCATTTCTCCTCCTCCTCTTCTCCATCACCATCACGGTCCTCAGTTCCTAACTGAGCTCATAAATATCAGCAAAGGCAGCCTTATGACTCCATCCTTGAACCTTCAAAGAAAACACAACCACCTTTCCTTAAAACGCAAAGTTGACTTTGGTTTATGTTATAGACTTCCCGTGTTCACTGGTTCACAGCAGAACCTTCCAGACCCAATTTGAGGCTTGAAGAAACTGAGTAATAATGAGCCATATGCTCTTGCAATCCACGCTCACAGATGCTAAGCGGGTACTGGCAGTCACCCACAAAAGTGACGGTCTTACTTCTCCAATCTTTCATTTCCATTCTGAAGTTTGACCAGACTTCACTTTCTACACGGCAGTGAGAAAATATCTTTTCTTTGCATGCCAACCACTCTCCCACTCTCTGGACACTTGAGCCAAATTGCTCAGCACAACTTACCCGTCATTACTTTGGATTCTCATAGCCCCTTTACTCTTTGCTACACATTCTGCTTCTTAGTTGTACACGCATTGTGTTGTCGACAGCGTCCATCGGACTTAACTCCTCAGCTAACCAGTGAGTCCTTTGGAGACTGAGCTCTCGTCTTCCTATTTTTATTTCTTAAAGTACTTTGCTCATCCATTTCATTGCAATCAGTAAAAATCTGAAAATTGTTGCATGTGTGATAATTTGGAAACAGAGACGAATGAGATCATTCACAAAGTGTTGAGGAGTTTCACAGCCGGGAACTCTGTTAGTGTTGAGTAAGACCGAGAGATAATTTCCTACACTTCAAGGAGCTTACAGTCCTGGAGCGCATCAGGCAATACACAGATAACCACATAAATGTGCCTAAAGTATCCAGAAAGAGTGGACGGGGGTGGCCACCAGAAAGATTAGTCTTTGAGTCATGCCCACACCAGGTTGCTAGAGGATCCTGCAGAACAACAGTCTGAACTCTTCCCAAGGAGCATGTCTCTCCCCAGACTCTCATTCTCTTCTCACTCATCCCTCCGCTCCCCTGCCCCCAGCAAGGGTGTCAGACCAGGAGGCCTTGGTCTTGGAGAACATTGGGTGTCTTCCAACCAGAGCTGGAGGAATCTTAGACCCTTCTTTTCCCTGGAGGATGCGTCAGTTTTTCCGGGTTGTTTCGACTTCCACGTCTGCAAATGAACCAACCCTACATCTTGTAATATTAACCGTGTTCCTACAGTTCAGGAATAGCAAGGATTATCCTCAGGCTCAAAAATTCAATAGAAGGACTCACAGAACTCAGAGAAGCTCTTATACCCAGGGTTATGGTTTATTACATCAGAAGGTACAGATTAAAACCAGCAGCGGCAAAGCGAGCGTGAGACAAGGTCGAGGAGAGACCAGGCAGGAGCTACCACCTGTCCTTTCCCAAAAGAGTCGTGGACGGCACTTAATTCACCCAGCAGTGATGTGTGACAACACACGTGGGGTGTTGCCAACAGGGACGTTCAGGTGAGCTTGATGGTCAGGGTTTTGTTGGGTGTCAGTCTTGTAAACGTGACTGACCAGCTGTGTGGCTGATCTCGGTCTCCAGCCCCTCCAGAGGTCAAGGTGACACAGCAGAGCCCCGGGCCCACACCATCAGTCACATTGTTAGCATGGAGTGCCTGGCGTGGCCATAACTCCAGCTAGGCAATTCCATGCTTATCAGGCAAGTGCTTACAGGGGACCCCCTGTCCTAGAAGCCAGTCTTCCAGCAAGGTAAATGCTTCTCTGCACCATCCCTTAGCACAGCAAAGATGCAATATATTAACTGCATCATATATCACAGCATTTTTGCACTAAAAATGTTACAGATCTGTTCTGGTCATGAACTATTCACTCCACTGGGAGGGAGGGCTCTCCATACTGGGAAGAGAAGACCAGCTTCAAGGTCTTAAGTCATTTAGTGGCGTGAGTTACGTGTCAGCTTTTGCTCTGAACCTTCGGGGTCCCGTGAATAAATAGCTGGGTGGCTTTGAAGATCAGAGTGGATTCTACCATTCTCATTGTCCCTGAGCTCAGCTTGGAGATTACTGTGCTGAAAAGGCTTTCCCCCTACAAGACACCCTGTCTCCCTGTTTCTCTTGCCTTGTGCTAGGCCATTATCTGAACAATTTCCAAACCCGCTGCCTTATTCCAGGGCTGGTCTCTGATATCGCCAAGGCCTTTCCTGCCTGTCCACAAGGAGAGGGCAGCTTCCTTCTCCGTCAGGAGCCTCCCTCAGCCCTCAATCCATTTGCATCTCATGATGCTGGTCTTTCTTCCCATGGTCTTCCTCCCTGGGCATTTCACATGTGGCTGGTGAGGTCGCTGGGCGCCAGCAGGCGTGGACTTTGGGACTACCTACAAACTGTCTCCAGCATGGGTACTTGTCCTACCAGCAGTGGGGTCTCTCTCACCCTCTCATTCTCCATGCCCTGGGAGGGCTGTGGGTGTGTGACCTCATCATACCCCAAAGACATACCCCAATTTCTCGGTTCCTCTCCATCCTCTGTTGGAGGCATTGGTCACTCATTGGGTCCTTGCCATTACTGATTTGTCTGATTGTTCTGTGTTTTTGTTTTTGTCTTTTACACCAGTTCCTTTTCCATCAGGGTCTGTTTCCATCAGCCCCAAATACTCATCCCATGAAAGAAACAGAAACCAAGAAGATGAGGATGAAACGGGCTGAGCACGGAGTCCGATCAGGGAGGCAGGAGGGCGGGCTCCTTCTCAGCAAGGTGTCAGATCTACCGTGGGAGCCAAGTTACCGAGGTTTTGCGCAGCTCAGCCAAGCCAGCCAAGCCTCCCTGGGGCTGTGCTGGGAGCCTTCCCGAAGCCGAACGTGGGAGGTCAAGCAAGGGAACACCGCAGTTTCATATTTCACTTGCCTATTGGAACAGCGAACCCCATGACCACTTGGCTCTCCGCGAAGATATCACACCTCCCCTGGAACCCAGACTTGGTGGCCCTTCTGTGGACACAGCCCCACCCTCCAAGGAATTTCTCTAAGTGGGGAGATGTGAGTCTCTTTGACCAGCTTTCTTGTTCTGAGGTTGAAAGGTAAGCGCTGGTGGAAACAGGTTGAGGCCGTGGGCCTCATGGGGGATGTCCCGTCTCCCGTGGGCATCTCCAGCGGGGCGACCTATTCTGCCCTGGCGGACCCGTGAGCGAGGAACGTCTCATAAAAAGGCGCTTCAATCCAGAGACCAGAAGAGACACTTGTACGTGCAAGATTTCCTGCATTTCACAGTCACTCTTCATGGGCACTTAGCCAACATCGTTTTGGCTACAGCAGACACACTTGAGGAAAAGCTGAGCTAAATTCCTTCCACCTGAGTAGACCCTGAGTTTCTGAAGCCATCATAATGTCCTGTGGATAACCATTCATACCTCTCCATCCTCTCAAGAGGCTTGAGTGATTGGGAGCAGAGACCAGCAAGACTTGTCTCGGGTTTCACCTTGAACACCCAGGGAAAAGAACATCTGTTGGACCCCGAATGTTGAAGGGGTCAGGAGGGGAACAAATCTCAGAGAACAATTAACACGCAATATTTTGAAAAAAGAACTACTCAAAACCAAGAAAGTAAAGGAGGAAGCATTGTCTCATCTTAAAATGGATCGTAAATACTGGATGTTTTAAATGGTGTGGTGCGAACTCCCGAAGAGTCATGTCATTTAGAAGAAAATTTAGGAAAACTGGAAAACAAACAAAATGAAAACGCCCACTGTCTCTGAAAGTTTGTGTTAAGAAAGTTGAATCCGTGTATTAAATGCCTGGCCTTGCTGAGAGGCCGAAGTTTCCTCCACCTTCAGGGTTCTTTCTGGCGACTGCTTCCTTTCCAAGGCTGATACATGATAAGTGGACTATTTGGACATTTAAATGTGTCCTCTGGTCTAAGATAAAGCTTCATAATTCTATGCACTTTGAAGTATCTCCTCCGTTTTCCCTGTAGAGAAGCTTCAGGACAGAAAACAGGAAATGGACCTGGAATCAGTGGTTATGCTTCTTCTTTCCTCGTCCATCCAGCTGGCTACTGTCATTGCTGCCAACTCCGCACTGCGCTGGGGTGGAAGGATGGGAGACCACTGGCAGAGTCAGGTCCCCTCCAGGGATGGGCTGGGGTGGAAGGATGGGAGACCACTGGCAGAGGCAGGTCCCCTCCAGGGATGGGCTGGGGTGGAAGGATGGGAGACCACTGGCAGAGGCAGGTCCCCTCCAGGGATGGGCTGGGATAGATGGATGGGAGACCACTGGCAGAGGCAGGTCCCCTCCAGGGATGGGCTGGGGTGGAAGGATGGGAGACCACTGGCACAGGCAGGTCCCCTCCAGGGATGGGCTGGGGTGGAAGGATGGGAGACCACTGGCAGAGTCAGATCCCCTCCAGGGATGGGCTGGGGTGGAAGGATGGGAGACCACTGGCAGAGTCAGATCCCCTCCAGGGATGGGCTGGGGTGGATGGATGGGAGACCACTGGCAAAGTCAGATCCCCTCCAGGGATGGGATGGGGGTGGATGGATGGGAGACCACTGGCAGAGTCATATCCCCTCCAGGGATGGGCTGGGGTGGATGGATGGGAGACCACTTGCAGAGTCAGATCCCCTCCAGGGATGGGATGAGGGTGGAAGGATGGGAGACCACTGGCAGAGTCATATCCCCTCCAGGGATGGGATGGGGGTGGAAGGATGGGAGACCACTGGCAGAGTCAGATCCCCTCCAGGGATGGGCTGGGGTGGATGGATGGGAGACCACTGGGAGAGTAGAGAGGTTGCCCTTTTCTTCTCTGCAGCTCGTGTCCAAACCTTACGACTCTCTGTTCTTGCATTTACTCAGTAGATTGAAATCAGCAGAGCCAGTCCATGCTTGTGACAACCAACAGAACCTGAGCCTCTTCATGTAGGTCCTTCTTCATGACCATTGGGATTATTCCTTTAAAATCTAATTATGCAACAGAATCCAGAATGCCAGGTTTTCATATTTTTTTGGTAAGTAGGGATATTAGTTCGTGCATAAAGTTGTTTTTTTTATTTTACTGAATTGCAATCAAATCTTTAAAATTGACATTTATCCTTCCTTCAAATTGTTGTTTTCTTAAGGTAGAGTGTGCTCTTTTTTTTCAATGTTTTTGTTGTGGTTAAATACACATATAAAATTTACCATTTTAACCGTTTTTAAGGGCACCGTTCAGGGGCGTTAAGTACGTTCACATTGTTGTGTAACCATGCCGACCATCTATCTCCAGAACTTTCTTATCTTCCCAAAATGAGACTGTGACCCCACTAAACACTCTCTCCCCATCCCCCGCCCCTTAGCCCCTGGCCCCTACCATCTACTTTCTTTCTCTATGATTTTGATGACTCCGGGGACCTCCTATAAGTGGGATCGCACACTAAGTGTCCTTTTGTGTCTGGCTTCTTTCGCTAAGCCTCATGACCTCAAGGTTCATCCACATCAAAGTACGTGTTGGAAAAAATCCCGAACCTCCTGCCCCAGACCTCCCATGGCCACCTGGAGACAGCAGGATCCTGCAGCTGGGGTCTCCCTCCCCGAGTATGTCCTGGAGGTGAGACCTTTGCTCCCACCTAGGGATTCCCAGGGGCCAGAGGTTATGTTAGAGCCTTTTAAGCTTCCTGGACAATTCTGAGAAAATGAGTCGCAACCAACGTCAGGACAGAGCAGCAATTCTGCAAGTTTGCAAACATCTTTGTAAGAACGTGCTTATCACAGTGTCTCTCAGAGCAGGGAAACATTCAAACATCCTCAGTGTTTACACTGGATTAAATAAATCATTCATCCTCATAACAGAGGACCACACGGCCAGCAAGAATAACGCTGCAGACCACAATGCTTTTCCAAAACGTGTCCTGGGATGTCCCCACCCCAAGTACAATCTATGTGGGATGGGCTCCGATAATAGAGCTGGGAATCCTATACACCCCACCTGAGGGTCCCTCAGAAGCTCCCAGGTTGGGCTTCCCGCACAGTCCTTTAGGGTCCAGCCTTCCTCCAACCGTTTGCTCAAAAAAACAGTTATTTTTGATTTTGTTACTTTCCCCCGACATCTATTTAGGATTCTTGACGGTTCATGAAACCCGTTTTTGGAAACACTGCTGTGTGCGCATCAAACGTAGGAGCGTGATTCCAAGCGATTGACTGGCAAGAAAAATCAGGGTGCAAAATCACGTGTGTCCGTTTCTGTAAACACAGTCATTGGTCTGAAATCGCCAGCTGTAGGGGGTTAGAGCATGTCCCCCACCTCCCACCCAATGCAGGTGCGGTGGGACCTGCACACGGGCCTTCGCTGGGACAAAGGTCTTTGCAGATGTGGTTAAGCTCCTGGCGGGGCTGGGGAGAAGCTGCATTTTCCACTTTCCGGGAGCATCTGTGCTCTGTGTGTGTTATGTCGGGATTTCAATGCTGTTGTTTCTATATTGTGCGACTTCCTAATTTTTTTTCTTTTGTCTGCTTAAACGATCAATGACAAATTGAGATGTGCTAGCACCTCTCGCTGTGGACGGCAATTTGTGAATTTTTGTCTTGCCTTACGAGCACAAATGAGGCTGTGTCATTAAGTGCCATACAGGTATAGCATTGTCACATCTTCCCCCTAATTGACATGTTTATAATCTGGCTGTGACTTTATCTCTTCTCACCCATTTTTTTTCTTTAAAATTCTGTTTTGTCTCCTACTGATGTAGCTACTCCTGGATTTTTTTTTTTTTTTTAGTTGGTATTTGCTTGGTATTAGCTTTTCCATCATTTTATTCTCCACTTTTCTGTGTCTTTATGTTTTAGGGAGGCCACTTGCGAAGAGCATGGACTTGGTTTATTGTTTTACTTTTAATCCAGTCTCGAATGGAGATTTCAGTCCATTTACGGTGATGTCTCGATTTTTTCCCTGCAATCGTATTCTGTATTCCACAACGTTTCTGCTTTTTATATTTTTTCTCATTTCTTGCCATCTTTTGGTTTAGTTGACTCTTCTCCCCCTCTTTAACAGTTTGAAAGTAATTCCCCCTCTCTCTCACTTTTAGCATCTGCTCTAAAAATTCTCACATTTGTATTTAACATCACAGGTCACACACTTAATCTCTTTCATCTTCAGCCTGCAGAACATCACGCCTCAGAACAATTTAACACCCGTCTTCTCTCTCTGAACTTATATACCCGGCTTGAAGTTTAGTAGGAAATCAGGCAGATGGCAAGGAGGTTTCACAGAAAATGAGTTTTCAACACTAAAATACCCCAGCAGGCCATCTGAAAAATTGCCCCTCAACACGTCAAGATACAGTAGTTTGGAATCTGTCTCGTGCAGTACATTTTCTCTTGTAGGCTAAAAAAATTACTAACCCAGCAATCAATTTTGCTGGTATTTACCCAGGGGCGTCGAAAACTAGTGTCCACACAAAAAAACCTGTACATGGATGTTTATAGCAGTTTTGTTCCTAATTGCCAAGACTTGGAAGGAACCAAGATGTCCTTCAGTAAGTGATGGATAAACTGTGGGACAGTCAGACAATGGAATATTATTCAGCACTAAAAGGAAAGGAGCTATCGAGCCATGAAAAGACATAGAGGACCTGAAATGCGTATGACTTAGTGAAAGAGGCCAACCTGAAAAGGCTACAGACTGTGATTCCAGCTCTAGGACATCCTGGGAAAAGGCACAACTATGGAGACAGTAAAATGATCAGTGGTTGTCAGGGCTTCAGGAGGGAGAGGGAGGGATGCGTAGGTGGGGCACAGAGGACTTTAGCACAAAGAAACTACTCTGTACGATCAGAGTCTCTGTCACCATACATTTGTCCAACAGAATATACAACACAAAGCGTGAGCCCTGATATAACCCGTTACGCTGGGTGATGACGCATCTCCATGGAGATTCATCAGCTTTAACCCATGTCCTTCTCTGGGGGGACGTGGATAATGAGGGAGGTTGTGAGTGTGCAGGGGCAGGGAGTACGTGGGATATTTCCATACCTCCCTCCCGATTTTGGTATGAACCTAAAACTGCCCTAAAAAAATAAACTCCTAATTTAAAAAAAAAAATCAGCTTAGATGATTTTCCTAGGAACCCAAACTTTGGTTTCAATTTGCTGATTTTATCCACTTACTATATCAGCTCGTAAAATACTTTTAAGGGAATTCCCTGGTGGTCCAGTGGTTAGGACTTGGAGATTTTACTGCCTTGGGCCCGGGGTCCAATCCCTGGTGAGGAAACTAGATCCCATAAAGTCGTGCGGTGAGGCCAAAAAAAAAAAAACTGAAGCTTTTAAATATTTTGTTAGATAAATGGCTATCTTCTTTAGAAATAAATCATATATTATATATATTTATACATATATATATGTTTGATGTATATGATGTATGAATATATAATTTTTTTTCTTTTTTTTGGCTGCTTTGGGTCTCTGTTGCTGCGCGCGGGCTTTCTCTAGTTGCGGCGAGCGGGGGCTACTCTTCATTGTGGTGCACGAGCTTCTCATTGCGGTGGCTTCTCTTGTTGTGGAGCACGGGCTCTAGGGCACGTGGGCTTCAGTAGTTGTGGCACTTGGGCTCAGTAGTTGTGGCTCGCGGGCCCTAGAGCGCAGGCTCAGTAGTTGTGGCGCACGGGCTTAGTTGCTCCGCGGCATGTGGGATCTTCCCGGACCAGGGCTCGAACCTGTGTCCCCTGCATTGGCAGGCGGATTCTTAACCACTGCGCCACCAGGAAAGTCCCTGAATATATAATTCAATATATAATATACTATACATCCTTACTATGAATGTATTAATTAATATATATTTTATATAATTGGTATACATTATTCATATATATGTGATAAAAGAATATGTCTTTTAAATTTTCTTAATTTTTAAAAAAAATTTATTGAAGTATAGTTGATTTACAATGTGTTAATTTCTGCTGTACAGCAAAGTGATTCCGTTATGCATAGATACAAAATCTTTCATATTCTTTCCCATGATGGTTTATCCCAGGATACTGAGTAGAGTTCCCTGGGCTCTACAGGAGGACCTTGTTGCTGACCTATCCTACATATACTAGTTTGCATCTACTAGCCCCAAACTCCCACTCCATCCCTCCCCTCCCCCCTCCCCCTTGGCAACCACAAGTGTGTTCTCTGTGTCTCTGAGTCTGTTTCTGTACAATTTCTTAATTTAGCTTTTCCTACCAATTTTTAATATTTGGCTAACCTTCCATTCTTCACTGGAGATTCCCATCCTGAAGAATTTTTTTTCCTTGTAAGGGAATCTCTGTTGAAGTTTTCAGGAACCAAGTCCCGACAAAGTCCTCTCAAGGAGACACAAAGTCAAGGAAAGTTTTCTCCAGCAGGATTCTGTTCCATTTCACGCCACAGCAGAATTCAGTAAGTCCCAGCTCCATGGAACTTCCTGCCATGACAGAGATGCTCTAAGTCCTTGCCACCCAGTATGGCTGCCACCAGCCCCAGGTGGCTCTGGAGCCCTTGAATGGGGCTCGTGAGAATGTGGATCTGGAAAGTTCACATCATGTCATTGTACCCAGAGAACAGACTTGTGGTCGCTAAGGGGGAAGGATGGATTGGGAGTTTGGGATTAGCAGATGCCAACTATTATATATAGGACAGGTCAACAACAAGGTCCTGCTGTAGAGCACACGGAACTATAGTCAATATCCTGGGATAAAGCATCATGGAAAAGAATATGAGAAAGACTGTATATCTGGATAACTGAATCACTTTCCTGTACAGCAGAAATTAACACTACATTGTAAATCAACTATACGTCAATAGAATAAATTTTTTTTAAAAATTCATGTCATTGTAGCTCAGTTAATTTAATATAAATAGCCCCCCGTGGCTGGTGGGCACCATCCTGGCTAGCACACACCTCGACTACTGAAAAGTTGTCATACTAACCACTGACACCTGTGTATTTCTTTTCCATGGCTTGCATTAATCACACATGTTCCTTTATCTTTTGATTCTCACACAAAGCTGTGAGAACTTTACGAACACCTGCATTTTGCAAGATGAGACTGAGACTCAGAGACAGGAGGTGATCTGTCCAGAGGCGAACAGCATCATAGAACAAGATGGTTTGGGTAGGAGTCCAGGACCATCCACCAAGGTGCGTGTAAACTTCCAGCCATGCCTGTGGAAGGGTTCCTCCTGGAGGGATATCCCTCAAGCCACGGCTGAGTTTACAAACGGTGTAAACGTGGAAGAGCTGGACCCTCCCATGAGGTCTTCTTGACCAGAAGATTAACTTCTCTGGCCACCCAGGAGATGACCAGGCAAGCAAAAGCAAAGCCCATGGTGAGCCCCAAACAGAGAAAATAACAGCCAACTGTGGGAATTCACCTGGCAGACCAGAACACCCTGCTGATGAAAAAAGGAGACAAATCCCAAAACTTAGCCAGGGAGAGTAGGGAAATTCAAGACATACTTCAGTAGTTGCCTCTTCTCCCATGAATCAAATAAGAAAAGTGTGTTTAACAGCACAAAAGTGACACTAAGGAAGGTAGCATCAGTGGTTAAAATTCACTGGTCAGAGAGGAAGAAGAGGAAATTCTGTTGTTATACTTGTTCCACAGAGAAACAGTAAATATCTTGAAAAGACGTCCACACCAAATGGTACCCTGTGACGTTTATAAATGTGAAGATGACCACTTAACAAAAAATATCCAACTTTTCCAGACATGATAAGAACAGCTCACAAAAAGGAAAGAAACATATAATAGGAATTTTTTAATGAAAATGTTCTGCTGTATCAAAAGACGTAGAGAAGTGTATTTCATAGGTTTAAAAGAAAAAAGAGCGTACATCTGTAGAGGCATATATGTATATGTGTGTATAATGCATGTATGTATGTTTGAAGTTACCTTCCTCCACCAAAGAGAAGGTTTTTCTTTTAATGGGGGTAAAATTCACAGAACATAAAATTTACCATCTTAACCATTTGAAAGTGTACGATTCAGTGGCAGGTAGGATACTCACAATGGTGTGTGACCATCACCTCTGTCAAGTTCCAAGACATTCTCATGCCCCAAAAAGGAGACCCCAGACCCATTAGCAGTTAGTCAATCCCCATTTCTCCCTCCCCCCAGGAAGCTTCTTGAAGGTCAGGACCTTGTGTAGTTTTCCTCCCCATCATTCTCCTGTCCTCTTAACAAGCCATTCCCCCTCTCCCTCCCTCATAAAGACCGGATTTGGCGCAGGTAGCCCTACCCCCATCCCAGGAGATAAACCCCTTTCCTTGCGGTTGAAACTGAGACTTGGGAGAGTGTGTGACAAAAACAACAGAGGAACAGGGAAAAAACTCCTTTTGTGCCCATGCCCTTCCTTCTTGTTAGGAATTCTATCTTGAGGGCATGATGTCTGGAGCTGCAGCAGCCACTTTGTGACAATGAGGTCAGCCATCACCAACACGGAGGATGGCATTACCTGTGCTCACCCTTCAGTTCTTTATGTGGATGTGACCTGAATTTCCATGCCCGCCTCACTACAGTGGATGGTCCATAGCGCTTTGGCAGGAGGCAGAATGATTCACACCTCAGGTCTCTCTGATTCTTCCCAGCTATTTGTGCTGACGTGACAATGCATCTATGGTCAGGGGAGACGTTTTCCTTGTCAGAGTACAGCAGACACCAGGGATGAGGGTCTGACCTGATGCACGGGCATTTCTCATAGTCCTTGTGTCTGGCTCTGTGCATTTCTAGGCAGGAGGGGACTTGCCTAACTTGAGTGAGATCCATGCCCAAGATATATGCCTCATAGGACCCCTTTTGAAGACTTGAACTCCCAAACGCTTCTACTAAAGAAAGCCCACCCCTTCCAGCACAAGGCACAATGAGGTGTTGTTAGAATTCGAAGTTATTTCTCTTGCGCCAAAGAAGAGATGCCCGTCTTATGTTTTATTACGTGGCCCATAAATTACCTTTTCATACGCGGCGGCGACGCTGAAACCATGCGTGCCTTCTTCTTGGTGCCTCTTTTCTTTCCAATTTCTAGGGCACGGATTCCTTTTCCAATCATTCATCTGTCGGCTACCCACTTAAGCAGCGCCTCAGAAATTCTTTCAAGTTCCGACGCATCTGCAGATAGAATGCTCGGCACCGCTCCGTCCTCAGCCTCATTTTGCATCCCTGCCATGGTCTCCACCGCGCACATCCACTTCCTCTGCTCCCACAACATGTGTTTATAATCACCAAAAACTCAAGATCTGTTCCAGCCGCCCATCATCTCCCTAACCTGGAGCCGCTGTTCTAAATGTTCTCCGATGTCGTTTACACCGGATTTGCAATTGCATTTTTCCTCTAGAATTCTTGGCTGCCTTATGATCTTTTTTTTTTCCCCCTTCTTTCCTCTGACACGATGCCCTTTGTTTCGTGTACGTTGGAAACTCAGACCTGTTTGCTGGAATTCCATTTTACAAAGAGGCAGACAGAAATAATAAAAGATGATGGTTGCTTTCTGAACGAAAAAAGAGAGAGAGAGAAAGAAGAGTTTTCGAAGATTTAGCCTTGTCATTACTTTTTTTTTTTTTTTAACCAGGAGAAAAACAGCAGTTTAAAAACATGTATACCTCCCGTATACAGGGGAGCTAGCCAGAAAAACTGAGTCACTCCCTTAAATGTCCAAAGCCATCACCTTAAATACTATATTCTGATAAAAACAAAAGAAAGACCTTGGGGGAAGGGGGGAAGGCCAGTTATGGCAGGTTATCACGCAAAGCACAATAAACAGGGATATGATTGTTTGCAGATTTAAGTCAGGACTTCTCCATTGATAAGAATTATTTGATATTTAACCATCCTTCTATTTCTGGTGCAAAAAGGGACACACCCTTACAAATGGAGATTCCTCTATTGTAAACGTTCTTCGTGAAAGGGCAATCTCTACTCAGTTTCCTGAGATTCCTTTTATTTATTTATTTTTTTAAATCAGACTGAAATAATCCTTTTGCCGGAGAGGCATATTTTGAGGTGGCATATTCTGCTCGCCTTGACATGGATGTACCCCAATTTGCTTATGCATTCACCTATTGAAGGATGTCCTCATTTCTTCAAGTTTTCAGCCATTATGAATAAAGCTGCTGTGCATAATTGCATCTTTGTTTGCATTTGGACATAGATTTTCAAAGCAGTTGCCTGAATACTGGGAAAGAGATTGTTGGATCCCAAAGTGAGACGTGTTGTCATTACTTATTTTTTAAATGCTGTTGTTTCACATTTCTTAACACACTTGTGTTTCTATGAGTAAATTTAAGTATTTAATAAATTTAGATTTGGAACATTTCGAGTGCTGTTTCTACTCACTGTGATTGCAATATATTTTGTTTTCTTGGTGGTGCATTCACCTTCTGAAGCTTACTCTATACCTTCAGGAATCTGTAATCAATGAACTTGAGCTCAATCAAAATCAAATATCAATTGCCCCATTACTCTATGTAGTTAGTTGGTTCTAAGACAGTTATGTCCCTATTTGCTCAGGATTTCTTCTCTCCTGTGAGCTCCCTTCGTCAAATCAAAACGGCTGATCTCAGTGTCATTCGTTTTTATTATGCTGCTTTCCAATGCTCGACATGGATTCCGTTTTCCTAGGATAACCTGTCAAACGAGTCTCATGAACACCATTTTATACCATAGCCCCTAGACCCGCATAGCCACCCACAAAACACACACTCAAATGCACGCACACACACACACACACACACACACACACAGCCTCCTTCTGCTTTTCTATGAGAAAAAAAATCATAATGTGTTTATCAAAAACAAATTCTCACAGGGAAGAGGAGATTTTGAGGCTGTGATGATTGTCAGACAGGAGGAGAAATCACTGCAGGAAGGAAAGGGGAGAAACAGACAGAGCAGGTGCATCCAAGTCAAGAACATCGGTGCTTTGGGAAGATGGTAACAAACAGGTGGAAAGACCCTTGTCACAGGGTAGCTGTATGGCCTGGGTTACACTGTGTTGTGGGGTGAAGAGTAGCCCCCAAAATCCCTCAGAACAGGACCTTATTTGGAAGTAGGGTCTTTGCAGATGTGATGAAGTGAAGGGTCTGAGATGAGGTCCTCCTGGATGAGGGTGGCCCTACATCCAATGACAGGGTCCTTCTAAGACACAGAAGAGGAGAGACACAGACACAGAGGAGAAGCCCTGGGAAGACAGAGGCAGAGACGGGAGGGATGCGGCCACAAGCCCAGGGACGCCTGGAGCCCCCAGAAGCTAGAAGAGGCGGGAAGGACCCTCCCCTGGAGCCTCTGGAGGGAGCGCGGCTCTGGGACACCTTGACCTCAGACATCTGGTCCCCAGGATGGGGGAGGTGTGACAAGCCAGGTGGGGAAGCCTGAACCTATGGTCAAGACACCGGACGGTATCAGAGACGCCCATCCTGATGGAACGGCGTTTAGGGAAGGGTCTCTCTGCAACCCTTGGCAGGTCTGAACGCCAGAGGAAGGAAGGGGACGCAATGGTTTTTCCTGCACAAGCGTAACCGAGGTCCTACTTTGTGTATGCGCAACATCCAGAACAGGGAAATCCACAGACAAAAAGTGGATTTATGGTGTCCAGGGGCTGGGGGATGGGGCTGGGGAGTGACAGCTCATGGGGAAGGGGGTGTCCTTTGGGGAGGATAAAAATGTTTTGGAACTAGGTAGAGGTGGGGGGTGCACCATGATGGAAATGTACTGAATGCCCCTGAATTGTTCACTTTAAAATGGTTAAAATGGTGAATTTTAGGTCATGCATCGTTTACCACCATTAAAAGAAAAGGGTCACCGATGACCATTTAGCAAAGCTGTCAAATCCTTCAGGGTTTCTACATGCCTGCTGTCGAAATGTAAAGGAAAGCAGAGAGGATTAAACACAGACGCTTCGCCAAGTCTTCAGTTCTAAGGACACTCTGCCATCCTTGCTGACCGAGAATCCCAGCTTTTCCTTTTTTTTTTTTTTTTTTTTTCCTTATAGGATTCAAAATGTTAAGAGGGACGAGCCAATTCTGACTCCACGTTGGATCTGTTTCTTTCACTTTAACCTTTGCTTCCTGCTGCTTTTGTTCAAGAAAAGGATACTGTCTATACACAATGGCCTGCCTCGGGGGACCCTGCCCCTCTGCCTGAAGGTTAAACCGAAGTGTCTTTGTTCAGGGAAGCATCCGGACCCCGCCCACCTGCGGAGGGCTGCAAGAAAGAAGAAATTAACACATCCCCTCCCCGAGGCTGGCCATTCCAGGGGATATTTGCAAATCTTATGGCCTTTTTACTTTACTTCCTCATCTCCTGCCCCTCTCTGTGCAATAAAAGAAACTGGCACCCAAACCCCGATAAGATGGTCTTTTTGAGACACTCGTCTGCCATGTTCTCAGTCCGCAGGGTTTCCGAATAAAGTCGTATCCCTGCCTCAACACCTTGTCTCCGATTTAATGGCCAGACCCGCGCGAGCAGAGCGAGCTTGGACTCGGTAACAAAACTAGAAGCCGAAACTGGCCACAGTTGCCTCTTATAAAGTCTGGCGGATTTAATAAACTTGGACTTCGATTTTTATTTACCTGTGTTCGTACCCAGAACGATTTATGCGCCTGCACGTGTAAACTTTCGAAAGGATGCCGGCCTTCACATTCTTTGTGCTAGATTTTGTTACAATTGTGAGCGAGGCAGCACAGAGGGGGGTCAGCTGACTCAATATTCTCGCTAACCTGAAACAGATTTTATTTATGCCCGTGCTTAAAACGTCCCGCGTATGCGGTTTCCTGTAAGCACACACTGACAACGTAATAACGAAACGAAATGAAGTGCAGGGCTGTAATCACAGGCTGGAATGCTGATTTTTATTTTTGCCCAATTAAGAGTCTGAGAAGTTTCGGGGGCCCTGACATTTGTTTCTGGAGAGCTCATAGAGAAATCTCAATTTACTGAAGGGAGAAAAAGAGAGAAACAGCGGGAAATCTTTGACATCCAGCTTGTCTGGCTGGGATTATTGCAACATTCCCAAATATTTTGGAATCGCCTGGTCTTGCCTGGGTGAGATGGGTGTTTGCAGAACTTTTGGTAAAAGTGTCACTTGTCCTGGTATCTTTCCCTTGGAGTCTGCCACACTGCAGGGGATTTCGCCAATGCATTTATGGTGAAATTTAAGCAACTCTCATGTCCTCTCACCAGGAAGTAAGGCAATCTGAGAGTCAGTCAGCATGTCTTCCATACCTCTGCCTAAAATACAAATGCCTTTAAGTATTTCTATTTATACACTAAGTATAGTTGCTTGCTCTGACGGCCCTTTCGGGTACGTTGACCGTAAAATCTGCCTTTCTCAATGGGCTTAGGTGGTCCACCCCTCCTTCAAACTCTGCAGCAATTATTATCCGTGTGAGGTGGGCCTTTGTCCTATCCTGCCTTGTGAGTTCTCCCAATTCTCCCCTGAGACCTTGGCCAACACGAGCTAGGTTCTCAATCAACGTTTATTAGATGAGAGAGAGTTACTGCCTAAAAGTACTCCCTCCCTCCCGCAGTTCATTTCTTTCTTTTGCCTTTTTAATGTGCTGTCTTCTCACCACAGACAGTAACCATCTCGGGCTGATTCTTCACCTGGGAGAAGCAAAGCCACCTAAAACCGTGCACCACCTGTGAGCTGAAGCCCCCTCCCCCTGCCAAGCTGAAAGTTACCCGAAATGAACATTCAGGTGGAAGAGAGGACCTGAAGGGTGCTGTGCCCCAGGGATGGCGGTCAGGACCGGGGGCAGCAGCAAAACGCAGGAGGAAGAACTCGGCCTGATTTCTACAGGATGATCAAGGTGAGTCAGGAGGGGTCAGGTCGGGGGGAGCGGTTTGCAGAGTGAATAAGAGTTTGCCCAGTAGCCTCGGGGAGGAGAGTTCACGCAGAGGATGCAGCACTTGCAAGTGCCTGGAGGTGAAGGTGTCGGGACCTTTAACGAGGATACCATGGGGGATGCAAAAGGTGGAGATGTTCAGGGTGCCAGAGAAAGAGAGGACCTTAGGGAAAAAAGCAAGAGATTCTGTGAAATCAGATCAAAAGGACACATTTCTATTTCTCCTAGACAAAGCAGGTGCTCCAGAAGCCAGGGTTGTTGTGATTGTTTTAACTCATCCTCAGGGGCTCAGAAGTGTTGGCAAGGACTTCCTTGGTGGCACAGTGGTTAAGAACCCACCTGCCAATGCAGGGGACACGGGTTCTACCCCTGGTCCGGGAAGATCCCACATGCCACAGGGCAACTAAGCCCGTGCGCCACAACTACTGAAGCCCATGTGCCTAGACCCCGTGCTCTGCAACAAGAGAAGCCACTGCAATGAGAAGCCCACGCACCGCAACAAAGAGAAGCCCCCGCTCGCCGCCAACTAGAGAAAGCCCACGTGCAGCAACGAAGACCCAATGCAGCCAAAAATAAATAAATTTAATAAATTTTTAAAAAAAAGAAGAAGTGGGGTCAGGAGCCTTGGTTTCTGCATTCACATATATCTTATTTTATATTTAGATTTTAGGTTTTTTGTTTTTGGTTTTTTTATCAAAGTGTAGTTGATTTACAATGCTGTGTTCCTTTCTGCTGCACAGCAAAGTGACAAAGAAAGTCAGAAAGAGATAGATTTTAGTTATTTTTAATACTCCAATACAATCTGGTAGTTGCACACTTTAGTTTGTAAGAGGTGACTTTCAATACTCTCGTGCAATCTGTGGACACATCCACTTGTCATAAAAACGAGAATAGTTAACGATTACAGAAACCCACTGCATTGCCCTCTTCCAGCCCTGTGGGTCCCCCACTGACCACCACTCCCCAAAGGGACCCTCCTCAGCTTCTGAGGACCTTCAATTCCTCAGTTTCTTTTGTCACCTAGTTTTACTGTATCTCTGTTTTGTGTCTAACTTTATGAAAAAAGTGTATCCTGCCCTGTGTAATTTTTCGGAACTCACTTCTCCCCCTGAAAATACTCTTGTGAAGATTCATCCTAGACCACGTCACTGCCGTCTTTTTATTTTGTTGGCTCTATAACTAGGTGAAAATGCCACACTTAATGGATCCGTCGTCCTGCCTGTGGGTATTGGATTATTTCCAGGGAGTTGCTATTTTAGGGCAGGGCTGCGAAGAACATTTTTGTACGTGGTTCCTGATGGGCAAATCAAGACTGCAATGAGACGTCCTTTTTTTAGACCGATTTGACTGGCAAACATTTAAAAAATAAAGATTCCTGGCACTTGCAAATGTTGGAGGAGGTGCCATGAACGGGCTCCTGCATGGGGAGGGTGCCGCCGTGTTGGAGAACCACTGGGTCTCATCTCCTCGGGTCGAGCAGGGTATCCTCTCCAGGCTGGGTACTGACTGTAGTCCAGCTGTTCCCCCAGACCTCCAGCGTCCCCTGTCAACTATCTGAGACAAGCTCTTACCAGCTCACTAGGTGGTTTCAGGAACGGCATTAAGTCATTTCCTCTGTTCTGTGCCTTTCCCGCCGAGGGGAGTATGGATTAATTCACAGGCTTTTCTCCAGGAGTTATAAATTCTTTATTGAGAGCTTGTAAATATTTTTATGTAACTGCCCTAAACTATGAGAACACTATAAACGTGAGCTGGGAGAGATTTCCTGGCATTGTAGGGTGCTGGGGCAAGGACACACCGGAGAGATTACGGGGTCCAGCCTTCCTGCAGAGAGGGCAAGCCATCAGAGGTCAGATTCCTACAGGACCTGGTTTGACTCCTGTGGGCAGTGGATAGGGGAAGCTTGGCTGTTTGGAGGCTGACTTGTCTACCAAAGGGACTTTTTTCTTTTCTTTCTTTCTTCACTTTTTTTTTAAATATTTATTTTATATTGGAGTAGAGTTGATTTACAATTTTGTGTTAGTTTCAGGTGTACAGCAAAGTGGTTCAGTTCTATATATACATGTATCTATTCTTTTCCAGATTCTTTTCCCATTTAGGTTATTAAAAACTACTGAGCAGAGTTCCCTGTGCTATACAATAAGTCCTTGTTAGCTATCTATTTTATATATAGTAGTGTGTATATGTCAATCATAAACTCCTAATTTATCCCTCCTCCTCCTTTCTCCCTTGGTAACCTTAAGTTTGTTTTCCATGTCTGTAAGTCCATCTCTCTCTTTTTTAATTTATTTATTTATTTTATTTATTTTATTTTTGGCTGCATTGGGTCTTCGTTGCTGCGTGCGGGCTTTCTCTAGCTGTGGTGAGCAGGGGCCACTCTTCATTGTGGTGCGCGGCTTTCTCATTGCGGTGGCTTCTCTTGTTGAGGAGCACAGGCTCTAGGTGCACAGGCTCAGTAGTTGTGGCGCACGGGCTTAGTTGCTCTGCGGCATGTGGGATCTTCCCGGACCAGGGATCGAACCCATGTCCCCTGCATTGGCAGGCGGATTCTTAACCACTGTGCCACCAGGGAAGCCCTATCTCTCTTTTGTAAATAAGTTCATTTGTGTCATATTTTAGATTCCACATGTAAGTGATATCATATGATATGTGTCTTTCTCTCTCTGATTTACTTCACTTAGTATGATAATCTCTAGGTCCATCCATGTTGCTGCAAATGGCATTATTTCATTCTTTTTTATGGCTGAGTCATATTTCATTGTATATATGTACCACATCTTCTTTATCCATTCATCTGTCCGTGGACACTTCAGCTGCTTCCATGTCTTGGCTGTTGTAAATAGTGCTGCTGTGAATATTGGGGTGCATGGATCTTTTCGAATTATGGTTTTCTCTGGATACATGCCCAGGAGTGGGATTGCTGGGTCATATGGTAGCTCTGTTTTTACTTTTAAGGAACCTCCATACTGTCCTCCATAGTGGCTGCACCAATTGACATTCTCAACAACAGTGTAGGAGGGTTCCCAAAAGAAGTTTTTTCTTGTGACACCCACTCTTGGTGAAGTTGGGGGCATGTGGTGATGTCTGCAAAGAACTCCTGATGAAATGACACTGCATCCAACAATCTCCTGGATCCCCTGTTTCCTTTTTAAGCTTATTGATTTCTCTCTTTCTAGCTTTCTTGAGATTATTGATATATAATATTGTACTCGTTTCAGGAACCCAACATGGTGATTTGACATAAGTATGTATTGTGAATGATAATCACAGCAAGGTTAACTAAAGACATCTGTCACCTCACAAAATCACCATTTTTTGATAAGGGGTTAACATCTGAAATACATAAGGATCCCATAAAACTCAATAGTAAATGATAATAATAATAATACGATTGAAAAAATAGGCAAAGAATCTGAATAGACATTTTTCCAAAGAAGACATCCAAATGGCCAACAGGCACCTAAAAAGATGCTCAACATCACTAATCACCAGGGAAATGCAAATCAAAACCAGAATGAGGTATTGCCTCACACCTGTCATAATGGCCATTATCAAAAAGACAAGAGATAATAAGTGTTGGTGAGGATGTGGAGAAAAGGGAACCCTCGTGCACTGTTGGTAGGAATGTAAATTGGTGCAGCCACTGTAGAAAACGTATGGAGACTCCTCAAAAAATTCAAAATAGAACTACCAGAAGCTCATTGATTTCTTCACTTCTCTGATTCTTCAAGGATTCCGAGTTTCCCATTGTCATTTGGAAATTATGTTCAACGTATTTTATGCTTCACGTCATAATGCTCTTCTGAGGGCCACCACACGCAGGAGAGCAGAGCAGGCTGACAGTCAGGAATTCACTCCGTTTTCCCTGAGTTGTCCCAATTTTAAAAATCAGGTTGTGTTGCTTTCCAGGGGATGGAAGTACGGGCTCCTTTCTCCCAAATCCCTTCTGGAGACATTACATGTCATGTCAGATTCTTAACCCTTATCTTCAGGGAGCTTTTCTAAAACTCTTCTGCAGATAATGCATTTTTTTTTTTTTTACAAATTTGCAATTCCTACAGTCAGAATATACATGAGAATACAGAAGTTCAAATAACACATGGGTATGTTATAAACGAAGGATCAGTTGTCTCTCAGTGGCCATCTGGAACCTTGAGCACCCACCTCCCATGAAGTTGTCTCTTCTCAGTCCCTGAGGTCCACCTTGCACATCCAGCCTCTGAGTCTTTTCTCATGCTGTTCTTCCTACTTGCAATGCCCTTCCCGTTGCCCTGTGTGTACACCACGCCCACGTCCCATCAAATCCTATCTTCTTCCTCATGTCTTTCTTGACCCAAAGACCCAAACACGTCTACCTAAGTCTCCACTCTGCCTTGTCTTAGAGGGGGGACCCAAACACATCATTCCCTTCAATCCTTCTTTTTCTTTAATCTGTAAAATAGGGCTAAAAAAAAACACAACGTATGGAATATTTGTGAAAATTCAATGCAAGAGTCTTTTCCATCAATAGCGCTAGAGCAACTGGACATCAAAAAAAAAAAAAAAAGAACCTCAATTCTTACCTCATACCAGACCCAAAGTTACTTCAAAAGGGGTCCTAAACTTAAATGTAAAAGTGAAACAATAGAACTGAGAAGAAAAGAGGAAAAGTCTTCGTGACCCTTGGATAGGCGGTGATTTCTACCATGGATTACAGAAGGCATGACCACTGTTTTTGTTTAAAGGTGATAAATGTGACATTATCAGCAATATAACCTTGGTCTTTGGAAATCACCTTTAAGGCAATGAAAAGGCAAACCACATTTTTCGAGAAACTATTTGCAGCACATGGGTCTGATGACAGATTCATACACAGGATGACAACCTAATGGCAAATAACTCAATTTTGAAAAAGAAAAAAAAAAAAAGCGTAGATGTGAGCAGATCCTTCATCAGAGAAGACATATGGATGGCAAATGGACACAGGAAAAGGCAGTCAGCATCATTAGTCATCAGGAAAGTGGAAATAAAAACCACAGCAAGATGCCCCAACATATCCAAAAGTATATTTTCTGAGAACATAATAACTTTGTAGTCAATAACCTACTACGTAGAAGTAAATATGTAAATAATACAAGGTATCTATCTGGTGGTAAAAATGGCAGACATTAAAAACATGGATAATAGCAAGTGTTGACAAGGATGAGGAGCAACGGGAACTCTCTTATCCCGCTGGGCAGAGATGCAACATGGTGCAGCCACCTTGGGAAATGGTTCGATGCTTTCTCATGACAGGAAAAAGGCACCAACCCTATGATCTAGCTGTTGCACTGCTGGATATTTACCCTACTTGATTTTTACCCAAGAGTAAAGGACATGAAATGACTTGTACACAAATCTTTGTAGCAGCTTTGTTGACAAAAACTAAGAGCTGGAACCAGCCTGAATGTCCATCAACAGGCGAATGGGTAAACAGACTGTATTCTTTCTTTTCAGTTCAACACAACTCAGCAATAGAAGGGGATAAACTCATTGTGCACTCAAAAACATGAATGAATCTTGGAATAATTATGCTGAGTGGAAGAAGCTGGGTGAGAAAAAGCATATACGTGGTGTGTGGTTCCATTGATGGAAAATTCTAGAAAATACCAACTCACGTGGGGTGACACATGGGTGGTTGCCTGGGTTGGGTTGGTGGGGTTGACTACAAGACGGAATCAGGAAATTTGGGATGAGGAAAGTCAGTGACAATAATCTGTATCTTGATGGTGCTAATGATTGCACAGCTACTATGGATTCATCAAAATGGACTTACTGTGCGCTTAAAACGGGTACCATTCGCTGTTGGTAATCGATACTGCAACGAAGTCGACTAAAAGTTTTTAAATGCCGTGAGCTTGGGGTGCATTGGACAGACTGTGATGAATGAAACCTTTTCTGGCAAAAGCTGTGGCTCCGTGTACAGCTCGGAGTCGCCTTACAGGTGGGTTTTCGATGACACTGATGCACCATCTTCCTGACGGTCCAACCTCAATACATAGTTTTGCACCGGCTGAGTCCTAAAAGGGCCAAACCTGCCCGCCCCGCTGCACCAGGGATCCCCTCCGTATAGATTCCTAGAATCAGGTGAGCGCCAGCCTTTAAAACTTAGGCACCAAGTACCAGTGAAAAACAAGCATGCCCTCGTCCTCCTGTTTTCTTTTCCGAGGAGCTCCAGATCCCAGCAGACGGAATTTCCTTCGGTGCACGCCACTCACGCCTCCCTTCCCCGCAGGTGTGAGCCGTGACCCCCAGCCTGTGACCTTTGCACTAACGAGCTGGTGTTTCCTTCGCTCCTCCTTCCCAAGATGTACCCAAGCTACAAAACCATCCCAGCAACGCCCACACGGAGAGAGAGCACGGAAAGGACCATGTAGTTTGTGATTTCCTTTCCCAAAGTAGTCTGAGCAGGCTTCCCCCATCGCGCCCCCGCCGCGGCACGTTTTGTATAATTTATTCCCATGTCATGCGTGCTTTCTGGGGGTCCCGTGGATGGTTACTATGCCTGTCTTCTGTCGATAACAAGAGCTCGGACACAGGACATGAATTCTTGACAAGAGGCATACATGCATAGGTTAGATGTATCCATTTTCGGGGAGTTCCTGAAAGACACTCAAAGACGCTCACTGGATGAGTCGGGGACGGAGGCGGAATGGGGGAGTCGTGAATGTAGCTGCATGCCTTCCACCCCAGTACGGTGTCTGCCCTGAATCCCTTTGTGTCCTACACTTGGTCCTAATGAGATGGAGGGAGACACAGGGACATTCCTCATGCAGGAACGAGACGGCCATGTACACAAAGATCCGCTCAGAGGGTCCTGGGGGAAGGCCACTAAATGGTGGACATTTGTTACAGCTGCAACAGGAATCTATCATGAGGGGGACATCCTGGAGGGGGTGATTGGGGCGGGACCCCCTCGCACACACAGGGCAGGACCCCAGGTGTGAGAACAGAGCCATTTTCAGAGCCAACCGAAGAGAGTAGGTTTATGTGCCCTTGGGTCATTCGGGATGGAAGCTTGAGCAGCCGCTCCGGTATTTATTTAAGTTTTTGCATGTAAAAAATATTTAATTCAATGCCTGTATCATTATCACCTTCAGATATATCAAAACCTCCAAAGCGTAACATGATCTGTGAAAAAATAATCTCCCTTCATTCTTGGCTCCCCACCTGCCTGGCCCTGACAGGTAACCATCACTCCTACTAACTTCTGTTCTTTCCAAGCAAAAATGAATGTCATGTATATTTTACCCTTAACACAGTCTTCTTAGAAATATATTTTGAATATATCTTGGAGATTTTCCACTTCAGTACAGAATGAGCTGGGTTCCTCATTTTTGAAAAGGGACAAAGGACCGATTGTAGGGATAGACCATGATGCATGTAACCGGTGGGGTAATCGCAGAGGTTTTGATGCTTGTTGATAACTTTGTTTTTACAGCGTTGCCATGAATGATCATGGCCATGTAACCAGGGGGGTAATCTGAAGGTTTGGATGGTTGCTGATACTTTGTCTTTACAAAGTTGGAATGAATGCCCTGGGGCAAGTAACTGGTGGCATAATAGCAGAGGTCTGGGTGATTATTGATACATTGTTTTTGCAAAGCTGGCATGAATGACCTTGGGCGTTAGCTCTTCTGCATATGTGAAGGCGTGTTGATGGATAACCTCTCGCTGGGAGGAGTTGCTGCCAAAAGGAATGTGCATCTTAATTTTCATGGAAACCACCAAACAGCACTCCCACCAGCATGTAGAGCCATGGACGACCCTTCCCATCCCCACCCCTTCACTTCCAGAGAAGCTATCAGGCTTTAGAATTGACACCATTCTGGTGAAATATGGTTCTCTGATTTTTTTTTTTTTAATCTCTATTATGGAACATTTCACCTACAAACACCATCAGAGAGAAAAGTGTCCTGGAACACCTGACACCCATCTCCAGCTCCAACCCATGGCATCGTTGTACCACCCTCACTTCATCTGTCCCCTCCTCAGTTTTCAGTGTAACTTACATTTCTAGCCATCCTCTCATGAGTGAAGGTAAGCAACTTCCCACATTTTAAATCCTTGCATTTCCATTTCCAGGAATTGTCCGTTGGCACCCTGCATCCGTTTCCTATTGAGTTCTTCAGCCTCTAGAAAAGTGTGCATCCCGTCGGCAACTTCTAGGTCTTCTTTATGTATTAGGACATCCTTTTCTCATTTTGCCATTTATTTGTGAGCAGGGGGCTGGTTAAACACATGTCCACTGCACTTAGTTTCTCTTACGAGGGTTCAGTTATTCAGTTAAATTCTCCAGATGGGTTTTAATTATTTTTTTTTCAACTAAGTGGCCCACTTTTTTTTCATGTTCGGTGATGTTTCTTTTCAATGGTCCATGTTGTTGTTCTTAAACTATACTGTATCGAACTCTCTGTGGGTTGGCTGGCCACAATCACAGCCAACACCTTACACTTCTGTCTGAGATCCCAGGCAAGGAAAGCGTCATAAATCATTGTGGGGTTTTTCAGGTAGAACGCACAAAACGTAAAATTCACCATTTTAACCTTTTTCAAGTGTGCGCGTCAGTGGCATTTAGTACCTTCACATGTCGGGCAATCATCACCTCCATTTACCTCTAGAACATGTCACCTCCCCAAAAGACACCCGTCCCCATCGGACAGTCTCTGCCTCCCCCCTCACCCCCCCCCCCCCGGTTCCTGTCAACCACAGATCTGCTTTCTGTCCCTATGGACTTTCGTATTTGGAGTATTTCGTATGAATACTTAGCAGCTGGGGGACACACATTGGCCACAGCTGGGTCTGTCCTTCTCAGGGGCCCAGCTGCCTGCATCCCATGCCCCTTAGCCTCCTCCTCACCCCAGGAAGTCTTCCTTTTTCTGTCCTTCGGAAACGATGTAGCCCACTGGGGGCTGGAGCGAGACCCAGGTAGACACAGAGCAAGGAATGGGGTGGGGACGGGGTATGAGGGCTGGGATCGAGAATGATCAGCCCCCTCCCAGCAAGCCTGATTTCAGGTCCACACTGGGGAACGGCACAGCGAGTCTACAGTGGGGGCGGTGTTTGTCCCAAAGTGGTCCTGCGGGTCGCGGGATGGGACTCCCTTCGCCCTTCCTCCACCCTGGCGGTCTCCTGATGGCACCCTCATCGAGCTTCCCCTCGGCCCCGTATCTGCACGTACACGTCTGCCTCGTGTTGTAAATACACTTGAGGTTTGATGTATCACACTGGGGTGCCTGTGAGAGGTAGCGAGTTCCCTGCCTTTGTCTCTCCCACCATCTTTGCGGGGCAACGGGGCAGGCAGGGTCAGGGCAGCTGGAGTTTCTGCTCCAAGGCAGGGGGAACAGGGAAGCAGCAATTCCTGTTTTCTTGTAATCCCCGCTCTAAGCAGGCTTAATGGCCCTGTTATTGCCGAGCAAAATTAAGTCCTTATGAAACAAGTTACAGAGTGCCTTTGTGGGTCCCGTTGTTCAATAATAATAATAAAAAGAAAAGGGTTTGGGTCATGTTGGGCTGTCTGCTCCTTATTAGCACGTTGCCTACACGGGGCTGCCTCGCCCAGCACAGGGTTCTGTTTTCATTAAACGCCTAGTTTAGTGGGGCTGTAATTCTTTTTTTTTTTTTTAAACATTCAAGCAAAATGTAGAACTTGAATTGCAGATGACCTCGGAGGGGAGATAGGAGATTCCAACTTCCAACTTCTCGTCCCATACGATCCCATCCCAACTTGGCACTGCCCTTGTCACGGTGGGACAGGGCGTAGAGAGAGGTGAGTCTGCATCTCAACGTTTATCCTGGCAGGTGGACATGTACGAACGACCCCCTGGGTAACTGAAATGGAGCCAAAGGGTCACCGATAGATGAGAGAGGGCAGCCTGAAAGCAGGACAGGAAAGTGGGACGAGAGAAGATACGTGCATAGAACACGCTTGTACCTGAACCTGTGATCCTCGCGGGAGACCCATGCAAGGCAGTAGAATATGTGGCCCGGCATTATTATTATTTTCTTTTTTTCGTACATTAAAGGGCAGGAGCAAATCTCAGTATAGCCGACAGTGCCAACAACTATGGCGAAGATGTCTGCCACGGCTGTATTTTTACCCACTGGCTAAACATTGATACTGGGACGTAGCTGTGACCTGGTTCCAAGGGGTCTTGCTTTTCTCTGTCGTGTGTGAGCGAAAGCGCGACGCTTTGAGAATGAAAGTCCATCTGTCGCAGCTTCACTGGCCATGGGCCCCCACAGGCCACTTGTCTCCACCGGTCGGGGCTCTTTCTGACTCCTTTGTGCAAGTGCTGGAAACTTTCCCAGAAGATAGATTTGCCAACTTCACGGCTTGCAAATTGCCTTCAAAACCGTGTGGATGGCAACGTGGTCCAGAGGGATTTCGTGGTGTTTCCACGTCAGTGAATTTCGAGTCTGACGGGTTTGCACGCGATAGGGTGGAGGAGGGAGAACGCTTTTCAGGGACACGTAGAGCCCAGAGTGCATCCCTGCGGAGGCTCCGGCTGTGGGTGTGAGGGCCCGGGGGTCCCGGGTTCTGGGGCAGGGGCCCCGTGACCTCTCGTCCACACGTCCACACACAGAGGAGACAGATCCTGAGACTCACAGCCGTGGCTCTGGGGCACCTCACCCAGCACACCACTTCCAGTCTGGTTTTCGTTTTATTGTGTGCTCTCTCCGGAGCCATCAGTTTGTTCGGGAAGTGGTTCCAGGACCCTCTGGGAAGGCGTAGGGAGGAGAGACCGGGACAGGAAAAACAGTGAAAGATGTGTTTTCCAGCAAGTTTCCGCTGTAGGCGAGGGGGCACAGGCCCGCCGGGCCCTCCGGGAGGGTGTCTGCAGCACGCGGCAGGGTGGCCGTCCTCCAGGGGCCAGGAGCTGGGCTGCTCTCCACGCGCGCTGCACGCTTGCATCAAGGGAACCAGCCCTGCTGTGATGGCCCCTCTGGCGCCCACGGGGACAGCGTCTTCTGTCACTTTTATCACACACACGTGTGTCCCTCAGAAGGTGCCTGGCACATCCTCAGCTCTGCAAGGACTGACTCAGTCGGTCCAACAAGGGCCGATGCCTGAGTCGTACAAACGTTGGAGACCCATGCATGGCCCTCCAAGACAGGGGGCATTGGGCCAAATCCGTCCAGCCATCTCCCTTCCTTCTGCCCCACTGGCCGCTGGCTCCTGCCAGGGCTCGCTGTGTTGGCTCCTTGGTTTTTCTAAGATGTTCCAGGATCCCGTCATCCACCCCAGCCCCAAGCTGCCCCTCCACCGTTTCCCCCAGCCCTTGCCATCTGCCTCCTGGTGCAATGCTTAACCTGCATGCCCTCCTTGAGCCCCACGAGTGTCCTGGTGGTCAGCCCCCATCCACTGTGCCGTGAGTGTGGAAGAGAGGAGGTCGATCAAGAAAAGAGGTGAGTCTTTGTCTGACTGACTTCACTGAGTATGATCATCTCTAGGTCCATCCATGTTGCTGCAAAGGGCATTATTTCATTCTTTTTTATGGCTGAGTAGTATTCCATTGTGTATATGTACCACATCTTTATTTATTTATTTTTTTCTGCGTTGGGTCTTCATTGCTGCGTGCGGGCTTTCCCTAGTTGCGGCGAGCGGGGGCTACTCTTCATTGTGTTTCGAGGGCTTCTCATTGCGGTGGCTTCTCTTGTTGTGGAGCACAGGCTCTAGGCGCAAGGGATTCAGTAGTTGCAGCACGTAGGCTCAGTAGTTGTGGCTTACGGGCTCTAGAACGCAGGCTCAGTAGTTGTGGCACGCGGGCTTCATTGCTCCTCGGCGTGTGGGATCTTCCTGGACCAGGAATCGAACCTGTGTCCCCTGCATTGGCAGGCAGACTCTTAACCACTGCACCACCAGGGAAGTCCCCACATCTTCTTTATTCATTCTTCTTTTAAAAATTAAGGAACTATGTTTTCAATTAATTTATCTTTTTTGATGGACACTTAGGTTGCTTCCATATCTTGGCCATTGTAAACAATGCTGCCATGAACATTGGGGTGCATGTATCGTTTCAAATTAGTGTTTTCATTTTCTTCAGATACATTCCCAGGAGTGGAATTGCAGGATTCTATGGTAGCTCTCTTCTTAGTTTTTGAGGGCATCTTAAAAAATATTTTTAAAAACTAGTGAATAGAACAGCAAAGAAGCAGACTCACAGATCTAAAGAACAAACTAGTGGTTTCCAGTGTGGAGAGGGAAGGGGGAGGGCAAGATAATGGTGAGGGATTAAGAGGTACAAACTACTATGTATAAAATAAATAAGGCACAGGAGATATTGTACAGCCCAGGGAAGATAGCCATTATTTTATAATAACTACAAATGGAGTACAATTATTTTTGAAAATGGTGAATCATTATATTGTACACCTGTAACATATAATATTGTATATCAACTATACCTCAATTAAAAAAAAAAAAAAGAGGTCAGTGAGACACCAGGCAGCTCACTGCTTAAAACATGACGTCAAGCAAACCCATAGGAAATATCAGGAGAGGAGAGAAAAAAATCCACAAAGCAAATCTATCAGCTGGACGAGGGTTCCGGTCTCTGGCTGTCAGGTAAGGGGGAAGTCATTTGGAGCATAAGTCTATCCCGTGCAGTCTTTGGGAAGGACTTATGCCAGAGCAATGGTGGGTTGTTGATGGGATGCACAATGGAACCAATAGTCCTGGGTTTTCTCTGGTAACCCCAGGAAGGAAGGGCCACTGAAGGGGGAGACGGAAAGTTAGGAGATGCCCTTCCTGATGCCCTTCTGCTGCCCTCGTGGGGGCATTTGCTCTGGGCTCTGGCAGGGAGGGGTCTACCCTTCTGGTTTAGGGTCTGCTGAGGGCTGGTCCACCGGGGCTGGCCCTCTTTAAATAGATTTGTATTTGCCCCTTACCTCCAGCTTATGGTGACTTGTTCATTAAAGCCCATCTTATACACCAGGCTGTACGTTGGGATGGTTTGGGGACGGGGTCCCACACGGGAAGGACCACAGGGAGAACCAGGGTCAGGGTCACCCCCTCCCATTAGGGTCCCAGAGGGTCCCACCTCCACTCCGGGTCTGTAATTTCCCCCACGGGGACTTCCATGGGGTCTGGGGGATTCTAAGCAAGGGATTACAGGGATAAATGATGATTTTGGCAATCAAATGCAGTTGTAGGGGCCCCCATTGATGGGGGTCCTGAGGGCACAGAACTTCCCATGGCTGCTTTCAGCTCATTTCCATACTAACAAGGAGAGTCAGGGCAGGCTTCAGGCTGGGGGACGTGCATGGCCACACAGAGGTCACCTCGGTGGAGAGGCCCCCCCGAGAGGAGGCTAGTCTGCATCCAGCAGCACCTCCCTCCCCAGGGGCCACGGGGACCATGGGACTGGGGAGAGAGGAAATGTTTGACTTCAGGCTTTGCCGGATTTGAGGTTTGGGACATTTGTCAGTATACTATATACATATATATGGTGTATTAACACACACACGTATACAAATATGTGGTGCATATGGATGTATGAATGAAGGGTACGGATATATTCATACACATGTGTAAATATATACACCTGTGCAAATATATGGAATACACACATACACAAGCATACAAATATATATGGTATATGTATATATACTATATAGGAATACATATCGTATTACTACTTTTAGATATGTGTATATAGATACGTACGAACACTTATGTACATATATAGGTAGTGTGTGTATACACACATATGGTGTATATGTCTATATACACAGATATATCAGCATATGGTTTACACACATATATATACATGTGATGCGTATGTATGTATGATGTGTGTATATATATGCATGCACATATGTAAATATACCATATATACATACTTACACAAATATATGGTATACCTACACAAATACATGCACATACTTATATACCTATATATGGTACATGTATATATACTATACATGTATACATGTCATGTAATAAACACAGACACACAGGGTCCTTGGCTTGGAGTACGCATTCCAAGACGTTATTCATTCCCCACGAGAAAGTCTGGACCAGCCCACACCTTGATTATTCCACCTAACTGTGGAGGAGGAATGCCGGGGGGACCATCCTGCCCCCAGGAGGCCAGCTGTGGCCGCTGGTGCCCATGGCCATGCCCCCAGGAGCCACGGTGAGAAGTCAGCTCCGGGAGACCCGTGAGGCGTGAGGATGTAAGTCGTTTCCACGCGTCCAGATGTACAGATGCCTATGCAGAGTCAGAGGGGCACCAGGGTCCGGACTGTGCAAGCCCACCAGGAAATCCTACTTGAGGGAGCGTTTTCCTCCCATTTTGTCACACAGCTCTTAAGGTACATGGCGTTTCCTGGGGCACGTTTCCTACCCTCAGCTGGGTATTCTCTGCACCAGGATGCCAAGGTCACCAGAGATGTGGTGAAGACACCATGCCTTGTGCTAAGGGACGGAGAGAAATCAGTCAACTCTGTGGGAGAGATGCCACCAACTTAAGTTGTAGTCTCCTCCTACGACAATGTTCGAAATCCTGTTCAGAGTGTGAGGGACCATCTTACTGGAACGATGGCTCAGGCTGGCTCCGTCTTCTCTGCGTGAGACTCCTGGGAAAATTAAGGGACGATTACAAGCAATTCCCTGGGCCTTGGCTGCTCCTTTCTTGGAGGGTACCCCAAAATACGCTGCACGCTTGAAACACTTGTGTCAGTGTTTGGGGATGCACTAACACCTTCTAACTCTTGGATGAGATCTGGGTAGGTTTTTCAGAGGTGCCCGCTGCAATGCCCATGATAGGATCGGAGGTAATCAACAGCACCTGTGTTTTATTACGTGCCCTCTGACGGACGGGGAGAAATGGATGCAACGTCCCTTTCATTTCTGAGCGGCAGAATCCCATTCTTTCACTCCCGCGCTCCTTGGATGCAAAGCAATTCCTCTTCCCGCTGTTAATTTCAGCGGGTCTCCATCCCTCTTTCCCGGCAATAACCATGTCCATCGGGGCGATTATTCCCGTCGATGGGATCTCATCTGAGACTCTCGTACCCTAAGTACCTGTCCTCGGCCGTGATGGAAAACTGGCTCCTCGGTGGCGCAGATACGGAAACGCGATTTGTACTAAATCATACTACTGGGAGTCGTTCTGCCCTCTAAGTGGATGCAGGCGTTTTAAAATGCACGCAGGGTTTCTGAGACCTGACTTGCCAAGGGCACTTTTCCCCATAGACCGCTGAAGCGCTGAATAAATAAACCACGTTTCCCCGGCGCGTGACCGAGCGTCTGTGTCGTCCTCCAGCGAGAGGGAGGGAATTAACACCCTTCAGAGAGGCTCACATCAGTATGCAGATGTGGGTCTGTCGTGAGCACACTCGCCCTGACAAACATTTACCCTGACGCCTATTATATTTACCGACACATAGCTCTCCTTTTTCATTATAATAGAAATTTGTAGGCGACCAACGGGTTCGCTGTTGAATATTAAAGGATCAGAGCCTACGTGTGTGCCCGGTGACACTTTGCAGAGTGACTGGCTTCCGTTCTTATTTTCCCCAGGTTCCCACGACATGGGGTCATTGGAGGAGAACCGACCTGCTCGCCTTTACGTATTAGGGTCCTAGAGTGAGGCCACTGGGCGTTTGTAGGAGGTGGGCAGTGCTTCACTTTTGAGAAGTGGACTTTTTTTCCCCTTACTCCTTTTTATTTAAATTAAAACAGTTTAAAGCTGAAAATAAAAATGCTTTAAAACAGGCAGGAGGTCTTGCAATGAAGAGCTGCAGACTTCTGTCCCATATTTCTTCAAGTTTTCTTCACCCTCATAGATGGTTTTCATTCTTCTGGAGGTTTCTCTATTGGCAGAGAGTGCCTTTATAACCATGACTCAACTTGGACACTGTCGATTTTCTTTTTCTCACTTATCACCCTGTCATCTTTTCTCACGTCATTTTCTCCAAAATTTGCCTCACTATTGGGATATGGTGATAGAATAAGAAATATATATTTGGCCTTCATTCCTGGTCACTGGCACAGACCTCCTAAAATGCTTGAAATATCCTTAACGATAGGAGTAAGAACATCTTATAATCTGTTGTTCACAAGTTCTTCCCCACCATACATGAGTTTATGCTAATGAGGTGACACCTGGAGGACGAGGCTGGTTATCTGCAGAACCAACCGTGTGATTAGACAGTTGGAACTTTCAGCCCCACCCCTGATCTATGAGGAAGGCCGGGGGACTCCTGATCGAATTAATCACCAATGGCCAACGGTCTCATCAAAAGCAAGAAAGTGGGTTCTGTCAGGACACTGAACGAGCCTGGAAGTGGATTCTTCCCCACATCCTTCAAGAGGAGACCCACCTGGTTGGCACCTTGATTTTGACCTTATAGGGTCCTATACAGAGAAGCCAGCTGAGTCAACTTGGACTTCTGACCCAAAGAAACTGTAACATGATGAATATGTGTTGTTTTCTGCCCTAAGTTTGAGGTGATTTGTGCTTTGGCAGCAATGGAAAAGGAATGTGAAAGATAAGCTCTAAAACCACAGGACAATTCAGTAGCAACAGGACAAGACATGGGGAAGATGAAGGTGAGGGGTGGGTCCTCCACACTGGATGCTGGGACCCTAAGGGATTTTGTCTCTCTGTTCTGTTCTCTGTCTCCCAGGAGACATGTGCTGCATGCACCACACATGTGGTCCTTTGGATGAAAGGCAGTGTTATTACCAAAGGAAGGAAGACACACAAGAAGACCGAATTGGTTATTTTGCTGTTTGGGGATGTGTGCATCTTGAGTGCAAATGGCCCCGATTCCAGGTAGAGACCTGGGCGGGGGGGTGAGGGGGTGGGGGTCTCATCATACATAATACACCAGGGCATGGTCTGCAGAGGCTGTGGTCAGAATCAGTGTAAAGTCTCCCCAGAGTGTTAAACACAGTTACCGTGTGACCCAGCAGCTCCACTCCCAGGTGTATACCTACCTAGGAGGATTGAAAACAGGTTGCTGAACAAGAAACTTGCACAGGTGTATCCACAGAACATCATTCACTGTGAGGGTTAATTTTAATTGTATGTGTCAGCTTCACAGGGCCACAGGGAGGAGGGGGCAGGTATTAGGCTAAACATTACCTCTGGGTGTGTCTGTGACGGTGTTTCTGGAAGAAATTCGCATTTGAATGGGTGGATTGAATAAAGTAGATTGTTCTCCCCGGGATTGGGTGGGCCTCATCTAATCAGTTGAAGGTCTGAATAGAAGAAAAAGGAAAAGAAAGGGAGAATTCATTCTCTCTCATTCTCTCTCTCTCTCTCTCTCTCTCTCTTTCTCTATCTATCTATCTCTATCTCTATCTCTCTGCCTGATTGATAAGCTAGGCCATTGGTCTTCTGCCTTCAGACTTGGATTGGAACTTACACCACCAGCTCTCCTGGGTCTTCAGCTGGTAGATGGCAGATCATGAAATGTCTCAGCTTCCACAATTGCAGGGAACAATTCCTGTAATAAATCTCTTTATTTATGTGTGTGGGGGGTATATAAAGAGATTTATTATATATAATACAATATATATAATAATGTTTTATGTATATCTCTCTAAACTAAATCTTATATGGTTCAACCTTGAACAGCACAGTTGAAACTGTGTGGGTCCACTTATATGCAAATATTTTTCAATACTAAATACTACAAGCCACACTTTCCGAGGTTGGTTGCGTCCTTTCATGCAGAGGCAGAGGTCTGACTCTAAGTTACAGGTGGATTAACCCCCATGTTGTTCAAGAGTCAACTGTATTATATTACACATACATATATAAAATCACCTGTCAGTGCTGTTTTTCTGGAGAACCCTGACTAATATATTCACAATACCCAAAATGTGGAAACAACCCAAGTGTCCATGGGTGCAGGGATGGATGGACAGATGGATGGATACACAGAATGGGGTCCATCCACACAGTGGAATATTATGCAGCCATGAAAAGGAGTGAAGCTCTGACGCAGGCTACCACGTGGATGGACCTTCAACACACGATGCTCAGTGAGAGAAGCTGACGCAGAAGGACACACAGTGTGTGATTCCATTGATAGGAAACGTCCAGAACAGGCAAATCCACAGAGACAGAAAGTGGCTTCCTGGTGCCAGGGGCTGGGGGAGGGGGGTGGGGGTGACAGCTGATGGGGACGGGGTCTCCTTTTGGGGGTATGAGAATGTTCTGGAACCAGACAGAGGTGGTAGATACACAACATTGTGAATGTGCTAAATGTCCCCTGAATTGTGCACTTTAAAAGTGTGTGCTAGGTGCATTTTGCCTCAATAAAAATTAAAAACAGTAAGAATCCGTGTGAACACAGAGACCAGGATAAAAGAAATCTAAGACTAAACGCTCCCTTCTCCTCTCCCAGGGAAGACGGGCATCCTTCCCGCCCAAACAGGGGCAACCCTCTCACTGCTGTTTCCTAGGCAAAGACTAGGGGTGATTGAGCAGGTGGGCCTCACCGAGCAACTTTGCTTTGATGAAGTGCCTTGAAAGCACACACCTCTCCCCTTCCACATGCGCGTGGCTGCAATTGTCAGTTCTTCTTCGGGTGAGTGGAGGAAAGTCTTGTACTGAGAATCAGCTTCACACTGAGAATCACAAAAGCCCTGTGAGACCAAAGAGTGCACAAGCCAGCCTCACGGGGCCCCTTATCTGTCCTGGGGCGACTCCGTCTTGGGCCCTCAGAGGTTGTAGATTTTTCCTGGGAGCCAAGATGGAAGGGGCGGTTTCGGGTGGGAGGTTTCCAGCTCTTTTGTCAGAGGGCCGTTTCAGACAGGGTTTCGTATGAATGAAAGGAAGGCTTTCAAAGGTTTTCTCTCTCTGGAGAGAGAGAGAAAGCAGAGAGAGCTTTGCAACGAGCAGGGCGTCCCGTGGGCTTTGAAAGACTTCCTCAGCGGTTGGTCTCGTGCAAGCGAGGCATCAGGTCAGACGGGGCATTTTTGGAGAGCAGAGATCAAATGCGGGGGAAGGTGAAGGTCTTGGCCGCCAGGATGGAGTCTCGTGGGGGGGGGGGGGGTAAGAAATGTCAACCTATACCCTCCCGGTTTGATGGCTAGGGGCACCTTGAGCTGCACGGTAGGTAGTAAATGTGCAGAAACTTCGGGGAAAGGGAGGGTCAGACAAGCTTTTCCTCTTGAAGGATGTACGGTCGATGCCACCGAACCAGTGAGTGGGAGCGTTCTTTAACACGAGTTCTGCCTTTAGGGGGGGTCTTCCATCTGCTTTCTCGCTAGAAGGCAGCCTCAGAAGAGCGTGCTTATTTGCTGTCATCCAACCAGACCTCTCGGATTCCTAAGGATTCTGAGAAACGGGGTTTATTCCTGTGGAACGCTCGTGTGGTAGTAATTGCTGGACATGGACCCCTATTGGACGTTAGTTATTGGCCCGAAAGCATCCCGGAGAGAATGGAATGATCCGGATCTTTCTGGAAGCTGCAATCAGCTTTCTTCTTCTACTAGGTGGTACCCAAGGCAAAAAAAAAAAAAACAACGATCACTTGTGTGAGTATATCGTGCAAGCACTCGACTGCGCAAATGGGTAACTGGACTCTGGTTTCGTTTAAGGGTATGCATCCCGCTGGCCTGCGATTATTGCTGGGGGGCTTTGGGTTCACACAGAGGTAGGCTGTGTGATCTCATGTTAACGGCGTGGCCGCAGCTTACAGCAGGGGCAATGCTGGTTCATGACTCACTTTTGCCTTTTGCCTTGAACTTCTTCCCCATCAACACGGAAGAGATTGGCTCTAGACCAAGCCCTAACGCCTGAACGGAGACAACCCCCACCCCCACAAGGGAGCCAGATAGACAGCTCTGGATTGGTCAGGGAAGTTCTTGGGGGAGGGACAGACGACAGGTACTGCCCCCTCAACACTCATTGCTGTGGTTCATCGGCTCACTCAACAAACACCTGTCGAATGCCTGCCAAGAACGTCTTTAAAAGAGAACAAATGGGTTAGTAACCAAAGAATAACTGGCATAGTCTCCTGACCTTTCCTTTCTCCTAGCCTCAAAGCTGGACCACTCAACTTAAGTCCTCGGTGGTATAACTCACCACACAAATAAATAGCAAGTGAATTAGGATGGCCACTACAAACAGAAAATAATAAGTGTTGGGGAGGATATGGAGAAAATGGGATCCTTGTGCACTGCTGGTGGGTTGCAAAATATTGCAGCCACTGAGGAAAATAGGATAGAGGTTCCTCAAAAAAAAAATTAAACATCGACCTATGATAGGATCCAGCAATGCCAACTCTGGGTATATATCCAGAAGAATTGAACGCAGGGTCTTGAAAAGATATTTCCATGTTCATGGCAGCATTATTCCCAATAGCCAAGAGGTGGAAGCAACCCAAATGTCCATGGATGGATGATGGATAAACAGAACATAGAATATTATTCAGCCTTAAAAAGGAAGGAAATTGTGACACAGGCTGTATTGTGTGTGAACCTTGAGGACATGGTGCTGAGTGAAATAAGAAAGTTACAAAAAGACAAATACTGTGTGATTCCACTCACAGGAGGTCCCTAGAGGAGTCAAGTCCATAGAGACAGAAGGTAGATGGTGGGTCCAGGGGCTGGGGGAGGGGGAGGGGGAGTGAGTGTTTCATGGGGACAGAGTCTCAGTTTGGGAAGATGAACAAGTTCTGGAGACGGATGGTGGGGATGGTTGCACACAGTGTGAATGTGCTTCATGCCACCGAGCTGCGCACTTAAAAATGGTTAAAATGGGGCTTCCCTGGTGGCGCAGTGGTTGAGAATCTGCCTGCCAATGCAGGGGACACGGGTTCGAGCCCTGGTCTGGGAAGATCCCACATGCCACGGAGCAACTGGGCCCGTGAGCCACAATTACTGAGCCTGCGCGTCTGGAGCCTGTGCTCCGCAACAAGAGAGGCCGCGATGGTGAGAGGCCCGCGCACCGCGATGAAGAGTGGCCCCCGCTTGCCGCAACTAGAGAAAGCCCTCGCACAGAAACGAAGACCCAACACAACCATAAATAAATAAATAAATAAATAAAAGAACGTGAATTTCTTTAAAAAAAAAAAAAAAAAAGGTTAAAATGGTAAATTTTATGAGGTGTTTTTTTTTTTTTACCACAATTAAACTTTTTTAAATGTCAAATGCAAGTCAAAGAGTGTGGGGAGATTGTCACCCCTGGCCACACCTGTGCACGGCTTGGGCCAGCCCACTTCACGCTGAAAGGTCTCGCACTAAACCCACTTGTCTTTATTCCCCCTCTTCCTCCAAGTTACTCATTTCGGGTCATCTGGAAACGCACATTTTCCTCTCTATGAGAAGCTGGTACTTGACCTCCCCTGTCTCGGGCATTCTTTTTCTGTAGTGCAATAAAATGCTTGAGAACTTTATTCCCAATATTTTTACAAGCTGCCTTGGGATTTTATGAGAGACCCACATCCTTCCTGACACAACTCTCCCAGAAATGTCTTTCTGTTACAGAAATGCATCCTTGGCTTTGATTTTTTTTTTTCATGTTAATTTATTTGATATCGAAAAGCGCTCCTCCAACTCGGGGTTCTTTCCAGTTTAACTTGAATGTTTCCTCAAGGCGTCATGGGAGACCCAGGGCTGCCCCAGGGCCACCAGGAAGGCATGAAAGCCACAGCACCACGTGGGTAACATGGGAAGGGAAATGGCTTCTCTGTTGCCAAGCCCTCCAGATACACACACCTCAGAGGAGCTGACAAGTGGTGATGGGCATCTTGGTGCCCATGGAGAAAGCCCTTTGGGGAGCATGAAAGATCATTTTGAGCCAAAGAATGTCTGTGGACCTGTGTTGTGCTCCAGTGAGAAGGTAGAGCTTTTAGGAGGGGACCATGAGGGGACCCCTAGGGCTGGGAACTGTAGGTTGGGATGTAGAAGGTCGTGACTCATAGTTTAAGCTCCATAGGGCTAGGACCGTAGCGTGGGGATCTACACAGCTGGCATTCTAGGGCTGGAATCTTGAATCCATAGGAATGGAACTCCCAGGGCTTGGGCCCATAGGATTGGGATCCAATGAGAGTTGGAATCAATAGTGTTGGGATATATAGGGGTGGGGCCCATCGTGTTGGGGTCCATAGGGTTGAGATGCACAGGGTTTGATTCATAAAGCTAGGACCCATGGGTTCAGGAGCTATAAGGCTGGAATCGTTAGCGTTGCAACCCACACTGCTGGGGCCCATGGTACTGGGATCCACAAAGTCGGATCCGAAGAGCTGGAAGATTCTGTCAACACGTTTTGGAAGAGTTTTTCAGAGCTTCCTCCTGAAGAAAGTGATTGACCTCGTTCCTGAGTTCGACTTTATACGCTCTCCCCACACGTGGCACATCCATGTAGGACACCCTTCTTAATCACCAGTAACCTCACTGGTGACTATTTTTTAATACTGAAGGGAAGCAATTGTTGATTTCCTATTGCAATTATTTCATTAAATTAGGTAACTGTTGTGTAACAAGACCCTACAGGAACAGGACAAGGGACTGATAAGGTTTTTTGTTTGTTTGTTTTGTTTTTGTTTTTTGTTTTTGTTCTGGCTACACCTCGTGGCTTGTGGAATCTGAGTTCCCCGACCAGGGATTGAACCCGGGCCCCGGCAGTGAAAGCACTGACTCCTAACCACTGGACTGCAGGGGAATTTGTCTTTCTTTTTGTCTTCATATTGAAAGGATATCTCTAGTCACCCATCCAACAAATATTTATTCATTAGATGACCATCTGTGGATTTAATGCCTTGGATATTCCCAGGAGCAAATCAACAGCTCTCGCTAAGCTGACGTTGCAGCCGGGCTTACAGAAATGAAGAAGGAGATTGTATTGTACAGATATTTATAGATCGCCTTCTACATACCAGGCATCATTTTGGGTCCTTGCATGTATCCGTGGACAAATCACCCCATCCTTGATGAGCTGACATTCTAGCCAGTGTAACAGAAATGAGAACAGAGACTATACTTTCCGTTAGAAATGTGGTCTATGGAGAAATAAAGGAAGGAAGGGACAGATCAAGAGTGTTAGGGGACTTCCCTGGCAGTCCAGTGGTTAAGACTCTGCGCTTCCATTGCAGAGGGCACGGGTTCAATCCCTGGTCAGGGAACTAAGATCCCACATGCCACAGGGCATGGCCAAAAGAAAAAAGGAGAGAGTTGGAGCAGAAAGTCAGTGAGGGCTTCCAGACAGGCTTCATGGTGAAGGTGCTATTTGAGCAAAGACCTAAAGAGGGGAAGGAGTGCGCCACAAATCGGCGGTGACATTGCACCTGGTAGAGGGCACAGCCCGTGCAAAGATCCCAAGGCAGACATGAGCCTGGATGTCCTCAAGTCAGCAAGGAAGGTGGCCCAGCTGGGGCTGGGTGGGTGAGGAGAAGAGGGCGGGACATGTGGTCAGAACTCTGTCCCCAAAGAGCCTTTGGAGGGAGCAGCTGTCCCCCACGTACGTGTCTGACATCTTCATCTTCCCATCTCATCCCACTTTGCCCATCCACTGAGGCCCAGGACCAGCTGTGCCCTATGTCCAGAACCTCAGGGTTGCAGACTGAGTTGTCCAGTACGGAGGGTTGAGCACACTCTTCCCTGGGGCCAAGGTGGAGGGTCTCCATGTGCAGAACCAAGCCCTCAGGTAAGATGGGCTCTTAGACCTGCCGAGTTGGCGCCTTTCCACCCTGTTTCTGGGCCCTGAGGAGGGAGGAGGCTGGAATAGGAGGGAAGACATTGCTCAGAATCCCTCCAGCAGCAAGGGCCATGAATGGACACACCTGGTAAATTGTGCACCACGGTCTATTTTTTCCCTTGGCTCTTAATAAAGCCCCTAATAAACTTTCTTCGGTGGGTCAAGCCTCCTTCTGCTGCAGAGATGTAAGGAAACGATTCCCATAGCTGGAGCAATAAAAGGGAGTCATGCTCTATGAGGACGTGGGGGAAGAGGCAACAAGCAGACCCTTCCCTTCTCCAAGGACAAGGTCCAAGCAGGGAACAGGGCCAGGGTCTCGAGACTGGTCTCACCCTCCCCACCCTGTGAAGCTGGATCCCCAAGAGCATGCAGAGACACCCAGTGGGTTTTGTTCAAGAAGATGCAGTTTCCCCCACAGCCTAGCTCTTGTGCCCTCTGGGGTGTCTTGCTCTTCTTTGGTTTATGTGTTTATGTTGTCTAACCCCTGACCTGAAATGGGAGCTCCTAGAGACCAGAGTCTGGAATCTTGTCTCTGTGCCTGGAGTATGCTTGATACCCAGAAGGTGCCCAATAAATGTGCTGGATAGGTGGATAGATGGGTGATAAATGGATGGATGGATGACGGATGAGTGAGTACTGGGTGGTGGATGGATGGATGGATAAGTGGGTAGATGGATGGGTGGATGGGTGGATGGATGGATGGAAGGATGGATGGATAAGTGGGTAGATGGATGGGTAGATGGGTGGATGAGTGTGTAGGTAGATGGGTGAATAGATGAACCTGTTCCTTGCCTTCTCCAGCTACTAGAAGCTGCCCACGTTTCTTGGCCTGTGGCCCCTTCCTCCAGCTTCAAAGCAAGCAGCATAACGTCTTCTTTCTCCAACTCCAACCTCTGCTTCTCTCATCACCTCTTTTCTGACTGATTCTCCTCTTCTCTTCTAAGGACTCCTGTGATTGCATTCAGGTTTCATCCAGATGATTCAGGGCCATCTCCCCATCTCAAGATCTTTAAAGTCATCCCATCTACAAAGTCCCTTTTGCCGTGTAAGGTAACATATGACAAGTTCTGGGGATTAGGATCTGTGGACATCTTTGGGGGCAGTTATTATACTTTCCACAGGGAAAGTTCTTTTAATACAAATTTCTAAATGTAACATCCAAGGGGGCGTGGTGATTAGAGAGAACAATGGAGAAGTCCCGGCCATAGCCAACTGGGCTCTATCTCAGTGATACGGACTGGATGTTTGTGTTCCCCAAACCCCACATGTGGAAGCCCTAAACCCTAATGCTGTGAGGAGATGGGCTTTTGGGAGGTGCGTAGGATTAGATGAGGTCATGAAGGTGGGGCCCCCATGATGGGATTAGTGTCCTTATAAGGGGAGGGAGAGACACCAGACTCTTTCTCCACCATGTGAGGGCATAGCGAGAAGGTCTACAAGCCAGGAAGAGAGCCTCGCCAGGAAGTAAATCTGCCCACGCCGTGATCGCAGACTCCCAGCCTCCAGGACTGTGAGAGATGAATGTCTGTTGTTTAAGCTCCCCAGTTAAGGGTGTTTGGTTCATGGCAGCCCCAATGGAGTAAGAGACTCAGTTAGTGAAAGAAAATTAGCCGACAGGACTTCCCTGGCGGTCCAGTGGTTAAGACTCTGCGCTTCCAATGCAAGGGGCACGGGTTCGATCCCTGGTTGGGGAGCTAAGATCCCACGTGCCACACAGGGCAGCCAAGAACATTTTTTTTAAAAAGTTAGCTGACATTCCTCCCAGTGTGGTGCCTGGCATGGAGGTGGGATTGCACCAATTCCATCCCCAATATTATCAGTCTTGACCTATTTCTGTGTCTGGAGGAAAATTGCCTAAATGCTTTCAAATTATGGAAGGCAGAGAGGAAGGGTGTGTGGGTCACGGGACAGCATCAGTTTCCTAAGAGTCTTCTGTTTATTGATTAGGACATTCATTCATTCATCGACTTCAGTCTTTCCTTGATTAGGACGATTAACCTTCGCCACTGGGAACATCGACCATTGCTTCAATAACACTCCCTCTAAACCTTCCAGATGATTGCTTTGGGTGGCATCTCTTGGTTTTCTCGTCGGTGAGTTTCCTCTTCGCTTTGGGTTTCCACGAAAGCAGAAGACTTAACGTGGCAATTACTTGGACCAGCAGGCAATGAGGCCGAGGCGGCGTCCCTGGAGGAATTGGGGGGAGCGAGGGGGGCTCTCGTGTCTGTCAGGGGCTTGATGAAGACAGCTTCTCCCCTGCCATTCTGGGTTAACGAGGCAGAAAGCATGGCGTGACAACGGCGTGCTCCCCGACAGGAGGCCAGAGATTTCCTGTCTCTGAAAAGTCAAGACAAAATAAATTGACCTCCGCATGGAAACGTTTCCAGGGGGTGCTCAGCCCACATTTTCAACCAGAAGGATTTTTTTTTTTTTTTCCGAGATGCCGGAGCCACGGAAGATAAGGGCTTCCATAGACATCCACACACCTGGCTCCTCATTACCAAAGTCGTTGTCATGTCCTGCGCAAAAGATCGAGGACGCGGCACAAGGGGTCTCAGGCAGGCGGACACGGGGCCACCTCCCTGTCTGGGGTGGGGACAGACACCTCCGTCTTCATGTATGCTGGCTCTGCTGGGCTGGGGATGGGGGGGTCCCCAGAGTCCGATGCCTTTCCCCCAACATGCCCAGGGAGATGGATGCAGGAGACCTCTCGTGGGCAGGCGGAGTTCGTCCACGGTGGCGCCAGGCGAAGGAGGCTCCGAGGAGAGGTTTACTGGCATCGTTTTGTTTCCCCCTCGGAGACTCAGGGTGCACGTGGCTTCCGAGCGGACCTGACGTGCGGAAATGCCAGCTCGTCAGCTTCATCAGGCGCCAGCAACCGGAGTCGAAGGTGCTTTTTTGAATGCTGCCCCAGAGTCAATTAAAATACAGTAGGCTGACATCTGCAGAATGCACGATGATCAAAGGGGAAAATGCCCACACAGATTCTGACATAAAAACACTGTGTTTGGCGGCAGACTGACACAGTGTAACAGGTCAGATAATTATGAGGAAATCTATGATATATCTGTTGCAATTGCTTCTCTTGTTTCCATTATCAGAGCCATCAAACACACCAGCGGGCTCACTTCTGCCGGATCCGAAAGCCGGTGACACCCTCGCGATGCTGATACAGATGGCATCTCCTGAGCGACTGAATTAATTTGACAGTAAATAGATGATCGCAGTTACCAGCTTGTTTAAATATATATTTTTTAATTGCAGCAGGACGGGGGTGTTTTGCACTTCTGGGAATAGCTAGGAAAGCATCAGGGGTCTCAGCAATGCGCGCCCTCCTCTCCCTCCGCGGCCCGCACTGTGCACGCACACACGCCCGCCCACGCATCATCGTTGCACGTGCACGCTGACAGGCTACTGTTGTTCTGTCGTTTGCATGGCAATTACTCCGCAGGCGCACATTTTTTTTCCCCTCTCTTCCTCCAACCCCAAAACCCCAAGCTGAACACGTGCGTTAATTACGATGATTAAGGAATCCTCCCGACTTTGGCCTTGATGTGTTGATTAAATTAATGAAGGATGTGACAGATGATTCCTCGTGCTTAAGGTACAGCTGGGAGAAAGCCATGGGTGTGTTTCAGACGGTTGGGTATTTTCTGCCAGGCTCACATCATAATTGGCTTAATGGATTTTCCGTTATGTACCCTGGCTCTTCCCCCTTCCCCAACCCCCAGCTCTCGAAAGCAAACTAATTACAGCTTTTTACATTAAATCCTAATAGATTTCAATTTATCTCCTCTAAATCATCACAATAATTACAGTAATAAATTAGACACATGGAGGCCATTCAGCAAAACAGTTTGGGTCTGTCATCACAGCAGCACGTTACGACGCATGCTGACTAAATGTGTGGTAATTACCGGGGGGATGTGTTTGGTGGGGATGCACCTATGTGTGGGTGTGTCAGTTGTGTGTGTTTAAGTGAATCTGTGATGCATTCTGAAAATCTGCAGCTACTTCCCACACAGAAGCGGGTTCACATCAAAGGTAGGAATATTTAGAAATAATGATTTTGTACAGTCCCAAGCCTCCTTTTTTTTTTTTTTTTGTTCCTGCCTTTTCCCCAAATGCGTCTTGCCCACGCAAATATGCATCACAACAAATGTCCTCTTTGCTGAGTGAAGGAAACATCGCATTCCATTTATATTACCAGCACCTCTATTCCATTTTAATGGGCTCCCATTATTCTAGCAGAGGAGGAACGTGGTTGCCCTCAGCTCCCTTTAATCAAGACAGCTGTCCCCTCAACTCCCGGATCCCGAGGTCCCGCGGATATCGAGGCCAGGACATACTTCAATGGCCTGGACAGCCATCCCGGCTTTATTTGTCACTCCGTGCCGAAGCAGAATGTCATGTGTGGGCTGCCTATGAAGTTCATGGCCGATTCTGATATAAACTGTAACAGGATAGATGATCCCAGAGTTTCAGAGATTTAGACAGGAGAGGTTTTTTTTTTTTTTGAAAGGTAACTAGACCAAACTCTCAGACGTGCTTTCCAAACTCTGGAGGTGATGGCTCACAGGCAGTTGCAGCATTTCAAAGCTTATCTGTGCAAAAAAATAGCAGAAAATTGAAATACAATGCAACGCTCAGGTATGATTTAAATCCAGCTTCTTTCCAAGTGTGCAAGTGTCCGTCTTCCTTAGGTCCCTAGAATGGCAGCACGTCCTTTGAAATCATACTTTTTTTAATTTCTTTTTTCTTTTGCTTCTTGGGCTTATAAGAATTTCAAAGCAATTACTTTTATGGAGCTGCACGCAGCTATGGACAGCAATGATCGTAACTGCCCTTGTTCTTTAAGAAAACTTTCCTTAAAATGCAAACAACCCACATTTACTCTCATTATTTAGTGACAAGGTACACAAATTGTTTCTCTAAAAGGTAAGACGGTAAATATTTTAGGATTTCTGGACCTTACTACCAAACTCTGCCATTTTAGCACAAAAGCCACCACAGACAGTACATAAAGGAATGAACACACCTGTGTTTCAATAAAACTTTATTAACAAAAACAAGTAAGGGGCCGGATCTGGCCCTCGAACTCTAGTTTGCTGATTTTAATGACTCAAATGGCTTGAACAGAGTAATTAATCTTCCTGCCGATTTGGGGGGACATTTGGTTGCTTCAAATTCCATCCCAAATTTATTTTTAGAGGCCCCCAGATCAGCTAAGATGGGATGCAGGATGTTTATTCAGTGATGAGCAAGCACTCTAATGAATACTCAGGTGTGATCTAACCCAGGCATTCTTCCTCAGCATCCTTCTCAACCCAGCAGACCCAGGAAGGTTCTGTCCATGGATCGGAATGAGATGCAAGACACAACTTCCCTGCTGTCTTGACTTGGACTGAACCTTGAAGATTTCACTCCCACATCTGCCAATATTTATTTTTCTTTCTGGAAGGATATTATGTGAACCACGAACCACTCTTTGAAATGCATGTTCCCTCTAAACGTCGCAAACACAGAGACGCTTTCAACCAGCCCTACATCGGCGGCCCGTGGTTCCGCCCAATGTGTGTCTTTAGTCCTGGAATGTGGTGTCATGACTTCACGCACATCACCTGGAGATTTTTACCAGAAACGCCTCATTCTGAGACTATAAATGAGGACGGTTAGCGGGTCTCTGATTTCAGATGCCGCTTTGTGGCCTTATCAATGAATAAGAAATTTGGGGGGTGGATGTGTGTGATTTGATGACGTGGGGCTTGTAGAAGGGGAAAGCCCACCAAGAAAAAAATATGTTTTCTTGACCAGAGAGTTTGTAGTTGTGTGTAGATGAGGACAGAGATGTAGCAGAGAGAGAAACAGAGACAGAGAGAGACAGAGACAGAGAGAGAGACTGCACCCAGGACGGCGCCACTTAACCCCTAGGAGCTGAGTACAGGGTATGGAACAAAGGAAATTCTGTGGGCAGAGTGCCTGGCAAACAGTAAGTGATAACTAGATGCATGTGTGAACATTAGGAACTGACAGATCTGCGACACCCTGTCAAGAACGCACAGAACCTTCTCCTAAGGAAACGTGAGAGCAGCGCACATCTGTCCCTTGTCTTTGGCAAAGGAAGTCACAAAACGGTTCAAACACACAGGACGTGCAACTAAAGTCCCCTTTGCTCAGAGATTCCATGCTCTGTCCTAAAACACTCTGTGGACTCTGTCTCTGATGCCCAGAAATGCTGTAACTGTTGTCGTGCATGGTTGTCAGGCCCTGCACTTGTAAAGACATGTCCCCAGAATGGCAGGCCCCCTCCTCCCGGAAGCCCTCTCGGCTTTGGCAGGAGACAATCAACTTTGCTTCCAGGGCTGTACTGGTGCAGGTTCCTCCTCTCTGTAGTGTGGGGACGGGAATGAGCCCTTCCTCCTCTGACCTTCTTTCCCCTCCCCCTCTCTCCTTCCCCCTCCCCCCTCCTTTCCCCTCCCCCCTTCCTTCCCCTCCTCCACACACACATCCATAAGACTGCAGTCAAAAATAGGTGGCGGGGGGGGGGGGGGCTTCCCTGGTGGCGCAGTGGTTGGGAATCTGCCTGCCAATGCAGGGGACACGGGTTCGAGCCCTGGTCTGGGAAGATCCCACATGCCGCAGAGCAACTAGGCCCGTGAGCCACAACTACTGAGCCTGCGCGTCTGGAGCCCGTGCTCCGCAACAAGAGAGGCCGCGATAGTGAGAGGCCCGTGCACCGTGATGAAGAGTGGCCCCCGCTCACCGCAACTAGAGAAAGCCCTCGCACAGAAACGAAGACCTAACACAACCAAAAAAAAAAAATTAAAAAAAAATAAAATAAAATAAAAAATAGGTGGTGGGGCGCTGGAGAAAGAAGACATGCTGTGTGCTGGTGACTCCCAGTCTGGGGCTGATGTATTCTGATTGGTTGATGGATGGATTGATAGATGGATTGATTGATTCCATCTGTCATCCTCAGTCTCAGGAAGGCTGAACTGCAGGTCACGCCAACGTGAAAAGAGGAACTGAGTGGGTGTCTTCACGGCCTCTCCTTTTATGAGGGGAGGCCTGGGGGCATGGGAAAGTCCCCAACACCCCAAGTTGAGAGGGGAGCCTTTGGTGGACACCCCACCAGGCCCAGAGTCTAGACAGCCAACACACTTCTTGGCACGGGGACAATGCCAGCAGCCATCAGGATGCAAGGCTCAGGTGCCCCCCGGGAGGAAAATTGGGGCTGGTCTGAGGGTAAGGGGCTCCCTCTTCTCTGTAATGAGGGCATCAGCGCTCTCCGGACCTCGTGCAGCCTCCAGTGTCTGGGGTGATGTGTACAAGTAGCCCACCACTGTCAGGTGAGAGGTACAGGGGCCTTTGGGAGTTCCCTGTGGCCCCCATAACAGATTAACACAAACCGGGAAGCTTTCAACAGAAGGCATCCATCCTCCCCCAGAGCTGGGGACCAGATGTCTGAGGTCAAGGTGTCCCAGGGCTGTGCTCCCTCCAGAGGCTCCAGGGGAGGGTCCTTCCTGCCTCTTCCAGCTTCTGGAGGCTCCAGGCGTCCCTGGGCTTGTGGCCGCCTCCCTCCCGTCTCTGCCGCCGTCTTCACGGGTCTTCTCCTCTGTGTCTGGGTCTCTCCTCTTCTGTCTCTTAGAAGGACCCTGTCACTGGATGTAGGGCCACCCTCCTCCAGGAGGACCTCATCTCAGACCCTTCACTGCATCACATCTGCAAAGACCTCATTTCCATGTAAGTTCCCATTCATAAGCATTGGGACCTGAACATCACTTTTGGGGGCCCCATTGAAGGCATGCGGTAGAAAGAGGGAAGAACAAAAAGATAAGCAAAAAGGACAGGTGTAGAAATATTCAGTCGTTATCTCTGATGAGTCAGAATAAAACGACTCCTTTGATTTACTGTCCTCTTAAGTCAATTTTCTAACTATTCCCAAGGAGCAAACTCACCATTGCAACCATCCAGAGGGGCAAGCAAAACAAAGCCGTCGCTTTTAACAGGAATGGCGTGCAAAGAAACAGGGTCTTGGGAATCCTATAAAAGGCAACCGTACACATGAAGAAGCTCTCAAGACTGAAAACTGGGGAAAATGGAATTCTCCAGCATGTCTTTGGGGCACCGGGGCTGGTGCTGGTGGAGAACTCCAGACACAGACCTGCTGCGGTCAAGGTTTTCCTACTGCCTCGGGGCATGTCCAGGGCGCAAGGGACCTTCTTGGGGCCGCATCCCTGTGATGCTTGGCAGAAGGACAAGCAGATTCTCAGAACTGCTCTTGGGGGGTGAGGGAGGGCCCCCCAGCGCCACGGACCATTCAACTCATCTGCTCCACGCAGAAGAGGAAAAACTGGCCCCTTGGGGGGACGGGGTGCTGGAGGGAAGCCCCAGCGTTCACGCAGACCCCCTAGAAATTCACCGGGAGGATGACAGTCACGAGGGGGAGGCAGCTGGTACCCACGGCATCTGGGCCGAGTCGCCCCGAGGGTCCCGGGCTGGCGGCTCCTTCGCCCGGGTCCTCGACCCATCTCCGCTGGAACGGTGAAACTGAAGGTCCTCCTGGAGCGGCCCGTGTGTCCACTCACGTTGCATCGCGGGCCAGGGAACAAAGGGGCTGTCCACGTCTCCTGAAGGGAGCCAACGGCCGGGTAGAGCCGGGAGGACCAGGGGGAGGCAGTTTGCCTGGCCCCTGCTCGGGATGCAGCGGCCCGTGCGGCGGGGGTGAGCGAGCCCGTCAGCCGGTTCCGCCGTAGCTGCTTTCGTGCAGGGCCTCCTCGCCTGGCCAGCGCACTCGGGCGCAGCGATGCGGCCAGCAGGGCCTCTGCTCTGCCCGCCAAGGTGGGGAGGTGGCCAGAGCAGCTGTGAGGGTTGTGATGGGCCCTGGGGAGGGGGCGGGGATGCGGGAGGGGGGGGTCATGGGGGGGGTGAGAGGGGAGGAGGTGGGGAGGAGATGCCGGCACGGAGACCAAGCTGTTGTTTGGAAGAAGCCAATGAGACCAAATACAGGTGCGGACTGTAGATGTCGGGCTGGAAACCTCATGGCCAGCTCTGGTCTCTCACATGGAACCGGACGGCTATGAGGCCATTTGAACTGTCTGCTGTCTGAGAAAGAGACAGAAAGAGAGAGGCGGGGAGAGGTGTGTATCGCATTTTCTATGTATATATGCACACACACCCACACATATAGAGACATATATATACGCACACGAAATACCCTACAGATGACATACATGTGTACACAAAATACCATATATAGAGTATATATACTATATATATTAGTATATTTTGCATATATGTACATATATGTATATAACATATTTATTTGTGTCTACATAAATATATATTTTAATAAGCATATATATATATATACCATATATATTCTATGTGTGTGTATGGAATGGGAGAGAATGCGGCACACGTGCTCTATATGCATACATATTTGTCTCTGTGTGTCTAGACAGTGTTTCAGACGTCGTATATATATGGATACATGTAGAATACGTATTTGTATGTGCATGTTTATAGACAGAGAAAGGGAGATATAGATACATGGGTTATATGTGTATGTAGAGGGTGTTATATATGGATACATGTCACATGTATATGTATATGTTGCACATATGTAACATGCATTTATGTGTGTAAGAGTTATGGACATCTATAGTATATGCATATCTGTGTAAAAGATCTTTTATGAATATGTTGTATGTACATATATAACACACATGTGTATTTGGATGTTGGTACATACAGGAAATTTATATATACAATATATACTTTATATATTATGTATTATATACACACATATATGTATTGTGTATTTTATGTATGTATATAATACATGAACTTACATACACACATATCATATACACATGTATCTATGTATGTGTCTGTAACTCTATTTGTATATAAACATATCCATAGCTGTATGTGTATGTACATGTATGGATATGTCTATAAATGCATACACTCTTGGGTACTCATATAGGTACATGGAGTGGAGTGTATTTGCTATAGATACATGATGCACATTTTAGCGTATGGGCTGTGTAGAGAGGGACAGGGAGAGAGGGGGAGAAGCTCTTCAGACGCGGGCGCCCCCCCACCCCCGCAAGCAACATGATTATTTCGCAGCATTTGTTTCTGTCCAGATCCCAGCGCCAACACCTCCCCAGCTGGCGCTTCCCCCAAGCAGCCCTCGGCCCAGGTGTGTAGCAGGTGATCGCAGGTCCTTACGAGAGGACCACGGGGCCCTGCAGTCGAAAGGAGAGCTCTCCCCCCCCCCCCACCGCCCCCGCTTCGCTCCCTATCATGCACGTGCGCGTGACGTTTGGGGACAGAGGGCCCCTGGGATCCCCGCGCCTCTGCCCGAGGTCTTTGCAGGGAGAAGACGGCCGCCCGGGTGGGAGGCCTGGCTCTAGGACAAGATGCCGCGGGGTCAGCCGCAGGGAACCCGCCCCCAGCTCCACGGGGCGAGGCACACGGCGTCCGCTGGGCCGGGCTGCGCTCAGGTCTCCCGGCGGCGGATGCTTGACCCCCGGGCGGCAGGTCAGAGGTCACGGGGATGGCTGCGCACGGCTGGACGTGAGGGACGGGAGCAGCCGACTGCATGGTCGAGACAGCAGCGGGGAGACCCCAGGGACACCCAGGCCACTGCCCCTGCCGGCCCCCGAGCGGACAGAGGCTCCTTCCCTGTGATGAAGGCCACGCGCTCCCGTGAGCCCTTAAACGCCCCAGGGACGTGGCCCAGGAGGTACCAGATTTGGTGGACTTTACAAAATGCTTGTCGAACAGACCCAGGACAGGGCAGTTGAAATAAAGTCGAAGAGTTTAGGAAACCACCGGATCAGTGCTTCTCTAACATACCCGTGTACACGCGTGAACGGCCTGGGGGTCTTGCTAAAATGCAGGTTCTGGTGCCGTTGGTCTGATGAGGTCAACGGTCAGCATTGCTTGAAGGCTCCCCCGCCCCGGGGATGTCAGGGCCGCTGCTGCAGGACCACGGCGGGAAGGAGCTGACCGCTGGACGCAGAGTGACCGCCCAGTGGTAGCCAAGGAGCTTCTAGAACCCTCCTGGCTTCCTCGGTTCTCTGCAAACCTGCCCGCTGGATCATCTCCGCATTGTCTTGTTGCTTTTGTCCGCCAATTACGTTCGGCCAGTAGGCTGGCTTTACCCTCGATTACACCCCACTCATTCCCCTCCGTCGTCAAGGTCTTTGTACCAATCAGGTTATTACCGAGGGAGCTACGAGGTGCCAGGGCACCCTGCCAGGGACAGAGGACTGGGAGTGCCATCTATGTCCTTCTGACCCCAAACTCCCCAAGACCACAGCCCTTCCATCTGCCCCCTGCAGTGTCCTGTGCTGGCCTTCCAGAAAAGAGACCAGACCACGGAGTGGATACACAGTGAGGCTTCGTCTTCCAAGCTGCACTCGGCTCTGTAAGTGCTTGGCGGTGAGCACCCAGCCGACACGAGGTGATAGGAAACACAGTTCAAAAGGAAGGGAGGAAGGAGAGGTGTCTTCATCCTTATGCAAATCGTTTCAACAGTCACTGTTGGACATTCATCATATACACACAGATGGTGCTTTCTGGAGAAAAGCCCGTTGAAAACTTGACTAATAGTTTTCTGTGCAGTATGGGTTTTTTTTTTTCTTTTATCCTAATCAAATTTTAGCACTGTATAGTCACGGCAGCATCATATAAAGGTCCAATCAATGTCTGCCTTTGACATTAGACTCCTGTGGTCAGACATTCCAAGTCTGACACAGAAGAACAGTGAACCTCAAAAAGGCAGGGACTGTACCAGTTTACTGGTCTGTAACTGACATGTAAATTGACCGCGCATTTGAATGACAGGTATAATTAAAAGGACTTACGGGACCGATCTGAATACAAAAGTTCCAAGCACACTGAAAAACAAACAAACCAAAAAAAAAAAAAAAAAATCAGTTCTGAGTGAAAGCAAGGTAGGTAATTTACTCTGACCCTGCTATTGTCAACTGTGAACTGCAGTAACTGGCCCAAAGCTGCAGGTCAGGGATGTGTGATGCCCACCTGAGCCAGGTGTGGATGGAGCAGGGTCCACGGTCCATGATGCATACCTGGCCCGGATGTGGATGCAGCAGGGCCTGTCATCACAGTGCTCACCTGGGCCAGGTGAGTTCAACATTGACCATTGACTCATGAACATGCACTAGGAGGACACAGCATTTAAGTCGAGCCCAGAGAATCGTTTCATACACACACGCCAGCAAAACAGCCTCAGATCAGAAATGAGAACCGAATAAAACTAAATGTGCCCCTCCAATTAACTGCTTTAACCCGCTAATTGCATGAACCCAAATTAGTTGGCTATAAAAAATAACAATAGCCCATTTCGCCTTGTAGGAGCTAAATTACTTGTTTCTCCCCACAAACCATATCCATGGATTTATACCCATTAATTTTTTTTCTATTTTTATATACTGGAAGGTCCTAGAAATGACAGTTAAGAAACAAACCTCCAGGGTTTAGGTCTGGCTTAAAATTAAGTGAATTCTGTTCATTATCAGCAGTTTTTCCCAAATCACAAAGGTGTAATTGCATCTCAGCATTTAGCACTAACTTCCGCCTTCTGTGTAGGTTCATCTGTGTCTGCTGGGGACAAGTGGGCCGGACAGAAAGGCGGGAGCAGGAGATGGTGACTCATGTGAGTGACGGCAGCCGGTGGGCGAGGCAGCCTGGGCACAGGGACACATAGATGAGACGTAGATGTAGATATAGATGCACATAGATGATGGGGCGTGGGTATCTGTACAGGTGTACATAGATAACATAGCGATAAGAATATATAGATATAGACATGATAGAGAGAGATACAGCTGTAGATATAGAGATGATTAGAGACGGTGATAAAGGTATAGATTATGTATAGATATATCATGTGGATATAGATGCACATAGATGATAGGGGCGTGGGTATCTGTACAGGTGTACATAGATAACATAGCGGTAAGAATATATAGATATAGACATGATAGAGGGAGATACAGCTGTAGATATAGAGATGATTAGAGACAGTGATAAAGGTATAGATTATGTATAGATATATGATGTGGATATAGATACACATAGATGATAGGGGTGTGGGTATCTGTACAGGTGTATATAGATAACATGGCAATAAGAATATATAGATATAGATATAGACATGATAGAGAGAGAGAGATACAGCTGTAGATATAGAGATGATTAGAGACAGTGACAAAGGTACAGATTATGTATAGATATATGATGTGGATATAGATGTATAGATACATGATACAGGTATAGATTACACGATACAGTCGACTCTCTGTATCCACGGATACGGAGGGCCGGCTGCACCACACCATTTTCTATAAGGAACTTGAGCACCTGTGGATTTTGTGGGAGTCCTGGAACCAATCCCCTGTGGAAACAGAGGGACAACTGTATATACATATAGATACAGACACCGATATAGAGGTACATACAGACGTAGATGTAGATATAAATACATGTATAGATATATAGTTGATATAGATATAAATATATACAAGTAGGTATAGATGTAGGCATACATATGATATAGATCTACACATATAAATATATAGAAGCTATAAATATAGGTACAAATATATAGATACAGATAGTATAGATATAGATGTAGGTAGGATATAGATATATAGATGATATAGATGTAGCTATGATACAGATACAGAGATATAAATATATAGATGATATCGGTACAGATATACACACAGAGATGATATTCACAGAGCAGTATAGACAACGGGGCTTGCACGTGGATTAGAGAAGGGATTCCCGCACAGCTATAAGAAAAGGCAGACGCCCCAGAGAACAAGGACAAAGCACAAACGGCCCCTACCCACAGGAGGACGTCGGAGCGGCCAATGAGCTCAGGAAAACGTATTCAACACCGTTTGTTCTCAGGGACGCGGGGACGGAGACCCCAGTGAGATTCCAGAGCCTGCCTTAGCAGGACGCTAAGTGAGGACCACGCCCTGCCCTTGTTGCTGTTTATCTCTTAGTGCACTTAGACGAGCGCATGGGCGCTACCTCCTAACAGGCCACTGCTGTGGAAACCACAGGCCACCGGACGACGCCATGAGCGCGCTGTGGGCCGGGAGGGGTCCGCCCACCGGCACAACATGATGGGGAGGCCCAAGGGCCCTCCAGACACACCATCACAATTAGCCTCGAAACCGCATTTGTTTGCTGGGGCTGCCATAACTAATTACCAAACCAGGCGGCATAAAACCACAGACCTCCATCCTCCCCCATCCCGGGGACCAGACGTCTGAGGTCAAGGTGTCCCAGGGCCGCGCTCCCTCCAGAGCCTCCAGGGGAGGGTCCTTCCCGCCTCTTCCAGCTTCTGGGGGCTTCATCTGCTCCCACGGTGTTCTCCCTGTGTGTGTGTGTGTCTGAGCCCACATTTCACGTTTTTACGGGGCAGGCAGGACACCAGTCATACTGCATTAGGGTCCACCCTCCTCCAGGATGACCTCATCTTAACTAATTACGTCTGCACCGACCCTATTCCCAAATACAGATACATTCTGAGGTCCTGGGGGTTAAGACTTCAACCCGTGAATGTGGGGAGGGGTGGACACAGTTCAGCCCATCCCAGATCCTTTGCCTGTAGCCCCAGGATGGAGCGTAGGTAAACAAAAAGCAGGTGGTCTCCCACGGGGGAGCAAGGAGCCTCCCTGCCCCATCCAGGGGCCACTGAAGAAGGGGGCTCCTGGGACCCCATCCGTGCCAAGACTCCCCAAGACTCCCCCCCGGCCTGCAATGCTGCGATTCCACGAGACAGACAACTGTTTACAGTCGGATGCCCTTTGAGAAGCTGTTTCCGTTCTGCTATTGCTTAGGGCATGTTTCCAGAAAAAGGAACTTAAGGCCATCGTGGTCATCTACGTGTGTGGACCCTGGGGAGGCACGGCCATTCGAGCCACAGAGCTCTACGTGCATGGACCGGTTTTAGAGAGACCCCCGGGTTGCCTGCATTAATATCCCGCTCCTCTTGCCTGTTCCGTAAACACAGGGACGGCCGCAGCACAAATTAAGGCGTCAGTAAATTCTGCTTCTACGGTTTGTGGAATAAACAGGGTTGAAGCTCTTGCATAAATGAATCAACACGAGCTCTCAGAACCGCAGCTGAAGCCGCCCCGTTAGTGTCGATCTGCAGAAGCGGGTAAGCCGCGGAAGACCCAGCCAGAGTCGGAGAACGCTGGACCGGAGGGAGAAACTGTGAGCACACCACCCCGCTGCGTGTTCTTCCCGTTTGCGAGCTTGCTTTGGCTTTTAAAGTCGCTGTCACACCGTGGGTTGGGCCACTCGGATTCATTTTGAGCATGACTTCAGGGGGGGAGGGCTGAGCAAGCTGGTGACAAAGAGTTCCTCCTCGGTTTAGAAGCACATGATCCCTTCCGACCAGGACCTGCAGCCTCCTTGCACCGGGGCCGTTGGCTGAGCGCCAGCCGTGTTCTCGGTGCCGCTGAGAGCAGAGCAAGCATTTCCCCATCTGGTCTTCATTCTGGCCCCACGAGGGAGGCGGTGCCACCTCGTTTTCACAGATCAGGGCACCCAGGGCTGTGGGTGCTGCACGGAACCTTGTCAGGATTGGGAGGCTGGCGGCTGACAAGAGTGGAACCAGGTTTGGCTGATGCCAGGGGGCATCTGGTAGCTGCTGGCTTCGCGAGAGTGGCTGGGGAGGTCACAGGGCGTACCTGGGTTATCCAGGCACTACAGGGAAACAGAGGGCCACCAACCTGCCCGGAGTGAGGGGGCCAGTGCAAGGGACACCACCCTGTGGGCAGAGACACCTTTGTCCTTAGAGGCGGCTTCCTTTTCAAACGGAAGCATGAAAGTAACAGGCACCCAGCCCCGAACGCAGGACCCTGCAGATGATGTGTGCCATCCGAGGGCTCTCTTTAGACAACAAAAATCTCAATTTCCTTTTGTGGGAAATAAACCTGACCTGGGTGCACGCGGAGGAGATGCCTATTTCAACGTTTCCGAAGGGCTGTCTTCGCCAGCCCCAGCTGGAAGGCTGCCAGGGTGTCCCATAGGGCAGCAGGGCAGGCGACGGCAGCGGGCAGCCCCAAGTGCGTGCTGGCAGGTTGACCTGCCCCAGGAGGGGGCTGCTGACAAAGGAGAACCCTGGGAGAGCTGAGACACTTCTGAGGGTCCAGGGAAAGAGGCGTGTGTGTGTGTGTGTGTGTGTGTGCGTGTGTGTCTGTGTGCCTGCGTGCACGTGCTATTTCCTCCTCCATTATGGAGAGAAGGGGGAGAGGTTAGATTAGAAAACTTCAATTAAGCCTTTAAAAAGACCATCTGCTGAACGGTGACTGGGGTTTCATGTAAACAAAATGCCTGTGCTGGTTACAAACAAATGATCTTATCTATTGTATTGTGTTACAAATTAAAATTAAATTAAGCCACCTACATGGTACCTTGGCTGCATCTTCAATTTCTGGCGGATCTGAGCTGTGCTCTGCACATATTCAAACCGGCCTGATGAGCCCTCATTATCTCTGTAGGAGCATTACTTACTGTGCACAGCATAATCAAAGCCTGGGGGTACGTATTAATTATCCTTTTGAATAGTGATGAAATTTTAAAAAGATCTCCTTTAGGCTCACATCATCAGCAGATGAAACAAAGGCGGACACAGCTTGTGTGCAGAGACTCACATGTGTTTTTACATCTGTTCGGGATATTTCAATTTGAAGCTCAACAAGCGGAGACTGGGATTAAAGAAGAAGATGGGGGGTGGGGGGGGAGAGAAAGAATAAAGTATAAAATCCTGCAATAACAAATAGACTCCTCGTTAGTTCATCAACCAGGGAGGAAAATGAGTTTCCTCCCCGGAAAATGCACCGTTGCTTTATGAAGTGTCCATAACGACTGTGATACAAATGCAAGAGTCATGCGTGCACGTGGAGGCGAGGGGGCAAGGAGTCCACCTGTTACCTCCAGACACCCGCTTAGCTCTTTTTTTTTTATTTTTTTTTTTTATATATTTATTTTTGGCTGTGTTGGGTCTTCGTTTCTGTGCGAGGACTCTCTCCAGTTGCGGCAAGTGGGGGCCACTCTTCATCGCGGTGCGCGGGCCTCTCACTGTCGCGGCCTCTCTTGTTGCGGAGCACAGGCTCCAGACGCGCAGGCTCAGTAGTTGTGGCTCACGGGCCCAGTTGCTCCGCGGCATGTGGGATCTTCCCAGACCAGGGCTCGAACCCGTGTCCCCTGCATTGGCAGGCAGATTCTCAACCACTGCACCACCAGGGAAGCCCCCGCTTAGCTCTGGAGCCTGCAAACCAGGGCAGCTCCCGACGCCTTCCGAAGGTGAGGTACCAGATTGGCAGGCTCCGTCGGCGGACTTTGTAATCTAACCTGAAGTAGCATGCAACTAGTGTACAGCAACAGAAACGAACACAACGTTGTAAAGCAATTGTACTCCAGTAAAAAAAAAAAAAAAAAAAAAGAATTAAAAAAAAAAAGAATGCAACTATGAGGGCGCAGAAAGAGAAGGGTCCCCCCTGCATGAGACGGTTTGGGTGATGGGGGAGAGGTCTTTGCAAGTTGAGAGGATATTTCACGGAGTTCTCTCCATTGGGGTAGAGGTTGGCAGAGACGCAACCAGATTCCCTGCAGACCGAACTTGTCAGCGTTGGGTTGAAATGTAGGGCCTTGCATGAAACTCTTGACGCTTACAAGTACCGATTTGCTTTCCATACCCTGTTTAAAGTCGTCCAGAGGGTGTCGTGAAACGCCCACACCAGGAGGGTTTTTTGGAAAGATCTTCCAGAAACTGAAACGTAATCAAAAACCATTTGAGCTGTGATACAGCTGTATGACTGAAAGCGTCTTTGAAAAGGCATTTGACACACAATGCCCCCTTACATCCCTAGGCATGATGACAGCTTAACCCCAAAATATAGTTTAAAAAAAATCAGTGTCATTTTTTAAAAATCTCTGTACCTGTTTTTCTGGACAATTGGAGATGAAATAGTTCCCCCATTGATAGGGTAACCATGAATTAAACTAGAATCAAAATCGTGTGAAAAGAATTTAATGAAAATAATATTGTTTGGATGTGGGATGTAATCCTACTGATTTGGCAAAATTACACGCTCCTATGAGCAGCATGGCCGAGCTCAGAACAGTGAGGTAAGCCCTGTTACGCACCTCCACTGTGTGCCGGCTGTCAAGTGGCATTTTTGCCCACTCTGGGTAAAATCCAACTGGGATGTCTTCATGGAGGAATCGGGGGGGACATGGCCCATGTCCATGGCTAAGTGAGGGAGAGACGGGAGGGATGCGGCCACAAGCCCAGGGACGCCTGGAGCCCCCAGAAGCTGGAAGAGGCGGGAAGGACCCTCCCCTGGAGCCTCTGGAGGGAGCGCGGCCCTGGGACACCTTGACCTCAGAACAGGACCTTATTTGGACAAAAGGTCTTTGCAGACGTGATGAAGGGAAGGGTCTGAGATGAGGTCCCACTGGATGAGGGTGGCCCTACATCCAATGACAGGGTCCTTACAAGACACAGAAGAGGAGAGGCCCAGACACAGAGGAGAAGCCCCGTGAAGACAGAGGCAGAGACGGGAGGGAGGCGGCCACAAGCCCAGGGACGCCTCGAGCCCCCAGAAGCTGGAAGAGGCAGGAAGGACCCTCCCCTGGAGCCTCTGGAGGGAGCTCAGCCCCACCAACAAACTGACTCCCAAGTGTTGGTCTCCAGAAATGAGAAAGAACAAATTTCTGTTGTCCTAAGACCTCCAGTTGTGGTCACTTGTTATGGTCACCCCAGGAAACTCATGGTCTCCAAACAGACTTTGGGAGGAGGGGAGGGGGGGGGGTAGATCAAATCGAGGTGGTTTGACCCCTGAAAACTTTCAGCGCAAGGAATGCTTTACCCACCCAAGCACACATGTCTCCTGGCCACCCACCCCACCTGACAAATAACCACCTAATGCAACGGGACCTTCTCAGGACCCAAGGCTACCGCATGGGACTATCACCTGCCATCCACCCAGAATCAGAAGAGCAAAGATTAGGACCTGGGAGATCTGCAGAATCTTCTCCGAACCCCAGTCTGAACTTGTGGTTGGAGAACCATGGGTCAGAGTTCTTGTGCCTTCAAATCTGGGACGTTCATTTGCTTTACATAGAGAAACACTGGTTCTAACCTGTCACTTTGTAGATGAGGAAAACCGGGAGGGAAGCATGGGGATTCAGTAGGGAGAAATGGATTCATGGTTATCCTAGACCTTCTCAAAACTGACCCATGTTATAGGGCTTACGTTGTAAGTCCCCTGTGTTCTAACCAGCTTATTTTACTCTGTGCAACCCAGTAGATGGCACCAAAAAATAGAATAACATGACTCAGGGTTGGATTCCTCTGTTGAAAACACTCACATTTGTTTACCTTTGGGTATGTCCCTGATTTAGTATTTTTCTGTTTGCTGGTTCACATACCAATAAGTAGAGCTTTATTGTCTTTTCAAGCATCAGTATATACGATCTCTTTCTTCTCTTTTTCCTCCAAGGATCAAGACCCTGCCCCACTGGATGGTATGAATATTCTGTACCATCTTCTGTTTCTTTATCACTGTTTCCACCTTCACCACTCCGTGGTAGCCTCCACCAGAGCTGGGACCACGACCGAGTGTGCTTACAGATGCGTCCCCGAATCGAGCAGTCAGCTGGTGAATCCGTGGATGATCCCGTCATCGTTGCATTGGGAAGACGGAGGACAGAGAGGCAAATCTATCTTCTGCAGCACCGTTCATCTGAAATGCTCCAAGGCCTCCTGAGGCTGAAGAGTCTAGACTGATTGTGGTGGGGCAGCAGGGGAGGATGGAGCTGGGAGGAAACAAGCAGATCTCGGCGAAGGACGAAGCATCCGTCTGCCTGTGATGGTCAACCCCTATACCTTAGGTTCAAAATAGCCCTGGACAAAATAGTCCTGAAGTAGATGTGAATTCATCTAGGGCCTAGATCCTAAGCTAAGAACGTCAGATGCATGGGACATCAAGGTAAGGCTGCCCTACTTTACCTCATCAAGTGAATAGAGGTCTCACAGTGTTCCAGGGTGACCCCAGAACTGACCCCAGTCAGGAGCACAGAGAAGACACAACCTCACAGCTGACCCTATTGAAGTAGACCCAATGGGCACATCTCCTTGGGGGGGGGGGTGGTCCTACAGCTGGCCCCAACTACGTAGACCCACTGAGCACATCTCAGCAGGGTGGTCCCACATCTGACCCCACTCCCAACGTGTCATTAGCTGGAAAGCTTCATGGGTAGGGAATCTTGTCAAAGGAATGCCCTAAACTTGCGGTCTTCACCTGGGTCCAGAGATGCCCAGAAACATCAGGGGTATCCTGATGTTCTACGGGAATTTTTATGTGTGTCTTTCTAAGAGGAGATCCGTACTTTCCTATGATTCTCACAAGGTGTTTATCTAAAGACGGTTTAGATTTCCTGCCATTGGAAGTTAAGAGAATTTAGAAATGGGGCCTCCCCATGATGGAGAACGGAGGGGACATTGCTTCTAAACCCATCCTTTGGCTGACCCAGCAAGGCAGTGGTCTGGCCATACTGGTGCCTCAATGGCCATGTCCACGGGCCTGCGGTCACGTGGTGTTCTTACCGAATGACCCAGGAGACAGAATTCCAGACAATGGTACCCTGTTCTGTTGTACAAAATGGCAGACCCATGGGAAAACGCACCCAGGCCCCAGACTGTGCTCATTCACTCCTCCTGGTTGAAACGTCGTTGAAACTCAGTCTGATGATCTCTTGAAATGACCAGATTTATTTTTTCCTATATACTGCCTTGATTTTTTTTTAATTGTTTCTTTTGCTTCCAGGCTGAAATTTTATGCCTTATTTCAGCCTACAGCGGATTTTAACAGCTGAGTTATAAGCCCCTAAAAATAGGGTTCTTCAGCCAAAGTGCTGACATCACTTTATCTCCTAAGGAATGAAGGTGGCACAGCTATAATTAAAAGGACCCAGAGTACTCTGTCTTTGACTAACCTAAATAGCTATCAGGTTAACTTAAAATAAAGTTTCTCTGCATTACGGAAGGCTGCAGGACATAGAAACTGTGTTCTTCCCTGCAACCAAAACGGATTACCCAATTCCGATGATAGGTGAAGAAAAGCAAGGTTGTCTGTGGGTTTCAAAATGACACTAATAAAATATTCTTTGAAAATGCATGGAGACTGGACAGCAGATGGGGAAACGGGCCCTGCAGAACCCCTGCAGAAACGGCTAAGATGATTCTCTCCGCGTCATCCAAAGGCACTTGTCTTGAAAGAGCCGTGCCGTTTGATGGCAAGTGTAGCTGTTAATGCTTAAATTGGATATTAGGTAATAAAAATAAACATTTCCCCTCCTGTATCTCTTTTTTTTTTTTTCAAGCGCCGTAGCTATTTTTTTCTCTCTCTCTTCTGGATCTGATCTTGCGGTGATTTCTTCAGCCTGTGAGAATGAGAGCATCTGGGATGATTTTTCATGTTCATTTTTGCTTAATAATATTTTCTTCTTAAATTTCGTTGGATTCCTTGATAAAAGCCCTTCTGCATTATAACTTAGGTTTTATGACTTCCCTTCGCCATTGTTCCCACATTCACTCTGAGTTTTTCTTTCTTTTTTCTTTCTCTCTTTCTTCCTTCCTTCCTTCCCTCCTTCCCTCCTTCCTTTCCCTCTCTCTCTCTCTCTCTCCCCTGATTTGGGCTTGCTTCTCTCTTAGCTCCTGATTTCGAATACACTGTTAGGAAAAGAGGTTTTCCAAAGCTGGTAAAATAAGACACGTCTTGTTTTTTATTTCATGTGGATAAATTGATCTCTGGGATGTTCTCTGTGGATACTTTTCTTCTGAATATGAAGGATGGGTGAGCCCTAAGATGGGGTGTTGAAAAAAGAAGAAAGGGAGAAAGATGGAAATTTCATCCTTAGCCCAGAGGAAGCAGAAGAAGTAGGAGAAACAATAAAATCAATGCGACTGTTCTTGGAGATGTAAAGGTCTCCACCCCACCAACATCATCATCATCAACATCATAATCATCACCATCATCACCATCGTCATCACCACCTTCATCACCAACAGCACCACCAACATCACCATCACCAACGTCATCACCACCATCATCACCATTATCATCTTCACCATCATCACCATCACCACCACCATCATTACCATCACCATCACCATCGTCATCACCACCTTCATCACCATCATCACCACCATCACTACCATCACCATCACCAACGTCATCACCACCATCATCACCATTATCATCTTCACCTTCATCACCATCATCACCACCATCACTACCATCACCATCACCAACGTCATCACCACCATCATCACCATTATCATCTTCACCATCATCACCACCGTCACCATCATCATCACCACTACAACAACAACATAATGACCTTCTACATGAATTTGGAGCAGGTTCTTCAGTTCCTGTGTGGCTTTCCAGGTTTCAAAGCTGAGTGTTCTGAGACCCCCCTTCTGAGAAACCCTGTAGCTCTGGATACCTCTCATCCCAATTTCTGGTGCTAGTCATCATTCAGAACTGCCCCTGGCTGCTGCCTTCTGAGCCTGGGGTGGGGGGTGGGGGTCCTGGTTCAGTCTTTCCTACAGGATGATGGAAATTTAACAGGCTTTGGTGGGTTTTGACTTTTTACTGTTTTTGCACACAGCATCTCAGAATTTTGGGAAGTTGGTGACCTGGCAGGTTGTGAACCTTGGAGATGGAGAAATGCCTTCATGCCTTTTATTTCAATAGAGGGTGTGGTTTTGTCCTTGAGCTCAGAGCCAGGCTCCCAGACCGTGGAAGCGGTTGCACGTTCAGGCAGAGTCAGCCTCTGCAGGACGGCCAGGAAACTGGGATGTGTGTTCGTCGGATGCCCTCTGCTGGGGGAATCTGAAGCTTCTCTCTTGCTTTCACATCCCTACATCCTGGGCCTTTGGAAGGGATGGTTGCAAAGATCCAGTTGCATGCCTTAAGAGAGGCTGGAGGAGGGGAAAAACCCAGGTGTGGATTGACCCTGAAATTCTACCTGCTGTCAGGACCCACTGAGAATGCAAAGGTAAAGTACAGGGGCTGTTGGTGGTGGTACTGGGAAATTACTTACCCTAAAGGGCACCAAGAGAGAAGGGGTCCGTGCAGGGAGAGATGGTGGTGCTCACACCTAACTCCACATAGCAGCAGACCCCATACCTGCTAGCCACCGAGCCCCTCACCCCGGTCATCCCAGCCCCCATGAACAAGTGGATGGGCTTTACGTTGCTTTCCTAGGGTTGGTGCAAGAACTACTCCAGACACAGTAGCTTAAACACCACACATTTGTCACCTTGCAGTTCTAGGGGTGAGAAGTCTCAAAGGGCTAAAGACAAGGGGTAGGCAGGGCTGGTTCCTTCTGGAGGCTCCAGGGGAGAACCCGTCTCCTTCCCTTTCCAGCATTCCCTGGCTCGTGGCCCATTCCTCCATCTTCAGAGGGCACCACTGCACCCTTCTTCCTCTCTTCCCATCTCCTCTACTCTGACCCTCCTGCCTCCCTCATGTGAGGATACCCTGGGAGGACACTTGGTGGATCCAGGATCATCTTCCGCCTCAGGGTCCTTAGTGACATCTGCAAAGCTGCGTTTGCCCCATAAAGTAACACTCAGAAATTCTAGGGGATCAGGATGTGGACATCCTTGCGGACGTTACTCTGTCCACCACACAGGGACCCGGGCGTGGACGTCTCTGGGGACATTATTCTGTCCACCCTACGGGGGTCAGGACGTGGACGTCTCTGGGAACATTATTCTGTCCACCACACAGGGACCCGGGCGTGGACGTCTCTGGGAACATTATTCTGTCCACCACACAGGACCAGGACGTGGATGTCTTTGGGGACATTATTCTGTCCACCACACAGGACTAGGACGTGGATGTCTTTGGGGACATTATTCTGTCCACCACACGGGGGTCAGGACGGGGACGTCGTTGGTGGACATTATGCTGGTCACCACATACATCTCTGAACTGAATGCAATGTCCTCGTTGCCAGGTTGACCCAAGGGGACTTTTCTGTCACCCAGGGCTCACCATCAGGGGGCTTCGAGACATCAGACAGTGGACACAACCCACCCAAGAAGGGGCTGAGCCAAAGCGGTCAGCGTAGGAAGAGCCGGAGGGCACAGTCGAGGTGGGAACAGGGCTGGGCTGGCATGGGCACCAATCTGCTCCTAGATCACTGCTCCCACCAGAGCCAGAGCCAGTGTCCGGAAGGTTCCAAGCTTTCACTTCCTTCCCTCAGCCGTTTCCCTACCTCCCCCCGCTCCTCCAAGACCACAGCATTAACGTCCCCAGACATCACGGACACGGGCCATCCCGTGCACGTGCACACGTGTACAAATGCATGTTGAAACCAACATGGGAGCAGACCCTTACAGGAAAATCTCCGTGCCAGGCAGAGCGGCAGGTGCAACCCAAGGGGACCCAAGCCCCCTCCCGAACCAAGCACATTCGTCTCTGGGGACCCACAAAACACCCCCGATTTCGAAGAGCCCTAACAAGCAAGCGAGGGTGCTTATGGGGGGGGCCAGGGCCACAATGCTAGGGGGTAGAAGCCTCCCCTTCAAGCTGCAGGTCACCCGAATTCTACTGGGACAGAGGGACAGCTAAATGGCAGGAACACACACCAGAATGCCACCGCGAATAACCAGCAGAGGTAATTCCACTGTGAGCGGAAAACCCTTCTCTTGGTGTATAGGGTCAGCCCTGGAAGGCTTGAGACCCTGGGAAGAAACGTCCTTGTTTCTGATTTGGATCATTTTTATGAATTTCAGTCGAGTTAATGTTCTGGGCTGTAGGGTTAGGGTTAGGGTTTAATTTCCTTTTCTTTTGTGCATTTGTAATTAAAAATCTGGAGTTAGCAAAAGGACAAAGGAAAGAAACCTCATACCGCCCCTGTTCACGAGGACCCTGAGGAAGGGCATTTTTCCTCTTCTGCGATGGATCAAGTTTAAGTGATATCCACACTTAACAAATAGCCCAGGGGACCCCATCTTCCCTGCAAACGCAGGGCTCTGCCCAGCCTCAGACACACATGGCGAGCACATGCCAGAGACCATCTGAAACGGAGGGCCTGGCTTCTGGGGCCCCGTTTCCCTCTGTGGTACCACGTCCATCTACTTAAGAGTGTTTGACCACTGGCAAGAGAGGAAAAAATAAAAAACACTGTTCTGATCTCATATTATATATCACATACAGGTCTTCATGTTTTAAAAGGTAACAAAAATATCCGTAATGTCATACAGGCCAAGCTCTCCAGAGAGTTCCACCCCTCGAAACTGACAATGCTGGTGTTCTCTTGTAATGGCAGAAAACCACAGCAGTGTGGAAAATACCTGTTCTCAGATGACAGAAGACACAGGGTCCTTTGTGGACGGGGGCATCCAAGGAGGATTTGGCCGAGCTGTTGGGTGATCTGTTCACAGGTCACGGTGGACACACACAGGTACCACTGGCCAGAGAGACTTGGATGGTGGTTCTGTCATTTGGGATTTATTTAAACTTTTGGGAGTGGATGTATAGATAGATAGAAGAAGATTGGATGGATGGATGGATGGATGGATGGACAAGAGAGATGATAGATTATTGATAGATAATTGATGATAGACAAACATATACATATATCTACATATACATGCATATGATACATATGTGCATATTGTATACATTATATATCATGTATATTTTAAAGTTTAGTACATATACATACATATATATAGATACATATGCATATATACATATATATACTAAACTTTATAATGTTCAAGTTCAATATATGTGTGTGTGTATATATATACAGATAGATAGAAGGATAGATAGATAGATAGGTAGGTAGATAGATGATAGACATGTAGATTGATAGATGTCAGATAGATAGATACATAGAGATAGAGATATATAGTATTAGTCAGGGTTCTCCAGAGAAACAGAACCAACAGGCTATATCATATATGTATAGAAAGTGATTTATTATAAGAAATTGACTCACATGATTAGAGGCTGAGAAGTCCCACCGTCCACCATTGGGAAGCTGGAGACCCAGGAAAGTGGATGGTGTACGTCCCAGTCGAAGGGCAGGAGAAAAACCAATGTTCCAACTCACACAGTCCGGCAGAGAAAACAAATTCTCCCTTCCTTTACCTTTTTGTTCTATACAGGCCTTCGACTGATTAGACGGGGCCCACCTACCCTGGGGAGGGCAATCTGCTTTCCTCAGTCCATTGATTTAAAGGCTTATCTCACCCAGAGACACCATAACAAACACACCCAGAGATCATGTTTAACAAGACACCTGGGCACCCTGTGGGCCAGTCATGTTGACACACAAAATTAACCATCACCCTCCCACCCCATGTCCCCCAGTCCATTTTCTATGTCTACCCCTTTATTCCTGCCCTGCAACTAGGTTCATCAGTACCATTTTTTTTAGATTGGAAAAGGTAGGGAAGCTTCTAAGGCCCCGCAGCTCTTGCCCTCCCTCTGCTGCTGGTTCCGTGGAGGTCGTCTGGGAAATAAATCTTTACTGATGAGGTGGGAAGAGAACACAGGGGAACTACCCAAATCTAATAGGAACATGGGTAGATGTTTCTTTCTTCTCCTTCAGAGGATAGGAAAATCTGGGGGACCCCACGATTCAGAGATAGAATAATGTCCCCTGAGATGTGCATGTCCTGATCCCTGTGTGATGGACAGAATAATATCCCCAAAGATGTTTATCCTCTCCCAGTCCTGGAGGCTGGAATCTGAGATCCAGGTGTGGGCAGGGCTGATTCCTCCCGAGGCCTCTCTGCTGGGCGTGTAGACGGCCGTCTTCTCCCTGTGTCCCCACATGGTCGTCCCTCTGTGTGTGTCTGTGCCCTGATCTCCTCTTCTTATAAGGACACCAGCCCTATGGGATCAGGACCCACCCTAGTGACCTCATTGTACGTTCATCCCTTCTTTAAAGACCCCTCCAAATACAGTCACATTCTGAGGTCCTAGGGGTCAGGACTTCAATACAGGAATTTGCGGGGGGGACACAATTCACCCGCTAACATCCAGCATCCATCGCATCTTTGTGATTTGAATCCTTTGTTTCATCAGCACCTGTGATCTCGCCAGTGCACCAGTGCAGGGTCCCCAGTGAACAATTTCTAAACTCTGCTAGAACCTTCCCTCCGCTGCTCCGAACACAACCTCACCTCCCTCACCCCTTTGTTGTCTGGCTGAAATCGTGGGCTCATGCAAACCCCCGCCTCACCTGTCCCTCTCTCCATCTGTCTCCCCATTGGCAAAACTTCCGTCACTTACATCTGACCCACTCACACGTCAGCTCAGCCAGCAGCATCTGGAGAAGGGCACTCGTCCCCAGCAACCGGTCTCCCTCGGGATTTGTGACTGTGAGCCTGACGGGGTCCTCGCTGGGCATCTCTGTTCTTAACCCACCCCGCCTCTCCATCCCCCCCAGTGACATCCCCCCTGCTTCATTCTGGTTGATGCCCTTGCTTCCTTTGCTCGGAGAAATCTGAAGGCAGCAGAGGGGAGCCCCCCTTGCGCCCACCCACGAATGAGCTTCTGGCCTCACCCACGCTCCGCACATGGGTGGACCACCGACACTCCTGTCCACACCCACACTCCCTGGGGCAGCAAGCCCTTCTCTCTCCCGATTTGAAGCAAGACCCTGTATTAGTCTCGGTTCTCTAGGGGAAAGAATCAATAGGCGCTAGATATATAGAGATATCAATACAGATGTCAGTAGATATAGATAGCAATAAATAGCTGTAGATAGAGATGTAGATAGATATCAACACATAGATGTAGATGTAGATGATGTAAATATACATCTAGACAGATGTAGATGACATGGAGATGTACATGTTGATGTAGATGTAAATATAGATATACATTTGGATATAGCTATAGATGCAGATGGAGACATAGATGTACATGTATCTATAGATGTAGATATAAATACATATACAGATACGTAGAGATAGAAGGAGATGGAGACATAGAAGGAGACAGATATGGATGGAGACGGAGATGTAAATAGCCATAGGTACACTATAGATAGATGTAGATGAAAAAAGATACACATATAGATATAGATAGATATACATGTAGATGTAGATGGAAATAGATATATATATACATATATAACAGATATAGATGCAGCTGAGGATATAGATGGAGATGTACATGTAGAAGTAGACATAGATATAAATAGATATACAGATATGTATATATAGATATACATGCAGATGTAGATATAGATGGAAATAGATGTGGATGGAGATGGAGATGTAACTAGATATAAATACACTATATATGTAAACAGAAATAGATGTAGATGGAGGTGAAAAAAGATACAGATATAGATATAGATAGACATAAATGTAGACATAGATGTAAATAGGTATACATATACGTATAGATATAGATATACAGATGTAGAAGTAGATAGATATACATATAGATATAGGTAGATATAGATGTAGATGTAGAAGTAGATAGATGTAGATGTAAATAGTTATATACGTAGATTTAGATAGATATAGGTGGAGATGTACATGTAGGTGTAGTAGATATAAATAGACATACAAATACATATAGATAGATATAGATGTAGATGTAGATATAGATGGAGGTAGATATGGAGGGAGATGGAGATGTAAATAAACATAGATACACTATAGACAGATGTAGATGTAGAGGAAAAAAGATATAGATATAGATAGATATACATGTAGACATATATGTAAATAGATACAGATACAGACGGAGATAGATGTAGATGTAGTTGTAGAAGTAGGTAGATTTAGAGATCTCCTATGTATTATAAGGATTGGTGCACATGATTATGGAGGCTAAGTCCAAAATCTGAATTCGGCAAGCTGGAGAGCCAGTGGTGTAAATGCCAGTCCAAGGGCAGGAGAAGACAATGTCCCAGGTCAAAGACCATCAGGCACAGAGATCGAATAATCCTCCCCTCTTCTGAATTTTGTTCTATTCAGGCCTTCAGCTGATTAGACGAGGCCCACCCTGGGGAAAGGCAATCTGCTTTCTTCAGTCCGCTGATTCAAAGGCTCATCTCACCCAGAAACACCCAGAATCACGTGTGACCCGGTATCCGGGCCCCCCACGGCCCCGCCAAGTTGACACGTGCAATGAACCCTCGCATGCCCTCTCTGTCCGTCTCTGCTCTTGACTGCATCCTTCCCACCGGCAGAGAAATGGGCTTCTATTTTTCACTTGAAACCAACCTTCTGACCGCTTTCCCCACCAACCACTTCCCTGGGTCTTGGTTCTTCCTTCCAGCAAAGGGGTCTCCCTGTTAAGTAACTCTCATCCCACCAGCTCCAGCTCCCCCATCTCGTTCTCTGTCACCCCCATCCCTGAACACACAAACACACACACACACACACACAGAGTCTCACAGCTCTTATCAAGACCCCTGATAATGCCTCGGGACTGTGGAGAAGGATGTCGCCTGCCATCTCAGTAAACAAAGGATGCTGCAGCCACCAAGCCCTCAGCCACTGCAGCCGCCCCCAGCTGTGCCCCCTGAGGGGACTCAGCATGGAGTAAAACAGGAAACTGGCCCCAGAGAGCTGAGGTGCAGATCAAAGGAGTGATTTCAATGAGCCCAGACTCTTGCATCTTCCCATACATAGAAAAGCACTAAAATCATTAACTTGAGATGCCTGGTTTTCTTTAATTAACAGTCATGTTTTGATGTTCAGACTACCTGGTCTTTGCTTCAAAAACCCCTAGATGTTCTGGCCCCTCCCTGACCTCTTTGGAGCCGTCCCTCAGAGCTTTCTGAGTGGTTGTCTCCAGGACTTGAGTCCTCAGAAGTTCTGCCCAATAAAACAAAATTCTTCTGCGGAGCAACTAAGCCCGTGCGCCACAACTACTGAGCCTGCGCTCTAGAGCCCGCGAGCCACAACTGCTGAGCCCACGTGCCACAACTACTGAAGCCCACGCGCCTAGAGCCCGTGCTCCGCAACAAGAGAAGCCACCGCAATGAGAAGCCCGCGCACCGCAACGAAGAGTAGCCCCCACTCGCCGCAACTAGAGAAAGCCCACGCGCAGCAACGAAGACCCAACGCGGCCGAAAATAAATGAATAAAATAAGTAAGTTTAAATAAAAGTAAAATTTTTTTTTAAATTCTTAACTTTTAGGTAGTGCTTTTTTTTTCAGTCACCAGGACATTTCCTTCCTGGACCCAGCAGCAAAGTGGACCCTTGGCTTCCAGAAATCTCCCACCCAACTCTGTTTACGTCTTCCTCCTATCCCTCTGCCTGCACCTGCTCTCTCTTCCGGAATATTCTTCCCCAGGAATCCAGCCACTTTCCAACTCACCCCTTTTCCCAGAGGCCCCCCTATTTCACGAGCAAACAGCTTACACACACCCGCCGTCCTTCCGAACCGTATTTCCATAGCCCTTATACCGGTTTTAACACACCATATAATTTCCTTATTTGTTGTAGAGGGTGCTTATCCCCCCTACAATGGTATCAGTTTCACGAGAAGGAGCGTCTTTGTTCTGTTGACTCCAAGCCTCCGGGCCCACGATGAGGACCCAACGCCCGTGGACGGAACTGAGTGGGGAAGTGAGTGAGTGGGTCCTTCCACGCTGCGGGGCACCCTCTTTTGAGCCCTTCAGAGCTGACGACCTCACCCGTCTTTGGTGGGGCACGACCAGCCTCGCACTCTAAACCTGCTTTCCCAGACCGCCTTTGCTTTCGACGAAGGCGATATATTAACCCGGTCCTATGCTCTGCCTCTTTCAACCTATTCAACTGCATTTGTTCCTAATGGGAGACAGAGAGGTCCCCAGACGGCCCGGCCCTCTGCGCGCTTGCTGGCATCTGTTGGCAGATCGAGGCCTGATGAAGTGCTAATCGGATACAGTGCAGGCAGAAGGGGCCTCCGACATTTCTGGGGCACGTCTGTGTAATGTACGGCCCTGATCTGTGGGGCTTTCATGCGGCGCTCTGCAGGCACGCGTGTCACCCCGCCGGCCTCCGCCCCGACCCTGGCCGGACCCTTGGAACGTCTGAGGCTGATTTCCTCAGTACGGAGCACCTTGGGGCTGCCCACGCTCCCTGCCGGGAGAGGAAAGCCGCTGGGCTGTGGGTGCGTTTGAAGTGCTTCATCGTCTGCCTTCCTGATTGTCTTGCCCTTTCTCCCACGTTTGCACGGAAAGAGAAGCTGCAGAAAGTTTCTGGGAAGCTCGGGTGCCCGCGTGTGCCTACGTCCAGGCCAGGCACCCCACCCATCCCTCGTGGGGAGGGGGCCAGAAAACCGTGCTCTTTGCAGGATGGTGGTGCCACCTGCTTCTTCCAGATTATCCCGGAAGTGGGAAGGGAAGAAGGGTTGGGCTCAAGATCTGAAGGCCGGACCCCATGTCTGCATCACGTTTGTTCACGCGTGAGCTCCTGTGGGGCTTCCCCTGTGTCCCCGAGAAGTTAACGGTCGTGGAAGCCGAGGGGCAGGACAGATTGCAACGGCCCCCTTGGAAACCGATTTTACTCCCCCAAGGCTGTCAAACCCTCTGTGCGTGAAATATCAGGCTGCTCAAGGGTGAAATGGGTGCAGGACTATCCAACCTGCTCCTGCAGTGGGTGTGTTCTGGGATGTTTAATTTTAATAAAATTGGTGTTTTTCAAGTGCACTTCTTTTTGTAAAGTTGTGGTAAAATATTTATAGCATCGATTTTACCATCTTTGCTATGTTTAAGTGCATAGCTCAGTGGCATTAAGTACATTCACCCTGTTGTACAACCGTCCAAATCATCCAGCCCTATAACTCTTTCATCTTCCCAAACTGAGACTCTGCCCCCATGAAACACTCACTCTCCGTCCCCCTCCCCAGCGCCTGGGCCCCAACTTCTACTTTCTGTCTTTATGAATCTGACTATTCCAGGGACCTCCTACAAGTGGAATTATAGTGTTTCTCCTTCTGTGTCTGCTTCTCTCACTGAGCATTGTGTATTCAAGGTCCGTCCACATCGTAGCCTGTGTCAGAGCTTCACTCCTTTTCATGACTGAGTCATATTCCACTGTATGGGTGGACCCCATGCTGTTCATCCATCCACCCACCCACCCATCCATCCATCCATCCACCCATCCATCCATCCATCCATCCATCCACTCATCCATCCATCCATCCATCCACTCATCCATCCATCCATCCATCCATCCATCCACTCATCCATCCATCCATTCATCCATCCATCCACCCACCCACCCATCCACCCATCCACCCATCCACCATCCATCCACCCATCCACCCACCCACCCATCCACCCATCCACCCATCCACCCACCCACCCATCCATCCATCCATCCATCCACTCATCCATCCACCCATCCACCCACCCACCCATCCATCCACCCACCCACCCACCCATCCACCCATCCACCCATCCACCCACCAATCCATCCATCCATCCATCCATCCATCCACCCATCCACCCATCCACCCATCCACCCACCAATCCATCCATCCATCCATCCATCCATCCATCCATCCACCCATCCACCCATCCACCCATCCACCCACCCACCCATCCACCCATCCATCCATCCACTCATCCATCCACCCATCCACCCACCCACCCATCCATCCACCCACCCACCCACCCATCCACCCATCCACCCATCCACCCACCAATCCATCCATCCATCCACCCATCCACCCACCCACCCATCCATCCATCCATCCATCCACTCATCCATCCACCCATCCACCCACCCACCCACCCATCCACCCATCCACCCATCCACCCACCAATCCATCCATCCATCCATCCATCCATCCACCCATCCACCCACCAATCCATCCATCCATCCATCCCTCCATCCACCCATCCACCCACCAATCCATCCATCCATCCATCCACCCATCCACCCACCAATCCATCCATCCATCCATCCCTCCATCCACCCATCCACCCACCAATCCACCCATCCACCCATCCACCCATCCACCCACCAATCCATCCATCCATCCATCCATCCATCCACCCATCCACCCACCAATCCATCCATCCATCCATCCATCCATCCACCCATCCACCCACCAATCCATCCATCCCTCCATCCATCCCTCCACCCATGGACACTTGGGTTGCTTCCACATTTTAGCTATTATGAATAACACTGCTATAGACACAGGTGTACGGATATCTGCTTCAAAGTGTCTGTTTCGGATTCTTTTGAATATAAAAAAAGAGGAAGTGGTGAAGCATAGGGTCATACTGTTTAATTCTTTTGCAGGAATTACCATACTACTCTTTTCCACAGCACTTTCTGTCCTGACTGTGTTTTATTAGATTTCTTCCTTGGCACCCCTAAGATCAAACACTTGGATGAAACAGAGAGGAGACAGCAGGGGGTTGGGGCACGACAAATACTACACGACATTCTCACATTTACAAAACAGAAAACCAAAGGCAGGGACTCGACAAAGTGGCAAAGAGGATTATGGTCGTTTGTTTAAAGATCAAAAGGGGAAGAAAGACAAGTAGAAGAATTCAGTCTGAGGAGAAGAATTCAGGCAGTCCAGTGGTTAAGACTCAGTGCTTTCACTGCCAAGGGCCGGGGTTTGATCCCTGGTCGGGGAACTAAGATCCCACAAGCCACGAGGTGTGGCCGAAAAAAAAAAAAACTACACACACACACAAGAATTCAGTCTGAGAATAAAATGGCATATCCATCCCTGCGTGGTTATCTTTTGAGAAGAAAGGGTTTCAAATGTGGCATTTTTACATAACTCCATCGTTCAGGGATAGACGGAGCTCTGGGGAAGGCAGGGCTATGGGACTTAGTACCTGAGTGAGGTTCTTTTCTTTGAGGCAACAAGGAGTCAGGGAATTGACCACCCAATTCAAGCCATTCTCCCGCTGTCCTCACGCACTGGGGGCCTGCCCGTGAGAGTGAGATGGACCCAAGGAGAAAGTAACATTCTCTAATAAACGTTTACCATCTCTGGGCACCAAGGAGAATCAGTGTTTGCGGAAAAGCTCTGACACTTTAGCCAGGAACACAGGCGGCAGTGATGTTTGTCAGCTGGTTGGTGGCCTATACTGTTTTCAAGGGGGTCCCTGGCCAAATTCCATGCTGTGTCTGAATTGGTAGAATCAGTCTCTGAGGAACGGCCCGTGGCTGCAGCTTCCTGGGGCGGCCATGACAAACGGCCACAAACTGGGGCTTAAATCCAAAGACGTCCATCCTTCCCCATCCTGGAGACCAGACGTCTGAGGTCAAGGTGTCCCAGGGCTGAGCTCCCTCTGGAGGCTCCAGGGGAGGGTCCTTCTTTCCTCTTCCAGCTTCTACGGGCTCCAGGTGTCCCTGGGCTTGTGGCCGCATGCCTCCCGTCTCTGCCTCTGTCCTCACGGGGCTTCTCCTCTGTGTCTGTGTCTCTCCTCTTCTGTCTCTTAGAAGGACCCTCATCCAGGAGGACTTCATCTCAGACCCTTCACTGCATCACATCTGCAGAGACCCTGTTTCCAAATAAAGTCCCGTTCCCAGGTTCTGGGGGGTCATACCCTTCCCCAGGGCAGTGGAAGGGTGCTGGGGGGCATTGTTCCACCCACAGCACATGCCTTGCTCTTAAACGATGGATGTAGCTACCACCTGGTCCTTGAAAAGGTTCCCATCTCTTGAGCACAGATGGGACCCAGGGCTCAGACCAGGGTGGTGTAACTGCTTTATGTGACCAGTGTGGACACTCCTGGCCCCAGCCAGAGATCCTTGCAGACCTCCAGGCCATGTGTCCTTGTGACAGCGAGGGTGCCCACTGCCTTCCTGGAGGAAGAGGCTCCCTGGGCAGAAGCTCCCTGGAAACCCACAACTGGGAGGCATTTGAGAAACAGGAGTTAGAGCGGTGAACAGGTGCGGAAGAGATTTTCATTCAAACCACAGGAACTTCTCCAGTCTTGAAGTACCATAAACATATGCAAGACACAGGAAATTAGTCTTTGGGGCCCCTTCAGGTCCACGGCAGCACAGATAGTTGAGTTAGTAATAATTGAAATACAGGATCACACACTGAGTTACAATCTTTCCGGAAGTGGGTTATACCTGCTTGAACACCTATTTATAGCCTGGCACTCTCTCTATAATAAATGGTTCATAACTGACAAAATGTATAATGTATAAATATTCATGGAAGATTTCAGCCACGCAACTCTTTCCAAGAGAACTCCAAAGGAGGGACCCCTATGAAGTCATTAATAAAATTAAGATGGAAATCTTAATAGAGGGTCCAAATGAAATTATTTCAAAACAAAAGTAGAGTCATAGACGTAGAAAACAAACTTATGGTTACCAGGGGGAAAGGAGGGAGGGAGGGATAAACTGGGAGATTGTGGTTGACATACACACACTACTATATATAAAATAGATAACTAATAAGGACCTACTGTATAGCACAGGGAACTCTACTCAGTACTCTGTAATGGCCTATATGGGAAAAGAATCTAAAAAAGAGTGGATATATGTATATGTACAACTGACTCACTGTGCTGTACACCTGAAACTAACACAACGTTGTAAATCAACTATACTCCGATAATTTTTTTAATAAAATAAAAAAGACCGAAGAGGGGAACTCACGTTCATTCTGACAAGTGAAGAGGGTGGGAATTGGCCCAGAGTTCAATTACTTGACACAACTGTGTGTTGCCAGTCTGGTGACCCCTGCCTGTGCTGGAGAGATAAGCCCACAGGTGGATGGACCCCACGATGGTCTCTCTTTAAGGTGTGTCCCCACTTGGTCACATAGAACAGTTATCCCCACCTTGGTCTGAGCCCCATGTCCCGTCTGTCCTTAAGGGATGTGGACCTTTTCAAGGACCAGGTGGTGGCCACATCCATCTTTTAAGAGCAAGGCCACTGCTGTGCATGAAACAGTGCCCCCCCCAACCCCCGGCAAGAAAGATATGTCCACCCAGAACCTGTGAACAGGACTTTATTTGGAAATAAGGTCTTTGCAGATGTGATGAAGTGAAGGGTCTGAGATGAGGTCCTCCTGGATGAGGGTGGCCCTACAGCCAATGACAGGGTCCTTCTAAGAGACAGAAGAGGAGAAACCCAGACACAGAGGAGAAGCCACGTGAAGACAGAGGCAGAGATGGGAGGGATGTGACCACAAGCCCAGGGACGCCTGGAGCCCCCAGAAGCTGGAAGAGGCGGGAAGGACCCTCCCCGGAGCCTCTGGAGGGAACGCGGCCCTGGGACACCTTGACCTCAGAACAGGACCTCATTTGGAAGTAGGGTCTTTGCAGATGTGATGAAAGGAAGGGTCTGAGATGAGGTCCTCCTGGATGAGGGTGGCCCTAGATCCAATGACAGAGTCCTTATAAGACAAGCAGGGCTTGTCTGGGACAAGCGTGGGCTGGCTGTGAACGAGGTGCCCACACCTGGCACTGTAGGACCTTTCTTCTTCATAAGCAAAGTCTGGGGCTGTTCTATTCTGACACGAGTGTTCATGGACGTGGGTGCACATGTTACAACCTTAGGGAGAGACTAATCAGAGGATGGAAATTCTGTCATCAATGCCCTTGGCTGGGACCAAAGTCGCCTGTGAAAGCCATCACCTCTCCAGAGCACTCAGGAGTGATCTGACCACAACCAATTAGCAAAGGCTCACGTCCAGGCTACCAGCTCCCTTGGGAAAATGTTGACAGTTGGTCCCAATGTTTGGATCAATCCCAGTTTGGGGCTCACACTCAGGTTGACTTGGACTGAGCAAATTTTTCAAGGATGCCTGGTGTCTCATGGGCCACCATGACGACAGAAGATTCCGGGACCAGGAAGAGGAAAGGCACATTGGCCATCAGTTGCTGCAGCAAATGTTCGTACATTCACATGGACAGATTCCTACCATGAGGGAAGCAGTTTCTCGTTGAGCTGCCAAGGGACCACGTGGAATCTCCCACGTGACTTGCTCCTGAAAAGGAAGATGTGCTTCCAAGGGGCAGAGCAGGGAAAGCCTTCAGAAGGTACATCCCAGTATCCCACAGCTGGACCCCGTATCCAAGTGGCCAGAAAGTACGATGTTCCCTTGAGAGTTTAATGCACTCCCGTTGCTTCGACGATGCCAAAGCTCCAGGTGCTTGGTGAGTCATGTCCACTTTTGTGTTCCTCCAATTTCCACTAGGAAGTTTTGTCAAATGTACAGTCGTGTGCCTTCTGAACTTCTGAGAGCATGAGGTGATACCCAATGCCCCTGCTCTGAGGCCCACAGGTCCAGAGCCTTCCATACCTTCCAGATACCTTATCTAGGCACCTTCTCCTAATTTCTCTACATTCTTGAGGACATTCCTCCACCTGTTTCGTTTATACTTCACTGATGTAAACGTCTTGAGATTTGGAGAAGATGCGATGCAGAAGAGGTGGGGTCGGCCTGCTGTGAATAAACACAGCATATTTTCCTCCCTTAAGAAAACGGGGTTTATGGGGACTTCCCTGGTGGCGCAGTGGTTAAGAATCTGCCTGCCAATGCAGGGGACACGGGTTCGAGCCCTGGTCCGGGAAGATCCCACATACCACGGAGCCACTAAGCCCGTGAGCCACAACTACTGAGCCCGCGAGCCACAACTACAGAAACCCGTGCACCTAGAGCCCATGTTCTGCAACAAGAGAAGCCACTGCAATGAGAAGCCCGCGCACCACAACGAAGAGTAGCCCCTGCTCGCCGCAACTAGAGAAAGCCCACACACAGCAATGAAGACCCAATGCAGACAAAAATAAATTAATTAAATAAATAAAATTTTTTTAAAAGGGAGGTTTATGTTCTTCCCTGATGCCATACAAATGGCAACTGTTTTTCAAACTCGTGCAGGGGAGTGAGTGATTTCTTTCACTTTTAACCTGCTCACACTTTTTCTCCATTCATCTGCCCCTACTGCTGTCTGTGAAGGATTTATTTCATGGGAGGTGAATGGAAAGGCCGGTGCAGCGGGATATTTTACTGGGGTCCACGTGGCCATGGGAATAGTTGATGCCATATAGAATCCACGTGTGACAATTGTGGAGCGCTGAGGAAAGCGGACCTTGGTTCTAACACTAGTAGAGAGGCTTCTACTCTAAAGCAAAAGTCTTTAGAGACTGTGTGCATGGCTGACTACAGAGAGAGAGACCCCCCTTCGCGCAGGACTGACTATTACGCAGACACGCTCAAGCCAAATACACTGGACCAGGGCGTGTCCACCTCAGCACTACCGACACCTGGGGCTACATGGTGCTCTGATGTGGGGCGTCCTGGGCCCTGTGGGGTGTGGACAGCTTCCCTGGTCTCCACCCACCACATGGCAGCCGGATCCCCTTCCAGCTGGGGCAAGAAAATATCCCCAGACATTGCCCAATGGGGGTAGAGTCTTTCCCAACTGCAAACCACTGGAGAGATAGATAGATAGATAGGTAGGTAGATAGATAGATAGATAGATAGATAGATAGATAGATAGATAGACAAATGGATGGATGGATGGTTAGATGGATAGATAGATAAATAGAGAGAGGATTGTTAGAGATAAATACATAAATAATACATAGATGATAGATGAGATAGATATAGATAGACAAATGGATGGATGGATGGCTAGATAAATAGATAAATAGACAGATGATTGTTACAGATATATACATAAATAGATACTAGATAGATAGACAAATGGATGGATGGCTAGATAGATAGATAAATAGACAGATGATTGTTACAGATATATACATAAATAGATAATAGATAGATAGATAGATAGATAGATAGATAGATAGATAAAGAGATAGATAGAGTAGATAGGTAGATAGAAATAGTAAGAGAGAGAATCTCTTGTGAACTGGCCAGAGGTTCTCAGCCTCACACTACTGACATCTGGGGCTGCGCTGTGAGGCGTCCGGGCCCCGCGGGGTGTGGGGCAGCTCCCCTGGTCTCCACCCACCACGTGCCAGGAGCTCCCCCTCCACCAGCCATGACAACTGAAAATGTCTTCAGATTTTGCTAGGTTTCCCCAGGAGGTGAGTGTTTCCCCATTCGAGAACCCCTGTTGTAGAGAATTTTCTGTTGCAGGTGTGTGGAAGGCACCCCACCCCTGGTGCCTCCTCGGTGCCGCAAAATGCTTGACCAGTGGGTCACAATTGCAGCCCCGAATACCCTGTAGCATTTAGAGCCCAAGAAAGGGAAGGGCTCCGCTCTTTCTCCGTGCTTCTGGGTCCAAAATTAAATTTTTGCACCGAGAAAACACGACATGGTCGTTGGCCTCTTAACCACAGTGAGACTCAGTCCATCTTTGCCTCCCGATGTCCATCTGGGAAATAATTCTTCTCTCCCCAACACGATCCACATGCCCAGGGCGAGTTTCCCACTTAACAGATCACCATCTATCAGGATTTGTAGAAAAGTCAAGTCTCACCAAAGCCTCATGAAAGAAAGCTTCCCTTTCACTAATAGCCTCCAACTCTGGCTTTTTTTTAAGGGGGCAAAAAAAAAAAGCTAACCATAGAACACTTCCCTTATTTATTTTCTCCCCCAAACAATAAACTATTTAGCCAATGCCGTCCCTGGCTTCTCACCTTGGTGGTCAACTCGTTAATTATGAAGCCTGGCTGGCTGCTAAAAGTCTCTGCTGGCCACTCCTGCTGGGGGTCCAGAGAGCGGTAACAGTGGCGGTTTGTCTGGCCTGGGGGAGGGCAGGGGGGCCCTAAAAGGGCTACTGTGGCTGCGAGGAGAGGGAGGGAAGACAGGCAGCCGGCCGTGCATGACTGTGTTCTCTTTCTGCGCCGCTGCAGGAGGGAGCTGGTGGGGCTCGAGGAGGGCATGGATTTTCTGCAAACTCACGCTGAATTGAATCAGCGCCCCACTGTGACTCTTCAGCGGTACAGGACTTGGAGCTTCATGAGCTGGAGCTGGAGGGTCGTGCCTTGCAGAGTGCCCCCTGCCTCTAGCTCTTCCCCATCAGAGCCAGCCAATGAATACACAAGGGAAATCGGTGAATAGGAATTGCAGCCCCACAGGCAACTTGGCCTCCCTCCCATCCATCCGGCATGTTTTGAATCTCTCTGGGTGATTCTCACCTACAGCCTGGATTCAGAGCCCCCTCCAGCTGAGGTGTCAAGGTTTCTTCTTTCTCCCCCATCTCTGTTCCCTCCTCCCTGCTCCCCCCCGCCCAGGACCTTCCATCCTGCAAAATGGAAGTGAGCCCTGGTCCCACTCCACTCCTAGGAGTTGACCACGGGCAAGCACACTACATGCCCCTCCTGGCCCACAACACAGGATGCCACGCAGCTCCCTGGAGAAAGAGGGGGCACTACATTTCTTGGGGGCATCAGCTCGCGCTCAATGGCTCAGCGATGTCTTTGGTCCTAAGGAACAAGGTACACAGGTTCCAAGAGGCACATGAAGTGGCATCACCGCCGTCCTGGGTGAGCCTCAGCACACACGCCGGGTACGTGACAAAACGTGGCGGGAGGCCGTTCTTCACGGTGAAGTTAAGATTCTGAGTGTCCATCACTGGCCAGTTTGTAGGCTGTGAACTTTTCTCTTCTCTGTCCCCTCCCACAGTTAAGTGTCCATCTTGACTTCCACGACTCACAAGTCACATATCACCTTCAGCCACTCCCACACCTGCCCAAGCATTTGCTGTTTTCATCTTGACATCATGCATGACTGACTCTCTACCCATGAGAATCTAAAAGCCCCTTTAGCTGCTTTATAGACATGATTTATAGTATCCAAGGGAATAAAATGTGAGTGTTTTTATTAGAAAGCTAAATAGAAAGCCAATTCTATTGACCTGAGTTTATTCTTCATAGTGAGGTATTTAATTCATTGAAAGCTCTAATCTCACCCTGAATGCTTCTTACCCATGAAGGCTGCATTCCTCCAAGAATCTTTCATGACAATATGTTGGACATATTTTAAACTCCACCAGCCACTAAGACCTCATGGAAATTTTTCCTTCCTGGATACAGTTCTTCATGATTTAAAAAAAAAAAAAAAAGATTAAAAAAAATGTTAATGGGGACAGAGTTTCAGTTTGGGATGATGAGAATGTTCTAGAGATGATTGTGGTGATGGTTGCACAGCAAAGTAAAGGTCCTTAATGCCACAGAACTGTGCACTTAACAGTGATTAAGATGGTAAATTTTATGCTATATATATTTTATCACAACAAAAGAAGACTGTTACATTCAAAAATTCATTTGAGGGCTTCCCTGGTGGCGCAGTGGTTAAGAATCCACCTGCCAATGCAGGGGACACAGGTTCAAGCCCTGGTCCGGGAGGATCCCACATGCCACAGAGCAACTAAGCCTGCGCGGCACAACTACTGAGCCCGCGCTCTAGAGCCTGTGAGCCACAACTACTGAGCCTGCGTGCCACAACTACTGAGCCCGTGCGCCACAACTACTGAGCCCGCGTGCCACAACTACTGAAGCCCGTGAGCCTAGAGCCCGTGCTCTGCAACAAGAGAAGCCACCGCAATGAGAAGCCCGAGCACCGCAACGAAGAACAGCCCCCGCTCGCCGCAACTAGAGAAAGCCCGTGAGCAGCAACAAAGACCCAACGCAGCCAAAAATAAATAAATAAATAAACAAATTATTTTTTTTTAAAAAACTCATTTGATTCTTTTATTTTTCATTGACTTTCATTGTATATCCTTGGCTATAAAATGAACAAACACTTAAATACGTGTTGCCCTCAGGATGTAATAAAATCCCACTTAAGAATAATATAAACCATCCTTTTTCCTGTGAGAATTTGGCCTTGTGAAGAATTTAGGCTGGAGTCGTCAACTCAAGCATTGTTTAGATTGAAAACCTTGACGTCTGTAGCTAACCTTTAGGAATTCAGCTTGTTCTGTTTTGAGTTTTCACAAAGCCCTATTATCTAGAGGAAAAAAAAGGTCCTGACTCCAACCCTGGCATCACCCCGACCCGAGCACTCACCCAGATCCTGCCACGGCATCTCACCTGCTCCTCACATCCCCTCTGTATGTCCTGGCAATGTCTGGGCTGGCTCAGATGCTGCTTCTTCCTATGCTAAGAAAACAGGACATTTTCAGAAACAAACAGGCTAAAAGGGAGACTTGTAGATATTAGAAATGTAATCACATCATTTTCACCAGACCCATCAACTCAAAAATACCAGGAGAAAATCTGCAGCATTTTAACTGGAAATAGTTTGGGCATTAAGAAGTTATATAATCATAAATCCCACCTATAGAGTTTGACCATTAATGAGTTTCACCTGCATTGGGTAAATCACACCAGACCCTGAATTTCAGAACTTGGGCAATGAAATCTAAAACTCACCCTTGACGGTTGGGTTACATGACACGTAATTGTGCATTGCGTTTTTTGAAACAGGAAAAAAAAATCGAGAAGACTTTGAATTATTTAAGTATACAGAAAAATGACATTTCATTTTACGTGGTTTTTAATAATATTTTTTATGAGGCTTAATCCAATTGCAAATGTTCTCCTTCTTGGAAAATTCTTCACAAGGACCATTTTGCTTGGATTATCGAAAGCCCAAAAGTGCAGAGCCAGCATAGGGACAGACGCTGCTTGAGTGACTCACATGTGGCCTCCTACGGGCTCCGGATCCAGTGTGTAAGGACAACCGTCAATTCTGGGTTTTGCTTCAGCCTGGAAGAAAAACATTGGGGATGGCCCCTGAGGGTCAGGGATCTGGACAAACACCCTGGTGAAGGTTCTGGAATCTTGGTGGCTTTTTTCGCCCCTGAGCTGACTGTGGTCCCAAACAAAGGTGCCCAGTTTGAATCAAGCTAACAAAACCATTTACACCCTAATGCATGCCTGGGACCAGCTGGACACACTGACCTGTAAAATCAAACCTCTCCTAATCGCAGCGCCCACCTGCCCATCAGAGGTGGTGGTGCCTTTGCCCCAGAAGCTCTCCTGGCCAAGGGCACTTGGAGGGGAGGGGGGAGAGGTCACCAGGGCACAGGTCAGAATTAGACAGTGTCCATCTGCCCAGGTGCACATGGCTGTCCTCCACGCTCTGGAGCTCTCTGCAGATTTGGGATCCTTCCACACGCTGGGGCTGTCTGCTGGATAGGGGCCCCTCCATGCCCTGGGTCTGTCTGTAAGATTGGGGGACCCTCCATGCCCTGGGTCTGTCTGCAGGATTGGGGACCCTCCAGACCCTGGGTCTGTCTACAGGACTGGGGACCCTACATGTCCTAGGGCTGTCTGCAGGATTGGGGGCCCTACATGTCCTGGGGCTGTCTACAGGATTGGGGACCCTACATGTCCTGGGGCTGTCTGTAGGATTGGGGACCCTGCATGCTCTGGGGCTGTCGGCAAGATGGGTGCACCCTCCAGGCCCTCGGTCTGTCTGCAGGATGGGGGACCCTCCATGCTCCGGGGCTGCCTGGGGCTCGGGGGACAAAATAACACGCCTCCACCTCTTAAAACTCCATCTTCCTGAAAACAGGCTGACCCCAGTGCTGTGCCCGTTGAGACCTGGATAATCCATCACCCGAGCAAACCCGGGGGGGTGAACAGCAAACGCTCTCCCAACTGTGAAGGGTCCCCAACCCCCGTCCCTTTTTCTTCTCCAGGTGCAGCCCCTCCTTAACCCCACATTGATTTCTGAACTACTTATTTAAACAGAAACAGGAAGGTCCCTGGCTCTCTGCTTCTCTTCAATCCCACTTTTAACCTGACGCTGCGGTGTTCCAAGTGCGCCAGGACATCTTTTGAGCCGATTGCCAAATGCCAGCTACCTGAGAGCCACGGACAAACCACCATTTTCCCTTCGATGACATTGAGCTGAACCAGGAACGCCCAATTTGGACATCTTTGCCCCGGTCCGCTGTCCCTGGGCTGTCGACTGCTACAACGGTCCCATCCTAACGGGGTCGATTTTGAGAAAGAGATTGGGTTCGTTTGGGATGACTTGATTACCCATGGTGGGGGGGAGGGTCCATCTTTCACACCCGCCTTGGAGTTTGGGGGCGTGAGATGTGTACAGTGGGCTCTCAGCAGACCTTGCCCTTTTCTTAGATCTTTTTACCCACATAAGGCTGGTTTGAGAAGCCGCGGACATCTGCTGCCCCCCAGTGGCACTTGGGGAGTGTGGTCCAAGGATTCGGTCTGAGAAGAAACACCTCCCACCTCCATCTTGCCTGTGGAGTCGACCCTGAAACTCAAGGAAAAACGGGAGGTATTTCTAGAGGGGTCCAGGTGGGTATTCCAGACAAATGCAAGGAAACTCCCAGAGTTTCTGCATTTTTGCATATTCTCCCCGTGTCTTGGCCTCTGGCAGAGGGCTGAGCATCTTTTGTAGACCCTTAGTTTGGAGCTTTCTCTGTCAGAGACGAAAAGGAAATGATTCATTCATCTCCCCAGCCCAGCTTTCGGGGATAAAGAGGCTCAGCAATAGGAAGTTGAATTTCCCTGACATCCTGAGGAAGAGTTGCTCGTCTGCAGGGGCAGACCTGTGTTAATGGCCACCCATGAGTGTCCCTCTTCGTGAGAAGGCAAAGGGGGCTTCGTGCCCCTCAGAGGGGATGCTTATAAATACTGGTCCCCAGTGACCCGTCCCCCGTGGGCTCATCACCACCTTCGGAGACGCAGCCGACTCAACCCTCATCCTCATAACTTGGACCAAATCTGTAAGCAGCCCTCACCTGCCCAGACAGTAGAGTGGTAAATGCACCAGGACGCATTCATGTCTGTGATAAGGACATGTGGGAAACTGGGGCCACAAGCGCTGGATTTCTTTTTTCTTTTCTTTTTTTTTTTTTTTTACATATACATGTATCTAAGTGTTTTCCATGTATTAACTTACTTTTTTAAATTTTTATTTTATATTGGAGTATAGTTGATTTACAATGTTGTGTTACTTTCAGGTGTACAGCAAAGTGATTCAGTTATACATATACATGTATCTATTCTTTTTCAAATTCTTTTCCCATTTAGGTTGTTACAGAATATTGAGTAGAGTTCCCTGTGCTCTACAGTAGGTCCTTGTTGGTTATCCATTTTAAATATAACAGTGTGTACCTGTCAATCCCAAACTCCTAATTTATCCCTCCCACCCACCTCCCCCCCACCCCATAACCATAAGTTCAAGTTCTCTAAGTCTGTGAGTCTGTTTCTGTTTTGTAAATAAGTTCATTTGTATCAGTTTCTTTTTTAGATTTCACATATAAGTGATATCATATGATGTTTGTCTTTCTCTGTCTGACTTACTTCACTTGGTATGACCATCTCTAGGTCCATCCATGTTGCTGCAAATGGCATTATTTCCTTCTTTTTCATGGCTGAGTAATATTCCATTGTATATATGGACCACATCCCCTTTATCCATTCATCTGTCCTTGGACACTTAGGTGGCTTCCATGTCTTGGCTGTTGTGAATACTGCTGCCATGAACATAGGGATATATGTGTCCCTCTCATTCTTTAGATTCCACGTAGAAGTGATATCATACGCTGTGTGTCTCTCTCTGTCTGACTCGCTTCACTTCGTATGATCATCTCCAGGTCCTGGAAAAAACCAGACTCTCTCTTAGCATCCCTCCCTTTCCAGGAAGGAGGCGGGGAAATGCATTATCCTGTAAAGGTAGCCAGCACCTAGCTCTGCCTCCGCCACGAGCAGGGACTCCTTCCAAGGCTGCCGGCGAGGGTGGGAAATGATGGGTACCGAGCGCGTGGAAGCAACTCAGGAACGGTTTCCGTTTTTCACCGGATCTTGAGTTTGACACCACCACCTGAGTACTCTGCATTTCACCCATCGCTGGGTCACCACACCCCAGTTTAAAGGATCCTTCAAACTAAGCCTCTGAAGCTGTATCCACGGTTCCACGGACGTGACCCATGGTTAAAACCTCATACAAATGATTGTCCTGAGTTTATGAATCTTGGCAGGGGTGTTTTGTAAGACCTGCAATGGCCGGGCAGGGGCATGAGAAGACACACAGTTCTTTTCATTTTTTTTTTCGTGCAGTTCTTCTTAGGACGCTTCGTTAATCCCGCACCAGCATATGTATGCGTGCTGCCCTGTGGCGAATGGTCCCAGGGAACCAGAAAACGGTCCCCTCTAGTAGAAGACTTGCTTTTGTTCTGCAACCAGACCCAGGGTGATTTAGGGCCAGATGCGGCCATTGGCCCCCTGTCGCTTCCCAAAGAGCAGGCAGGTGGCGGCAGGAATGTCTCACACGCCCCCAGACTTAAAAGACCCTCACAAATGCCACTGTAGTCCTTCAGGGTTGCCCTGGAATAGGCATCATTTCTCCAAGCCTGGGGGGGATGCCAAGTCCCAATGCATTCAACCTGTTTACTGTTTAGATGAATTTAATTACCAGTCGGGACCCTGCGCGCGCAGGTCTGGAAACACCACCTGATGGCGCCGAATCTTGAGTCCTTATGAGACCTCTTCCAGGCTTCCTTGTCATTTCCTTTGTCCCTGTTTCTCCAGAAACGAGGGAATCCTGCCATCTGGCTCTGTTCTTGGAGCTGGACGTTCCTTAAGGCCGGTGAGAGTTCAGCTTGCTTACGCAGGGCTGGGCACAGAATTATGGGTCACGCTGCCGTGATCAGTGGAACTTCCCACACCTGCCGTTTCCCAGAAGCAGAAAAGTGCTTTTTTTTTTTAAGAAACATTTATTTTAAAGACAGAGGGGACAGCTGGAATCATATCCATAAAACACTAGCAAAAAAAAATATTACTCAGCCATAAAAAAGAATGAAATAATGCCCTTTGCAGCAACATGAATGGACCTAGAGATGGTCATACTAAGTGAAATAAGTCAGACAGAGAAAGACAAATACCGTATGATATCATTTATATGTGGAATCTAAAAAAAATGATACAAATGAACTTATTTACAAAATGGAAACAGACTCACAGACTTAGAGAACGAACTTATGGTTACCAAAGGGGAAAAGTTGGTGGGGGGAATACACTGGGAGTTTGGGATTAGCAGATACACACTGCCATATATATAATAGATAAGGACCTACTGTAGAGCACAGGGAACCCTACTCAATATTCTGTGATAACCTATATGGGAAAGGAATCTGAAAAAGAATAGATCTATGTGTATATAGAACTGAATCACTTTGCTGTACACCTGAAACTAACACAACATTGTAAATCAACTGTACTTCAATTAAAAAAAAAAAATCAGTGCATCAGTCTGTTCTAGGTAGGGCCATAATATTTGTGAATGGGTTGGGTTTGTTTTGATTTTGCATGGGGTGAAGCAGCAAATATGGTATTATTCTCGGTAGCAAAGACTGTGTCATCGGAAGGTAATGTTTTTCTATTTTGGGGGCCAGTTTACCTGCTGGAAGCTGCTGTAGGAGAGCACATGCATTTCTTTGGAAGGCGGGTCTCATTAGACATAGAATTAAGTGCGTGGGTGAACTCAGGACCCAGTGTAGGATCACAGAGCGGGGTTCTGCAGAGAAAAGGCTCACACTCTCCCAAGTGTGGGTCTGCAGACAGAGGGGAAGGCGGGGACCAGTGCCCCCTTCACTATGTGATCGGAGCTCAGCCGCCCAAACTGAGCTTGTGAGCGTCTGTGCCTCAGGCATCGCTCTGCCACCTCAAGGCCCACGACATCAGCAAGACACATTGGTACCAACAAGGCCTACTTCCGGGGGCTGTGCTAGCCGGGTAGAAGTGACCTGATGACAATTTTGCATCAGACACTTCACAGCAGCCTTTTGCAGGATTATGGACCTAACTGTAGAAATAGAAAGTAGAATAGGCTGTATGGAACCTTATGCATTTAGGCAGAAATAAATAGCAGAATAAACAATATCAAATTGTATGCATTTAGGCAGAAATAGATGGTAGAATAAACTATATCTAATCTTATGCATTTGGGCAGAAATAAATAGAATAAACTGTATGGAAACGTATGCATTTAGGCAGAAATAAATAGCAGAATAAATAATATCTAATTTTATGCATTTAGGCAGAAATGGATAGTAGAATAAACTATCTAACTTATGCATTTATGTAGAAACAGATAGTAGAATAAACTCTATGTAACCTTATGCATCTAGACAGAAATAGTGTAATAAACTATATCTAATCTTGTGTATTTAGGCAAAAAATGAATTGTAGAATTAAAACTATCTAATTCTATGCATTCAGGTAGCAATGAAGCGTGGACAAAATATATCTAATCTTATGGGTTTTGGGGGGTTTTTTTTGCCTAAATAAGTACCGGGTGAATGGCCCAGCTCCCAAGAGGAGGCTTTTTGTGTAAACGAATGATAATCAGAAAAACGAAGCTTTTGCGTCACATCTGACACCTTCCTTCTCACCCCCAGAAGCAGGTTCCCTAACAAATGAGGCTATTGGCTGTTTATAAACAGGCATCTCAAACCTCGGCTGCCGTCTTTGGGTGTCCTGTCCACATTTCCCACCTCGGGCATGCTGGGAAATTCAGCATTTGAGATGCTGTGCATGGCACCAGGGTCTGCAGGGGGCGGTGGGGGGGGCTTGTGTGTTCAGATCACAAAACACCGGTTTGCAAATTCCCCTTCATCATTTTTGAAAACGGACAGAAAAATAAAAGGGGGGCGGGGTGGCAACTGCTGCCATCAACAGCATATTTTCCATCACGAAGACACGTGATTCTCATCAAGCAGCTCAGAGGAAGCAACACGTCAGGGTGGAACTTGGGGAGGTGCTGACCTTCTTGGGAGATGAGGAGGAAGTGAAGGCAGGTACCTGCCAGGGTGTGAAGAGCCAGGTGCATTCCTTTCAGAAAAGGAATTTATTCACACTATTTACGACGCCCAGGGAACACAAAGCAGGAGCACAGAAGTCAGGGATATTCGCCCCCGGCCCTGGAAGGAACTTTGAAAGCAAAGCAGTACCCAGATGCTGCAAGGAGGGGCTGGATTTGCAGCTACATCCAAAAGCCAGCTTCCGGCGAGGAATCTGGCAGAATGGAGAAAATGAGCATTGGCAACGGTTGGGGACAGAAAAAAAAAAAATGCTTTGCACATGTGGCGACCCGCCCCTGGGGACAGAGGGCTAAGGAAACAAGGGCTGTGCTCCCAGGTGCCCACAGGATCAGGGGTCACCGTGGAAGGCTGGTACCCAGAGCCACATCTGGAACCAGGATGGAGCAACGGTCCCTCCCCTCCAAGGGGAGAGGGCTGCAGGTGGGGAGCGGGGCGGGCTCCGGGTCAGGAAGCAAGGAAATGTGACCCCCAGGAGAATAAATTAGAAGAGGTTAGGATGCACTCGGCATGGCTTCACCCAATGGACCATCACCTGTCCAGCTGGGTCACCGGACCTTGGAATCTAACACAGGTGTGATCTCATCTGCAAATTCTGCACAGATTCGGTGCGCATTTGTGGTAACACAAAACGTTCCCTTTTCCCCTTCATCCACAGGGAAGGAGGACGTCTCTCTAACGTGGAGCTGGCTGGTGACCGTACACGCTAGTTCAGTTCTGTGCAGACGCATCTCTTCCTGGAGAGGGCAACCGTGTAGATGAGGGTGAGAATGTCCAAGGTGAGCTGTTAGAACCATCTTTTGAAAGCTGTGGGTTGCAGGTAAAATCGAACAATTGATGTGAATATTCATGCAATGAAAATGTATTGATTACTGCATAGTAGGGATTACTGTGTTGATAGAGAAGGGGTCCAGGATTAGCCACTGTGGCATAAAATTATTTTGAGCTCCGGAAATTCTTTATCTGTCTGAAAGCAGAGCCTCTGCCAAAACCCAGTTGTCATAAACCCAGTCTGTGGAAGCAACTGTAATCTTGTTTCCTCGGCAATGAGGTTGGTACCATACCCAGACAGACATTATTACACAAATATTGTATCTCCCATCTGTTCTCCTAAGGGCACATTTATCTTCCCAAAGAGTCATTTGTTTTTCCATAAGTGCCCTTTCTCTCCCCATTTCCAAGAAGCCATTTGTTCTCCCAGAAACACTCTCTTTTTCTCCTCATTCCCTATTAATATGGTATAGAAAGCCTGAAATTCTAACCACCTCCATGAGTCAGAATTCTCTGTGAACTCCTGTGCATATATGCATCATGTAATGTTTTATTCTCTTGCTAATCTGTCTTTTGTCGGTTTAATTTGCACACCCCAAGGACAGAACGTAAGAGGGTAGAGGAAAAGTTTTTCCTACCTGACAGTAGTAATAGAGGGAAAGATGATACAGAGTGGCTGGATCCAACATTCCCTCACTTTCTCTCCTCCCCCAAATTCATCTTTGCTCTTTTTTTCTTCATTTTCCCCTCTTCAAATTTCTGCCTCCCCAAATACAAAGGAAAGCTAAGCTTTGAGCTTCCTTGAACTCACTACTCTTGTGACCCTGAAGTTGGCCCACAGTGAAGGGCTCCCCTTTGCATGTGTCTAGGAAAGGATCCCAGGGATGTTGGTGATGGGCAGCCCTACAGGAAGGGACTCCAGGGGTGAGAATCCAGGTGGCCCTAACAGGTAAGTTGAGAAGCCATATCCAGACCCTTGAACAAGGACCTCTCAGATCCTTAAATCTTAGTGCCAAACTTCTCAGATGACTTTGGTTATTGTTCGGGCTTCTCTGTTGCCCAGCGTCTGGAGGGTGAAGACTCTTCCATGCCAGAGGCTGAGCTACTGTCTCTGTAAACCAGTAGATGACCACAAGGGCATCTGCTTCAAGTCTGTGTGAGTTGAGCTAACGTGAGTCAGGCCTTAAGACAACAGGCTGGCTTTGGGAATTCTGGTGAAATCAGATTTCTGAGTCTGTAAGGTTTGAGGGGGCAGTTCCACTACTGGGGTAAATCCAGCTAAGGAAACCCACCCTTTAGGTCCTGGGCTGCCATCCAGAGGACTTTTTTTTTTTTTTTTTTGGCTGCACCACATGGCATACAGGATCTTAGTTCCCTGAGCAGGGATGGAACCTGTGCCCCCTGCAGTGGAAGCACAGAGTCCTAACCACTGCACCACCAGGGAAGTCCCCTAGAGGACTTTAGTTATAAAGACCTGGCCACCCTGCACAAGGACCTTCCACCCTTTCTGGTCTCCTGAGAAGCCCCATCCAGCCGTTGAGACGTACCCACACTGCAATCAATCAGAACCACCTTTGCCATCTTGAGATCAATGAGAAACCCCGGTGTCCTGTCCTGACCTGCCGTTAAAGCAGGTTTGCCCAGGTCTGCAGCCCTGAGATTGATTTGCAGACCAGGAACTGAGGCTGTTGCCTTCATCTCTATTAAGTTCTCGCTTGTTCTCTGCCACTGGCTTCAGGCTGGCCAGGGGCTGTCCCTGAAGCCTTTAGCTGACGCTCCCTGACCTGGCCACCTACATTCATGACCCACTGCGGCATCCAGGTCATGACCTCCCAGGGCTGAAAACGGGGGACCTTTTGTGCTGGCCATTGTCTTAAGAACTCCCAACACCTTTAGAATGTACATTCTCTTCCAGGACACGGAAGAATGTATGATGATTGACCATGAAGGAGGTTAGGACACATGACCCAAAACTGTGTCGCTTTGGTATATTGATTATTTTGAGTGGACGTCACTAGAAAACCGGCAGATGCCGGGAGGGTCTTTCTCTGAACGTAGCTACTTAATGTTCTTCCAAAAGGAACCCGGTTGTCATCAATCCCCTCCAGGGAGTGTCATCAATCAGGAATATTGACTCTTGTCCCGGGAAAGGAGGTTCAACTTCAGCTCCACATCCAGAGGGACATTGTCACAAATGGTCATACCTGCCATCTGTTCTTTTTTTTAAATTAATTTTTATTAGAGTATAGTTGATTTACAATGTTGTCTTAGTTTCTGCTGTACAGTAAAGTGAACCAGTTATATATATATACATATATCCACTCTTTTTTAGATTCTTTCCCCATTTAGGTCACTACAGAGTACTGAGTAGAGTTCCCCGTGCTCTACAGCAGGTTCTTATTAGTTATCTATTTTACATGCAGTAGTGTATATATATCAATCCCAATCTCCCAATTTATCCCTTCCCCCCCTTATCCCCTGGTAACCATAAGTCTGTTTTCTACATCTGTGAGTCTATCTCTGTTTTGTAAATAGGTTCATTTGCACCCTTTTTTTAGGTTCCACATATAAGCAATATCATATGATATTTGTCTTTCTCTGTCTGACTGACTTCACTCAGCATGATCATCTCTAGGTCCATCCATGGTGCTGCAAATGGCATTATTTTATTCTTTTTTATGGCTGAGTAATATTCCATTGCATACATGTGCCACATCTTCTTTATCCATTCATCTGTCTATGGACATTTAGGTTGCTTCCATGTCCTGGCTATTGTAAATAGAGCTGCAATGAACATTGTGGTACATGACTCTTTTTGAATTATGGTTTTCTCAGGGTATATGCCCAGTAGTGGGATTGCTGGGTCGTGTGGTAGTTTTATTTTTAGTTTTTTAAGGAAACTCCATATTGTTCTCCATAGTGGCTGTATCAGTTTACATTCCCACCAACAGTGCAAGAGGGTTCCCTTTTCTCCACACCCTCTCCAGCATTTATTGTTTGTAGATTTTTCGATGATAGCCATTCAGACCGTCTGTTCTTCTAAGGGCTGAGCCATCTTTCCTAAGAACGTTTTAGTCTGCCTGAGAGGCCCACACCCCCTCCCTTCCCCTATTAAGATGGTCTGTAACCTCTCAAATCTCACCACTTTTTTGGGTGTTCACCTCTTCTCCTGTGAGGCCCTCGTGCATGTAATGTAATGTTAAACTTTAAGAGGTTTGTGTACCTTTTCTGCCGCTAGTCTGCCTGTTGTCAGCTTATTTCGTAGGCCCAGCTATCGCACTTAGGAGGGCAGAGAGAAAGGCTTTTTTCTCTGACAATCCATACACCAAGTCATAAAGTGAATCTCAAGAAGGCTTAAAAAAGCTAAAACCAAATAAAGTGTATTCTCTGAAAACAATAAAATTGTACTAGAGACCAATGACAAAAAGATAACACAGGAGTTAGAAGGAAAAAACGCAGTAAAATAAATTCAAAGAAAGTATTAGAAAGGAAATTATAAAGATTTTTAAAATGGGGGGCGAGGGCTTCCCTGGTGGCGCAGTGATTGAGAATCCGCCTGCCAATGCAGAGGCCACGGGTTCGATCCCTGGTTCAGGAAGATCCCAAATGCCGCGGAGCAACTAAGCCCGTGCGCCACAACTACTGAGCCTGCGCTCTAGAGCCCGCGAGCCACAACTACTGAGCTCATGTGCCACAGCTACTGAAGCCCACGCACCTAGAGCCCATGCTCCACAACAAGAGTAGCCCCCGCTCGCCGCAACTAGAGGAAGCCCGTGCGCAGCAACGAAGACCCAACGCAGACAAAAAATAAATAAATAAATAATAAAATAGGGGGGGAATACCACCAAAGCGAAAACATGGTTTTACAACAAAACTGACAAAGTTGATAAACCCCCGGTGAGGCCAACAGAGAGAAAGAATGAACAAACAGCAGATAGCAGAAACATAACCAGGAGAAGAAATAGAAATCGTGGTGTCAGCATTAGAACAGAAGAAATAGGGAATTCCCTGGCTGTCCAGTTGTTAGGACTCTGCGCTTCTACTGCACGGGGCAAGGGTTCAATCCCTGGTTAGGGAAAAAAGATCCCACAAGCTGCAGGAGTGGCCCCCCCCCAAAAAAAAAAGAAAGAAAGAAAGAACAGAAGAAATAAAATAATTATCTGCAGATAAATAATTATGTACCTAGAAAATTCAAAATAATCTAAAGATGAATGAATGCCTACAAGAGTTTATCTGGCAAGAGCCGAACACAAAATCAATATACAAAAATCACTTGTTGGGGCTTCCCTGGTGGCGCAGTGGTTGAGAATCTGCCTGCCAATGCAGGGGACACGGGTTCGAGCCCTGGTCTGGGAAGATCCCACATGCCGCGGAGCAACTGGGCCCGTGAGCCACAACTACTGAGCCTGCGCGTCTGGAGCCTGTGCTCCGCAACAAGAGAGGCCGCGATAGTGAGAGGCCCACGCACCGCGATGAAGGAGTGGTCCCCACTTGTCACAACTAGAGAAAGCCCTTCCACCGAAGCGAAGACCCAACACAGCCAAAAATAAATAAATAAAATTTTTTAAAAAATCACTTGTTTCTACCTAGTAGCAAAAAAAAAAAAAAAACATTAAAGAAAAGATGCCATTTAGGAGAGCATAAAATCTAGGAGCTTAGAAAAAAATCCAACCAAAGATGTAAAACACTTTTTTTTTTTTTGTAAAACACTTCTGATCGGAAAAATTTCCAAAACGTTACTGAAATTGGAATCGGGTGATAACACATCGTACTTAGGTTACCAACCGGGGTTCTCGGCCCCCTCAATCAACAGAAATTGATCAGAGGGCAGACAAAAAATTCAGGCCAGGCTTTATTTGGGCCCCTGACGCAGCAGGGTGAGCGCGAGGGCGGCGAGCTGGCTCCTTATACGGGGGGAGGGTAGGGGTGGGTCCAGGGGTCGGGCTGGAGGGGAGGCTTAGGTGGTCTGCCCACCCCTTAGGTGGTGTTGAGTGCAGGGGGCATGCCCAGGACCCTGCTTTCGCTCCACGGTCTTCAAAAGTGGCAACTGGGTTTTTTGGTCTCTTTGTATCTTTTAGGGCCAGAATTTGTCCCGACTGCGCATGCACGCAGTTATTTTTGGTCCCATAGAGTTTCTTTGTATTTTGTTGTGTCCAGGTGCAAGCATCGCCGCCCCGCAGCAAAGAGTCCCAGGTCCCAGCAGAGGGTCCCAGGTCCCAGCCTGTCTCCCTTACAGGTTAAGATGCTCTGTATTTTCAAGAGACTGATTGTCTGTCCAGCATCATCTGGAGATCCCACCCAAGTCCAATTAGAATTTCAACAAGTTTTTTTTTCCGTTGTTATTGACAAGCTGTTTCCAAAGGGTGTGTGGGAATTCAAAAGGGCTCAGATTCGCCAAACAGAGGGGATGGGGCGGGGAGACGGAGAGAAAACCAAGAAACACACAGTGTATCAGCCAGCCAGATGCCACGTTTATTAATAAAGCTGCAAAATTAAGTCAACCGGCCACGGGGCAGGGTCTGGAATGAACCCCGCAGACCCCAAGAGAGTCCAGGACGGGGTCCTGGGTTACAGACCTTATGTGACAGCAGGGGGCGCTGTAGACACGTCAGGACCGGCTGCCTCGGAATAGCTAAAAATGCGTCCTTCACTCCCACCTGACTCAGAACCTCCATCCAAGTGGATTGTAAACCTCGGTGTGAATATTAAACCGTAGAGCGCTCAGAAACTCAGGTAGGAGGGCTGATGCACCACCTCGGGGAAGGGGGATTTGTTTATACGAAAGTGTGAAAAGGACAAAATAAGCAGGAAAAGACTCATCAATCGAGTTCTGCGAGCCAGAGGGCTGCAGGCACCCCAGGGAGGTGGGGTGAAAACTCATTTCCTGCTGGGATTTTCCCCAAGGCCCTTCCAGACGTCTCCATTGTGTTTCTAACGTATTTCTTGCTTATGCTGTGAATTGCACCCTCCTAGAATTCTCCAGGTGTGGGCATGTTTATTTTTATTTTCTTGGAGCATCGTTTTATTTTTTTAAATGCTATCCTGTCATTGTAGTATTGGCAGAATTATTTTCACTGTATTTGGGGGATTATTTGGCATGGTGTCAGGACACATGCCCCTTGTGCCTGTCACAGAAATGTGCTGATTTAGAGCTTGATCCTGGCCCACACCCCCACCCCTTGCCCCAGGCGCCATCGGTTAGGCGACCCTGCCTTGCTGCGCAGGAAAAAACAGGGTTCCACAGAAAGGTCCGTTGATTTTCACATCTGTGTGGCCAGACCCATTAAGCATAAAGATAACTAAACACATATTTTGCTTAATCGTTGGCTTGAGTTTCTCGCCTCTTTTTTGTGTCCTTTCACTCCGTGGAGACTCAGAGTTCGCCTGAAAATTAGTTTAAGCTGAAGACATTTGAGATTCAACAGATGCCGGGAAGAAAAAACAACAACTTTCTAGAGCTTCCCTTCTCTGACCCAGAGGGGCAACTGCTAGGAAATAAGACTCCATAAATTCCTCTTCAAGGTGGATCTACTCCCAGAATTCAGAACACCAGAAAACCTCCCCTCCCCCCCAAAAAAACTAAAACTTAAAAACCTCCCCCCAAATCCCTTCTCCAGGGGAGTTTTTGTCTCCAGAAGGAGATGGAAAAATCACTCATACCCATACAAACATCATCACAAACTTTCTTATCTCCTGTTTGTGCTCGGAAAACCCACTTCTCTTTCCAAAAAGTTACTTGTTTTCCCCTCAGTGCTTTTCTGGCCAGCCTCCCTTTCACCTTGAAGCCCCAAAATTCTAACAATCCTTTCCGGTTACTCAGAACACGCCACCCCCAAGTATGCCGCTTTAGCCTGTGGATGATTTGGACCTAAAAGCCACACAGAACCAGTAGACTCCAGATAAGTAAGGAGATTTCCACGTATAAAGGAAATGCTCATTTGTAAAGATGTATGTCTCTCCCATACCTGGAAAAAGAGGCCGCTTAAGAACTCTTATCAATAAAGAAGGCTCCACTTAATCTACATAACAAGCCCTGATAAATACCCTCTTTCACCATAGTTTCCTAGTCAGCTCCCCATAATTTGCCTTCTCCCCCCCAGAACCCTCAAATCTGTTTTCCTTTGTTTAGCTTAAAAAAGGTATATATAACCACCCCTTGGAATTACTTGCCTCTGGGTACCCCCAAGTGTAACCGAGATGCTGTGCTAATAAACTTCAATTTTTCTCCTGATAATCTGTCTGTGGCCAATCTCAGTTATAAGGCCCCACCCAGAGAACCTAAAATGAGTACAGGAAAAATTTGTTTTTTCCTCTGTACACTCACCACTGAATTCTCCTCTAAGTATGCACATTGCATGCATAAATCACCTCTGGTGTTTTGTCCCTTCTTGTTAATCTGTCTTTTGTTGGTTTAATTCACAGGCCCCAGGCACTGAACCTAAAAGGGTAGGGGAAAAATGTTTTTCCCCTACAGTTCAAACCTCACTGTGGAACGATCATTATATAAAGATTCCTCTTAAGAACCATTTGGAAGCAGAGAATTCTGCAGTCGTCCAGTCCTTAGACCAGATTCTGGGGTCTTGTTCCCAACACTTCATCTGTTCTATGTGCCCAGTTGGCTTGGGGTGTGATTGACATGCTAAGAATGTACCCAGGGCAGCAGGAGGGTCCATAATGGGGACCTTGTTGGAATCAGGACAGGTTATCAAAGCCTATAAATATTCGGAGAGGGGAGCCTGGATTCCAGGGGCCCTGATGTGGCCATATTTTTGTCCCTTTATCACTCACCAGGAGCCAGTGGCTGATGTGGCTGGGTGGGCCTCGTCCAATCAGTTGAAAGCCTGAATAGAACAAAAGCATGAACTTCCCTGAGCCAGAAGGAGGTGCCCAGGAAGAAATTTAACAAACGGCATACAAATCCTTTATTGAGAAAATTACCTGTTTCTACAGAAGATCTACGCAAATGGAAAGATATACCATATCCAAGGATGAGGAAGTTTATAGATTCATTGAATGAGTTTCTAGTTAAGTCCAGGTGGAGTTTCTCAGTGACTTGGAAAGATGACCCTGAAACTCATACAAAAGAAAAAAGGATTTTTTTTTAATTATTATTTATTTTTGGCTGTTTTGGGTCTTCGTTGCTGTGCACAGGCTTTCTCTAGTTGCAGAGAGCAGGCGCTACTCTTTGTTGTGGTGCGTGGGTTTCTCATTGCAGTGGCTTCTCTTGTTGCAGAGCACGGGCTCTCGGCGCACGGGTTTCAGTAGTTGTGGCACACGGGCTCTAGAGCACAGGCTCAGTAGTTGTGGCGCACGGGCTTAGTTGCTCCGCGGCATGTGGGATCTTCCCAGACCAGGGCTCGAACCCGTGTCCCCTGCATTGGCAGGCGGATTCTTAACCACTGTGCCACCAGGGAAGCCCAGAAAAAAGGATTAAGACATTTTTAAGAAGAAAAAAATGGGGAGAGATAGAGGAGTACCCTCCTGAATATCAAGATTAGGGTTATGAATAGGCAAATAACTATATTCTTATGTTCTTTACATAAGAACAGAAACACGTTCTTATGTAAACGGAAACTCTGTTTATGGCAGAGACGGCCACATAGTGGGGAAAGGATGGTTGCATCAGTAGAAGGTGGTAGACAATGGGCCATCCATAAAGAAAAATAAAATTAAATCTCTGTGATAGGTGTAATTTTGGCCCCTAGATTCTTCTCGCCCTGATGCCACACCCATGAATATGTTCCGTTGCTTGTCATAAATCTTTGCAGAGGTAAATGAGATTCCTACTCAGTTGTGTTTAAGATAAATGACCCTGTGCTATATAATCACAAAAGCCCTTCAAAGAAGAAGAGGCAGGTAGAGCAATTCAAAGCATGAGAAGGAATAAATTCTGCCAGGATGCTGAATGACTTTGGAAGTGGATTCTTACCTAGTTGCTTCCAGAGGGAAACGCAGTCTGGCCAACACCTTGATTTCAGCTGTGGAAACAGATCCTAAGCAGAAAACCCAGCTCAGAAATGTGCTTGTGCACACCCAGAAATGTGAGATACAACGTCTATGTTTTGGTGTCCCCATGTTCGTCATAATGTGTCATAATGTGTTTTGCAGCATAGCTACCTAAAACAATCCCTAACTCAGAATTTACATGCAAACCTATCCAGATGGAATAAACACAGACTTACAAATAGGAAATTATTACAACTTCTGGGGGGAAATAGGAAGCTCTCTTTATGGCATCAGGATAGGAAATGACTGTTTAAACAAGACAGCAATGTGGAGTCTACAAAAATGATGCAGATGAATTTATTTGCAAAGCAGAAATAGAGACACAGATGTAGAGAATGGACGTATGGATACCAGGGGGGGAAATGGGGCTGGGATGAAGTGGGAGATTGGGATTCACACATATAGACTATTATACTACGTATAAAGTAGATAACTAATGAGAACAAAGTGTATAGCACGGGGAACTCTACTCAATGCTCTGGGGTGACCTAAATGGGAAGGAAATCCAAAAAAGAGGGGATATCTATATATATATGTATAGCTGATTCCCTTTGTGGTACAGCAGAAACCAACACAGCATGGTAAAGCAACTATACTACAATAAAAATTAATAAAAAATAAATAGATAAAAATGAACAAGACAGCAGACGTTCACCCTAGAAACCAAAAGTGTTGTAAGCATCCAGGTGAGTGAGTCAGTAAAAATATTCTGTTACACGTGAACCAGCAAAGGGATTTCCACGTAGGTCATCAGTCATCAGCCTTCGGATTTTATGTTTGAAGGAATCCAGAGAAGTCTGTAACCGGCCAGAATTCCAAAGACCTGGGTGAGCCCGAGATATCTAATGACCGTAGTTGTATGAGAAACACCATCTTCCGAGGGGACGCTTATGACCCTTTTTCTCCAAGGGGTTTCAAATGCAAACTCACGGACGCCAATGATGCACACGTTAAAACATCCCTCACTTCTGCCGAAATGAGCTTCCTGAATCCCACATTTCCAGCAGGATAGGTGGGGACCACCCAGATGTGAGAATCGGGAGTGGGGGAGTGGGAGTGGAAGAAAATCGAAACGTTCACTCTTTACCAAGTTCTGGGGCTTGTTATAAAATTTAACTATTTGCAAGAATGCCTGCGCTATGATCTGGGGGTTTTAGAACGTGAATATGTGAGCATGTGTGTCTTAAATTGATTTTGCATCGACGAACTCGGTAAAAAATGTGATTTTGACTTAACACTGGGAGCCTCTGAATTCATGAAGCTCAACACCTCTTAAATTCATGGGTTTTCTTGGCAGGCGTGCAGAGCCTGCCTGTGGAGCCTTCAAATATGCCTCTTAGGGGATTTTTTTTAATTGAAGAAAATGTGAAAATGTAGTAAGCGGTGATGTTAACAAAACAGAGACATTTTTACGATGTATTTTTCCAAAATAACCAGAGGCCCCTTGCTAGTCCTGGCAGATGTCTGGAATTTTTTTTGTTGTTTTTCTATTAAAAACCAAATTGTTTGCCCTGTATCACAGAAGCACCCACAGAGAGCATCTGACACTCCTCGCTTCATGGGTGATAGGATACAAGAGATTCTGCTTCCAGATGCAGACAGAACGTTTCATTAAAATGAGGACTGATTTGTCCTGTGGGATTTCTGAGCGTGTGTTTTCACGGCTAAATTCTGAACACACATAAAACAACGATAATTCAAGCATGGGGTGTGTACTTCGTGAAACTGCTTTCTGTGGATTCTGGGCTTAAGCTAATGAATGGATTTAATGAGGGTGATGGGAATCTTGTTTCTTGCTGTCGGAGAATGGATTTCGCACATGGAGAGATGGGACTCGGAATGAATGCAGGTGTGTTCTCGGTGGGTGAGTCTCCTGGGGCCGCTGTAACCAAGTACCCCAAACGGGGGGCTTCAACCAGGAAGTCCATCCTCCCCCATCCTGGGGACCAGACGTCTGAGGTCAAGGTGTCCCAGGGCCGCGCTCCCTCCAGAGGCTCCAGGGGAGCGTCCTTCCCGCCTCTTCCAGCTTCTGGGGGCTCCAGGCGTCCCAGGGCTTGTGGCCACATCCCTCCCGTCTCTGCCTCTGTCTTCCCGGGGTTTCTCCTCTGTGTCCTCATGTGGTCTTCTGTCCGTGTGTATCTATGTCCTAGTGGAAGATATGGGCCTTCTGCATGGAAAGATGCAGGTAACCATTGTGGACAAAGAATGTCACCTGCCATTTCAGTAAACAAATGACGTTTCGGCCACCAAGCCCTCAGCTACTGCAGCTGCCCCAACGGTGCCCCCTGAGGGGACTCAGGATGGAGGAAAACAGGATCCTGGCCCTAGAGAGTTAAGATACCTATCAGAGGAATGATTTCAGTGAGCCCAGACTCTTGCATCTTCCCATACGTGGAAAAGCGCTACACCTGGGGGTTTTTTTGGTTTGCTTTTTTGTAAAACTCCTATATCTCCAGGCTCCTCCCTGACCTCTTTGAAACAGTCCCTCAGAGCCATCTGGAAAGCCGTATCCTAGGCTTGAGTCCTCAGGAATGTCCCAACTAAAACATAACTTTCAACTTTTAGGTTGTGTTTTTTTCCCTTGGACAGAATCATTCACAACTTCTTCCCATGAGTTTAGGGATTTGTGTCCCTGAGGCTCGTCATGACCACTGGTGGGCTGGCGTCAGCTGGCACCTTTGTCTGGGGGAGCTGAGAGGAGGGACGTTTGCCAGGGTTCTTGGCTGTGACCTCAGGGAGCCCACAGTCCTGAGATGCCCGACCCCTCTGTGGGGTGCAGGTGGCCAGTGGCAGACGGAGCCCAGAGCAGCCTCCGCAGTGGCCCAGAAGCACCGGGGAAAGTAGACACGGTCCCTTCATCCCACAGGGGGGCGCAGACCCCAGCCGGGGGATATGGATGCCCAGCGCGTGGTGCAGGGCGGGGCCGCAGCAGCAGTGCCCCGCGGCCACGGCCACAGACAGGACTGCCACGCAGCCACGGCCACAGACAGGACTGCCCACAGCCACAGCCACAGACAGGACTGCCACGCGGCCACGGCCACAGACAGGACTGCCACGGCCACAGACAGGGCGGCCACGCGGCCACGGCCACAGACAGGACTGCCACGCGGCCACGGCCACAGACAGGGCGGCCCACAGCCACAGACAGGGCGGCCACGCGGCCACGGCCACAGACAGGACTGCCACGGCCACAGACAGGGCGGCCACGCGGCCACGGCCACAGACAGGACTGCCGCGCGGCCACGGCCACAGGTGTCCCATGGAAGGGCAGCCACAGCCAGGACCAGGTGCAACCGTGGACAGGCCCACGGATGCCAGTGTGGAAACCCACAGGAGACCACACTCCTCTCTGCCGGACCAGGAGGCCCCGAAACCCCAGCCAGGGAGCTTTGGCACCTGCCCTGTGCAAAGGAGCAAGAAAGGAACACCCGTGGGATCTTCCCCAATGAACCCCCAAAACTGTACCTACTCAGAACTGAATAGGACACACTGTTTTTTTAAATTGAACTATAGTTGATTTACAGTGTGTTAGGTTCAGGGGTACAGCATAGTGATTCAGTGACACTGTTTCCAGATTCTTTTCCATTATACGTTGTTACAAGATACTGAGTGTATTTCGCTGTGCTATACAGTAGGACCTTGTTGTGTGTCTGTTTTATATATAGTAGTATCTATCTGTTATTCCCAAACTCCTAATTTATCCCTTCCCCCCTTCCCCTTTTGGTAAGCCTAAATTTGTTTTCTATGTCTCTGGGTGGGTCTATTTCTGTTCTTTAAAAAAATAATACAAAATGACGCACTATTGTATTTCTGCCCTCCTGGGAAAGGCAACGCATGAGATACATTTGTGCTGCGGAGAAGCAAAGGTCTCACACTTCGCTCAGAGTGTGGGCGGAGGTTTCCCCATCCCCTGGAAGTGGAGGATGGAGGTGTCATTCTCTGAGCCTCCCCCCGAGAAAACACTTGTTTCTGTGCTCACAACGCTTCTCACACCAGGGGGGTGTGGCTTCCACACGGCGAGTTTCTCCGATTCATTGTGGACAGCGGGCGGTGTCCCAGCATCCTTGGTGACCCTGAGTTCCCCGGGGTTAGCGCAGACCCCTCAGGGTCAGGGATCAGCCCCGCAAGACCGGCCACACTTCAGCCAAATGTTAGGGACGCACAGGGTAAGTTATGGGGTGAAAGGGCTCCTCTGTCCTCTCCAGGGGCACATCTCCCTCCCAGCACCTCCGTGAGTTCACCAGCCGGAAGCTCTCCAAACCCCATCCTTGAGGGTTTTACGGAGGGTCCCCGGTGGATTAAATCACTGAGCAGGGCTGATTAATTCAATCTGCGGCCCCTGTCCCCTCCCCGGAGGTCAGAGGGTGGGGCTGAAATTCCAACCCTCTAACCGCAGGGTTGGTTCCCCTGGCAACCAGCCCCCATCCTGAAGGCATCCAGGGGCCCCTGTTGAGTTGAAAAGGACTTATTATGAATAACAAAAAAGTGCTTCTCCCCCCGCCCCTCCCCGTCCCTCAGGACATCCTGAGGGTTTTAGGAGCTCTGTGACAGGAACCAGGGCAGAGAACATATGTTTCTTTTCTTTTCTTTTTCTTCCAGGCATTTCACACACCTCTCACCCCCTGCCTCTGGCAATCATCAATCTGTTCTCTGTATCTGTGAATTTGTTGGGGTTTTTCTGTTTGTTTTAGGTTACACATGTAAGTGATAACGTGCAGTATTTGTCTTTCTCTGTCTGACTTAATTCACTGAGCCTCATGCTTCCCAAGTCCGTCCATGTTGCTGCAAATGGCGTTATTTCATTCTTTTTGTGGTTGAGTAATATTCCATTATATATATATAGAGAGAGAGATGATATAGATACAGATGATAAATGATAGGTAGACAGATGTTAGATAGGTAGGTAGATAGATGATAGATGATAGATATAGATGATAAATGATAGATGATAGGTAGGTAGGTAGATAGATGATAGACGATAGATGATAGGTAGACGATAGTATAGATAGATATAGATGATAAATAATGGATAGGTAGATAGATAAATGATATAGATAGATATAGATAAATAAATGATAGGTAGACAGATGATAGATAGATAGATAGATATCGCTTTCTCTTTACCCCTTCCTCTGTCGATGGACACTTAGGCTGTTTATGTATCTCGGCTATTGTAAATAGAGCTGCTATAAACATGGAGATGCAGTTGTCTCTTCGAGATCCTGACTATTTATTCTTTACATAAAAGCCCAGAAGAGTGGGATTGCTGGACCGTCCAGTATATTTCATATTTTATCACCACGTAACATCATTTTCTAGATTCTTTCCATCATGACTGCCGAAGCCCCGCTTATCCCGCCTCGACTGTTAAAGCCACACTGTCATCCAGTGGAAACTGGCGTTCTTTCATCCAAATCCAAGGCTGTTTTCCGATCACCAAAATGAAGAGGGGAAAATGTCATTAAGACACGTCGACAGGGATAGCAGGACATTCGAAGGCAAGAGAAAAGAAGTTTTCTTAAAAATACCCACCACCTCGAGTGCACGTATAATACGTTGATTTTGGTACAAGCCATTGCAGCTCCCAAGCCTGTGCTGGAGAATCCCAGGGCCTTTCTGTAAAAGGGATTCCTGACACTTCTGTGCATTTTTTCCTTTGGGTGACTGCACAGATAAGACTTCTTGAACCTGGAGACAAGAGAAGTGGGGTTTTCTTCTGCTTTTCCAGTGGTTGCAATGAAATCCCACCCAGACCTTGGTGCTGAGCCTATGGTCCCCTCTTAGGAGACCAAGCAGTGTCTAGCCCGGGGGGCCTGGCAGTCTGTCTCTCTCAAGGCTCCACTGCTCGCCCACAGGGAGGAGTGAAGGACACTGGCCTGAATTCTTGCCGTATCAGGTAGACAGAGAGGGTTTCCTGGGCCAGTGGGGTCAGGCCAAGGATGAGGAGGGGGAGGTGGACCCACAGGCTGACCTTGTTAGATAGTTGCAGCCTGAATTGTGTCTCCCCCCAGATTCCTATGTTGAAGCCCTGACTCCCAGGACCTCAGAATGGGGCTGTATTCAGAGATAAGGTCTTTAAAGAAGTGATGAAGGTACAATGAGGTCACATGGGTGGGTCTTGATCCCATAGGACTGCTGTCCTTATAAGAAGAGGAGATCAGGACCCAGACACACACAGAGGGACGACCCTGTGAGGACACAGGGAGGAGAGGGCCATCTACACGCCCAGGAGAGAGGCCTCAGGAGGAACCAGCCCTGCTGACCCTTGGATCTCAAGACTCCAGCCTCTGGGACAGGGAGACATAAATGTCTGTTGTTTAAGCCCGACCCCCCTGCCCCCGTCTGGGTTACTTGTTACAGCAGCCCTAGCTGACGAATACAACATCTGTCCACCTCAGTGATGATTCTGGAGCCAACTTGTTTCCTGAATCACAACTAAAATCCACATGCAGGCAACTCTCAGGAAAATCTAATGCTTACCCCATTGATGGGACTAGATTCTGGAAATCTCCACGCACTTCACCCAGAAAAGCCTGGTCTGAAGCAGAGGGCATTGTGCCCACCTGGGACATACAGGCAAGGGATTCCAGATGACCACACATCTCGGCTCTGTGACCCCAGGGGAGGATCGTCTGCAGCCTCAGGTCCCCGGGAGACGGAGGGCTGCTTCCCTGGTCAGTGCCGGCCCCTTGCTCCCGAGGAGGGGGCTTAAGCGTCCAAGCAGCACAGACTAGCCCTCCTCTGTCTTCCAGGATTCAGTGGGCATTTTGCTGTACACCCCCCTTCTGAGTGTGGTGCACACACCGGCCATGTCAGCTCCCCTCCAACCACCCCTGTGGGGGCTTGTAGAAACGCAGTTGCTCTGACCCCAGAGGCACCTGCTGAATCGGAACCTCTGGGCAGGGGGACACAAGCCTTCCAGGGGGCTCCAGTGTGTGAGACCCCCTCTTTTCACCCCAATGAGTGAGGAGAAGAGAAACACTGCATGATTCCCAACTCGAGGGAAGAAACATGGACCAGGACACGAGGGGTTCAACGGTGGAGACACAATTAAAACCTCCAGGGTGGGGTTCCCCTGGTGGCTCAATGGTTAAGAATCCGCCTGCCAATGCAGGGGACACAGGTTCGAGCCCTGGTCTGGGAAGATCCCACAGGCCGCGGAGCAACTAAGCCTGTGCGCCGCAACTACTGAGCCTGCGCTCTAGAGCCCGCGAGCTGCAACGACTGAGCCCATGTGCCACAACTACTGAAGCCCGTGCGCCTAGAGCCCGTGCTCCGCAACAAGAGAAGCCACCGCGATGAGAAGCCCGCGCTCCGCAATGAAGAGTAGCCCCCGCTCGCCGCAACTAGAGAAAGCCTGCACACAGCAGCAAAGACCCAACACAGCCAAACATAAATAAATAAATTACTTAAAATAAATAAATAAATAAATAAAAGCCTCTCGCAGCCCAGAAACAAGGTCCCAGGTCCAGGCGTGCAGCCCACCCTGAAATCTTCCTCGGGGAAAGGTGACTTCTGGGGTTCCTGCTCTCCCACTTCCGACCCTGCACCACAGCTCTGACCCAGGAATGACCTTCCCAGGCGGGAACAGTCACATAACGCCCACCTCCTGGCTTCCAGGGAAGAGAGTGGCCTTACCGCAGCTGGAAACCTGGCCCCAAATTGCAACACCTACATCCTACAGAGAGGAGACAATTAGCAATGTTGTCTTGAGAATGATGGGGGAACGGGTTGCTGAGCTCAAAAATAGGGTGAGTCCTTCTGTGTTTGCAAACCCTTAGCGGGCTGCCAGCGATGTGTGTTGTATTCTGGCTTGGTGTTTGTTCACTAATAAAAGTGTTTTCTTTCCATTTCTATCTTTGTGGAGGAATTTTCTGGGGGTGGGGAGAGATTTTCATAAATTATAAATCCCCAACACCACACACACACACACACACACACACACACACACACATACGGACTCCAGGTATATCTGATCAAGTTTATTTACTGCACCCTGCAGAGAGAGACAAGATAAACTCAGTGTCAGCCTGAAAAAAAAAAGAAAAAAACAACTAGATCTCAATAATCTAGAAATCTAGATACATCCTGTACGTGAAGCTTGAGGGCATCAAACTAACATTGTCCACCATCTCCACAAATATCAGCAAGCTGTTTACATCTCACCGTACTTCTCATGCCAACACTTTTTTTTCTTTTTATTTCAATATAAAAAATAATAATAATGCACACTCAGCGGGGAATGTTTCAAATGTTCATGCAGGGTTTTTACATTCAAATATCTCTTAGGAGTGATGTCCTGAGTGTGGACTCAGGAATTAAAACAGAGTCTGCTTAATAAAATGCCTCAATGGTTGCAAAGAGGGTTTTTCCCTTTTGGAGCAAGAGCCAGGTGGCTGGTTGGTGTTGGTAACGCAGAATTCCTTTTGTAACTGGAGGTGCCGTGCCTCACCTGCTGGGTACGTGTGCCGCGTAGCAAAAGATCTGAGGAACCACTCAGGTGCGAGTAGTAATGGCGAAAGGGCAGGACTGGGTGGGCACATGCGAAGGAAGGCGGTCTCAGGCCGCTGGCTGTCCTTCCTTACGATTTAAGTGAACCGTGACAACGTGCCAGGTGAGAGCAAGAACAAGCCCAACCAACGATCTGCCACCTATAGGGAATCCGCCTTCAAGCCCTTGCATATCGACATAGATGGGATGCATTGGTTGGATGGTTGGGGTGTTGGGTGACCCCAGACACCAGCATCCTCGGTTCTGGGGAGTTCCCTTCACGGTGGTTTTTAGTCCCTGAGATGCTGTCCTGGGTCCTACAATGTCAACGTAGATTTTGATGTTGGCTTTTGAGTTTGCACCCCCTCAGAACCGCACGTATGAGTTGTCACTCGTCACAAACGTAAAATTCCCGAGAGAGACCACCTCGCCGTCCTGGGGGGGCTGGCGAGGGAGCTGGCCGGGCTTCCTGGTGGCCTCTTCCTCCTCCGTCTGCCGGTACACAGGGCTCGTCACTGCTGTCACGGGCACCTCTGCCAGCTGGACCACCGCGGCCTCTTCCGGGATGGACTCCTGCTCCCCGTCTTCCATCTTATTCAAGTGAGCCACGTTCTGCGTGTCCTTGATCCACTCCTGCCAGGATGAAACATCGTGACTCAGGCTCCGTGCAGCAAAGCCCTCCCCTCGGGGCCCGTGCATCCTCCGGAGGGGATGCCACCCCCAGCAGAACAGAAGAGCTCTCATGTTTAGCATCTTGGCATAGAGCTTGTGGTTTCAGACCTGCCTTTTGTCATCAGCCTCAAAGCGCTGGCCTGTGGTCACTCCTCACACATGAGGACGGCCTGAAGGGCTTTTCTGGGACCCAAAACAAGAAACACAGATTCCTCTCCCCCCACCACCACCCCGCAGGTATGTTCTCTGAGATGGGGGTGACTTTTCAGAAGGAGGATTATCACTCAGCAGGTCCAGGAGGCCCAGATGCTGAATTCTAACAAGTGCCCTGGGGTTTCCTGATGCTGGCCGGAAGCACATCTGGAATAGGCTGTTCCACGGGACTGTCTTCCACGGGTGACTCCTCTGTCCCCTATGACATCTCCCTTCCCCGGCCCAGCCTCCCCCATCTCCTTCTTCCAGCCCCAAGTATTGAAAAACTTCCGATTTCCTGTCCTAAACTCTGCTGTAACCCCCTCTCCTCTCCCTTGAAAGGAACTGGGACACCCCCAAATACGCCGCTGTGGCACAAGGATTATTTTCGGCTGAAGGCAACGGAGAATGAACCGCTGCAGAGAGGATTCTCTGCTCTCCGTTTATCCTCCCTAGAAGCAGGGCATAAATGTCCCTTTTGGAAAGGAAATGTACATTTGTAAACGGTCACCCTGACCCTTCCAACTCCAGAGACGACACTTATCACCTAGGAGAACTTGAGTCTGCATAAAATCTTACTAAAGAACCCTTATTTCTCATGCATTTCCTAGTCACCTTCTCATATCTTGCCTGCCACCCACAAGTCCCCAACCCCTTTTCTTTTACGTGGTCTCTCCTCCACACTCTATCACCCTTTGTTAAAATGGCACATCACCCCCCAGGTCTGTAACTACTTCTTGGGGGTTTTCACTTGTTTTCATGTGCATACAAAATAAACCTTTTCTCTTCTTAATCTTTTTCTTTTTCTTTTTTTTTTTTTTTTTTGTCCATTTAATTTGCAGGCATCAGGGACAAAACTTAACAGGATAGAGGAATGTTTTTGTGGGTTTTCTTTCCATTTTTTCCCCCTCTCCTACACCTAAGTGGTTTCAAAATTCACCTTGCTCCTGTGGAAGGTTAAATAGTGCATCCCTTCCAAAATAAAGATATGCCCAAGTGCTAACCCTCAGAACCTGGGAATGGGACTTGATTTGGAAGTAGGGTCGTTGCAGATGTGATGAAGTGAAGGGTCTGAGACGAGGTCCTCCTGGATGAGGGTGGCCCTACATCCAATGACAGGGTCCTTCTAAGACACAGAAGAGGAGAGACACAGACACAGAGGAGAAGCCCCGTGAAGACGGAGGCAGAGACGGGAGGGATGCGGCCACAAACCCAGGGACGCTTGGAGCCCCCAGAAGCTGGAAGAGGCAGGAGGGACCCTCCCCTGGAACCTCTGGAGGGAGCGTGGCCCTGCGACCCCTTGATCTCAGATGTCTGGTCCCCAGGACTGGGCGAGGATTAATGTGTGGTGTGTTGAACCCCGCAGTTTGTGGCAGCCGCAGGGAACTGGCATAACTCTGATCCCAGGGTCCTATAAAATCTACGCCTGGGGATCCTACTGCCTGGCAATCTCCTGGGGATGGGGGTGCTGATCCCCCCTCTCTCATTCCTCCCAACTCCTCCTCAGCCCCCCTTTAAGCATTTATCACATGAATGAAATAACAACCATAAAGTTTGAAAAAGGAAGTGTAGGTTTTGTTGTCAGCCCTGCAGAGGGAACAGATTAAGAACACAACTTCCTGATGAGATCAGAAAGCGATTAGGCTGGAAAATCCCGTAGGGGGGGCCACTGATCTCTGGGGCTGATTTCAAGCGAAGCCACCCTCGGAGGCCCTTGGATCTACTCTCTCTGACCAAAAGAGAAAAGAACTTGCTGCTGTTTTCAAATGCAAAAAGGCTCACAGGCATTTAAAGAGGCCGCTGGAATAAAGGCGGGTTTTTAAATGGTGCACAGGGGAGATATTAGGACAGCACAAAGCAAGCCTGTTTTTCATGCCCAAGGAGATGGCGCTTACCTGGAAGTTACCTTGGTGAGACTCAAAGAGCCCAGAGAAGGTGAATCTCGGATCCGGCACACTGGGCATGAGAACCTTCTTAACCCTGAAATGGACGTGGAGAGTCTGGTCAGACAGGCTGGCGCCCCTGAGCAGGGCTGTGGACGTCCAGGCGGACAGACCACCCCCCCCCCCCCCCGCCCCGCCATGAGGGGCCCAGGATGGCTGCAGATTTTGACCCCAGAGGCTGCACACCTTGGCGGAACTGCGTCCCCAATTTCAAAACATGTGCCCCACTCCTATCCCCCCAGGTACCCTGCTCCCAGCATCCACGTGAAGCCCTCACCAGGAATGTGATGTTAGGGGCATGGAGCCCATCTCTGCAAAAGAGCAATTCTTATTACCTATGAATCACTATTTCTGTTGACATTATGGACTGAATTGTGTCCCCACCTCCCCAAATTCATAGCTTGAAACCCTAACCCCTCAATCTGACCGTATCTGGAGGTTGTACTTCTTAGGGGGTAATTAAGGTGAAATGAGGTCATAGACATGGGGTATGAAGGTGATCAGGATACACCACCCCAAAATATGCCACTTGGGGATATTGTGTATTTGGAGGTGAAGGCACTTGAGAAACAGCAGAGACAGGAGAAGCCCTCTGCCCTCCCCCGTCCACCTAAAAGCAGAGCACAAATTTCCCTCTTTACAAAAAAAAAAAAAAAAAAAATTCCATTTGTAAAGGTGCCCCCCCGCTCCTTTACCAGGAAATGGGCAATGAGTCACATCACTGAGATGGCACCAAGATGCTTCCACATAGACAACCTTTATCTGCCTGTAGTTTCCCCCACACATTTCTTAGTCACCTTCCCACAGTTTACCCACATCCAAACTCCCTTTTCCTTTGTCTTCCTTTTCCACAAATTATTACCTTTTGTTAAAATGGTATAGAAGCCCCCAAATTAACTGCCTTGTTAGGTGTTCACTTCCTTTCTACGAATCTCCATGTGCTTAAAAATATTACATCAGTAAAGAAACATGCATTTTCTTATGTTACTCTGTGTTTGGTCAGTTTAATTTGCAGGGCCCCAGGAACAGAAGTTAAGAGGTTCTCATCTAATAAGCTGCTAACCCTATGTGACTGGTGTCCTTAAAAGAAGAGGAGATTAGTACACAGATGCACACAGAGGGACGACCGTGTGAGGACACAGGGAGGAGAGGGCCGTCTGCACACCCAGGAGAGAAGCCTCAGGAGGAACCAGCCCTGCCCACACCTGGACCTCAGATTCAAGCCTCCAGTACTGGGAGAAATAAATGTCTGTTGTTTGAGCACCCCCAGTCTGGGGTGCTTTGTTATGGCAGCCCCAGGAAAATAATACAGTTGATTTCACCACTCGTCGTGAACAGGGACTTCCTTGAAGACAGGACAAGTGTTAGTTTTTTCCAAGAAGTGTACTCCTCAGATTCCCTCAGGGGTGATTTCAGTTTTGTATTAAAAACATCAGACATGTCACCTGTCAACACACTTATCTGATTGCTTCATCTACTCCCTTGCAGAGAACCATACTGCAGGCATCTGTTTGAGCTGGTCAAAGAGAGAGCAGACTGAAGAAAAAATGGGGCGATTTGCAAGAATTAAGGGAAGCTGCTCCATGCTGTATCCAACCACGATGGGACGTCCTTGAAACTGTCTAACTCAGCCTAGCTCAGAGCCAGCCCGAGTGGTCCAGAATGGCGGTCCATGGTTCTCTATGCATCACTCCAGTTGTTGCTATGGAAACCTCATCCTAAGAAACAAAGATGGCACCCATGGCCCTGGGCATCAGTGCCTTCAAATATCATCAAGAAGTAAAAGGCCCGGGCGCAGGTACGTTTAAAGAAAGATGGACATAGCGGTTGTTAAATTATTGCATGGAAGGTTAATGGGGAGAAATACTTAATATCATATTTTTGAAATGCTTTCTATGGTCTCAAAGAATATTGTTTTGCTGTATTGGTAAATGGATTTACGAACCAGACAAGCTTTCTTCTTGTCCAGTTCTTCTCACGTCACTCACCAAATTGTCTCATTTAATAAATCTCAATAAAAATTAAAAGGTGTTTTAAGTACCTGTCATTGTAACGTGACAGGAGGACACAGCTCAATGGGGCATGTGCTTGAAGCAAGGTAACGCTCTGATAGGAATGAGCATTCTTGTATCCTACTGTCTCCACGAGAATATTTGTCAATGAATTCTGCAGATATCTCTGCACCTTTGGCATTATTTCCCTCTCAATTTTCTTGTCATATACCACTGGCAAAGTGTGTATTATAGAGAAAGTGATATTCAGCTAAATAATCATATCAGACAATTCTTTTTTTCCCCCCCAATTCATGGACATATTGGAACCAAAGCCCGTGTGTCTGAGGATTCTGGCAGGGTCATCCTTACCTCCGTAGTTTCCATAAAGGCAGAAGGAGAAGGGAGGCTATCAGGAAGGTGACCATGCCAGCAACTAAAATAAAATTTGGGAAAAGGCTGTTTTCCCGGCACAAATCTAAAGCAAAACAGAATGAGGGCTGTAAGTTACCAAGATAATTTCAACATAATACTAGATCACACTCCAAACCCTGCCACCCCCATTTTTTTTTTTTTTCCTTTATAAATGTCAGGGTCAGCAAATCTTGATTTTGGTGTGAAATATCCTGGAAAGAGAGACGGTGACACTGGACAGGCAAACATTAGGAAGGAGGGAGTGTAGATTTAACTCACTGCCAGGGGTATTTGAGGATATCAGGGCTTGCTTTGGTCTATCCATATCTATCATCTATCTATCATCTATCTATCTATCATCTATCTATTTACCTACCTACCTATCTACTTATCTATCTATGATATATATCTGTCTACTTACCTATCCATCTATCTAGCTAACTATCTATCTATCACCTATTATCCATCTATGTCTATCCATCTGTCTATATCTGTCATCTATCTATCATCTATGTATATCTGTCATCTATCATCATCTATCATCTATCAATCTAGCTATCCATTATCACCTATTTATCTATAGATCTCTCTATGCATCTATACCTATATCCATGGAACCACATTCATAAATGACATATTATTCTTGCTATGTTCATCGAAATAAAAATGAAAATTAGTCCAATAATGATGGAAACCAGAAGAAGAATTGCTTCCACCGTGACCTCTGGAGCAGGACTTGGGGTCATCGTGCTTTCAGGTGCCCCATTCCACCCTCCCCCCAACGTAGGGTGCTGGACCATGTTGTACAGCAATGCTGCGTGACATTACCTGTTAGCTTGCCCCTCTGCTGGTGTATCACCTCTGACCAGTCACTTGGGTATGTGTCAGAGCCGTAGCTGGACTCCAGCGTTTTCACTCTGGCCCGAAAGAAATAACACTTCTCAGCATCCAAACTGTCGAGCGTGACATTGCAGGTTTTTGCCTCCTTGGACTAGAGGGAAAAAGAGACACGATGACCCATGATTGACCCAGACTTTTTCATCTTCTACCAGGGATTCACACAAGATTCCTCCTTGCAGGATTTCCCTCTCTTGTTTCACTTCCTCTCTCTGTCCAGATCTTTATCCTCCAAACAACAGAAAAAACAAATGTGGCAGCACCTCTACACCTGCCTCCAGAAAGGAAAAAAAATTTGTTATGACAAACATGATGACAGACGCTTTTGAAGAATTACTAAGTTCTTTCTTTTAAAAAAAAGTAATTTTTTAAAATAGAAGTATAGTTGCTGTACAGTATTATATGTTACGGGTGTACAGTATAGTGGTTTACAATTTTTAAGGGTTATACTTCATTTACAGTTATTATAAAATATTGGCAAAAAAAAAAAAAAAAATATTGGCTATATTCCCCAAGTAACTTTTTTTATGAATATAAAAGTAATGCATGCTGCGACTTCCCTGGTGGCACAGTGGTTAAGAAGCCGCCTGCCAATGCAGGGGACATGGGTTCGATCCCTGGTCTGGGAAGATCCCACATGCCACGGAGCAACTAAGCCCGTGCTCCACAGCTACTGAGCCTGTGCTCTAGAGCCCGCGAGCCACAACTACTGAGCCCACGTGCCACAACTACTGAAGCCCGCGTGCCTAGAGCCCGTGCTCCACAACAAGAGAAGCCACCGCAGTGAGAAGCCCGCGCACCGCAATGAAGAGTAGCCCCCGCTCGCCGCAACTAGAGAAAGCCCACGCGCAGCAACAAAGACCCAACGCAGCCAAAAAATTAATTAATTAATTAAAAAAGAAAAAAAAGTAATGCATGCTTACATTTGAGACTTCAGAAAACACACACAAAACCACACACACGCACACACACACACACACACACACACAAAGGCAAAATAAGACACTTAAAACCCGTCTTTTTTCTAGCTCCAAAATACAATCACCATTAACAAATTGATATCATTTCTCTCCTTCCGGGGGTATGGTATTCATTGAACACGATATTTAATGTACGCATTGCTTCTTATCACTAAATATTCTTTAAAATACCTTTTGATGGCTCTTACATCTTTTATTATAAATGTACCATAGTTTGTTTGACTATTCTCCCGCTGTATGCCACACAGGTGGCCCCTGAGTCCATGTACTTATTTTAGATAATGCTTCGATAGACGTCTTTGTGCATACAGCCTCATCCACATTTTGAATTATTCCCCGAGGACTGATTTCTGCAAAGGGAATCAATTGATGAGAATAAGGACCATGACGGAGGTCTTAAAGTTTCCTGATGTTCAACGTCATCAAAAATGACCACATTTTATGATCAGCTATTTAGGAGAACTCCAGTATCCCTCTATTTTTTTTAAACTTTAATTTATTTATATTATTTATTTTTGGCTGCGTTGGGTCTTCGTTGCTGCACACGGGCTTTCTCTAGTTGCGGTGAGCGGGGGCTACTCTTTGTTGCGGTGTGCGGGCTTCTCATTGTTGCAGAGCACGGGCTCTAGGCACGCGGGCTTCAGTAGTTGTAGTTGCGGCACGTGGGCTCAGTAGTTGTGGCTCCCGGGCTTAGTTGCTCTGTGGCATGTGGGATCTTCCCTGACCAGGGCTTGATCCCGTGTCCCCTGCATTGGCAGGCAGATTCTTAACTGCTGCGCCACCAGGGAAGCCCAGTATCCCTCTATTTTAATGTGTATTTCTTTGATGAGCAGTGATTCTATTCTACTAATTCCAGCCATTTGTCCGTCTTGTCCCTTTTTGGATGAGTCCCCCCCGCTTCTGTCACATACACCAGGCTCCACAATCACATGACCAAGTCCTTAAAATAAATCTCAATATCTTTGTCTCTGTGTCTCTCCATCTTTCTCCATCGTTCGCATCTCGGGGATACTTACGCACACCTGGCCTGAGAAGACGTCCCTGCCCTCACCTGCCACTCGGTGTCAAAGGTGCTCTTGTGCTGGATTTCATACACGAGACCTTTGTACCACAGGTCAGAGCAAGTCACTGTCACTGCTCCCTGATGCCACTGGAAACTCAGGTCACTCAGGGATCTGGGTTTCACTAAGAAGGAGAAATAGCACATCTATTGTGAATAACACCTCTACAAAGATAAACATTGCACATCTCTAACATTACAGTGGTAACTGGGCTTGGGTTCACTGTCCTCTGACTGTTCCAATCCCTCCTCTAATACCTTATGAGATTTGGGGTTTCCGTGTCTTTAGTACATTGACAATAGAACTTTTAGCCAGCTCTCCAAGGACCCGTAGGTGTCTCATGGAAAGAGCTCTCTGAAACTGCTTGAAAAACTTTTCTGTATCTGTTATGGGATGAATTGTGTCCCACCAGAAAAAGACACTTTGAAGTCCTGGACCCTAGCACCTCAGAATCTTTGGAAAGAGGATCATTACAGGTGTAATTAATTGTTTAAGATAAGATGAGGTCGTCCTGGAGTAGTGTGAGCCCTAATCCAATATGGGATGTCCTTATAAGAAGAGAAGAGACACAGACACACAGAGGAGGAGCCACATGAAGACGGATGCAGAGACGGGAGGGATGTGGCCAGAAGCCCAGGGACGCCCAGGATTACCAGCAGCTCCCAGGGATTGAGGGAGAGGCTTGGAGCAGATTCTCCCTCAGAACTTCCAGAAGGAACCAACCCTACCCACATCTTGACTTTGGAACTTCTGGTGTCCAGAACTGGGACACAATGTTTATTTTAAGCTACCCAATTTCTGATAATTTTTTATGACACGAGGAGACTTATACAATGTCTATGAGGGATTTTTTCAGTAGGGGGTCCATAGCTCTCACGGGATTCTGAGATGCACCTGTGACATCCCATCCCTCAGAAAAGGGGGGGAAAAAAAGAAACACTGCTTCACAGAAGTCCCGACCAAAACATGAATCTTTGGAGAGAGGGTTTCACCACCTTTGTAAGATGTACCCTAATCCAAAACGGACAGTCACCCCTCAAGGTACCAAAGCACGTACGGTAGTTACTGATCCACAAACTCTTGCTGAGAAGGGGCTGAGTTCCATTCCTGATGGAAAAATGTAGAACTGCATCTTTTTCTACTTCCAGGAGGCACCCGGCAGTGTAACCTTGTTGAAGGGTATACTTGGAGCATGGTCTGTACGCCTCATTGCCGCTTAACCTGTGATTTAAAAAGAGAAAAATTCAGCTATGTAGCATCTTTTTTTTTTAATATATATATAATTTTATTTATTTATTTATTTTTGGCTGTGTTGGGTCTTCATTGTTGTGCACGGGCTTCCTTTAGTTGCGGTGAGCCGGGGCTACTCTTCGTTGCGGTGCGCGGGCTTCTCATTGTCGTGGCTTCTCTTGTTGTGGAGCTTGGGCTGTAGGCGCACAGACAGGCTTCCGTAGTTGTGGCACGTGGGCTCAGTAGTTGTGGCTCGCAAGCTCTAGAGCTCAGGCTCAGTAGTTGTGGTGCACGGGCTTAGCTGCTCTGAGGCGTGTGGGATCTTCCCAGGCCAGGGCTTGAACCCGTGTCCCTTGCATTGGCAGGCAGACTCTTAACCACTGCGCCACCAGGGAAGCCCTGTAGCATCTTAAAAATAACATCTTAAGGGCCGTTCCTTTGCTCCATGACTCTGTCACTGACTCAGATTAGGTACCATGTCACTCGCTTCAATGACCTCCTTCCCCTTACAACTACAGCAAGACCTGTCGAAACAGAGAAGTACCCCTCTCTCAAATGTTTACACGCCTTGAATGGATCTTGTAGGGCTTGAATTGTGGCCCTCCAACTGGCATGCCTACGTATCAATACTAACCCCAGAACCTGGGAACAGGACCTCATTAGGAAATAGGATCTTTGCAGATGTGATGCAGTGAAGGGTCTGAGATGCGGTCCTCCTGGATGAGGGTGGCCCTACATCCAATGACAGGGTCCTTCTAAGAGACAGAAGAGGAGAGACACAGACACAGAGGAGAAGCCCCGGGAAGACAGAGGCAGAGACGGGAGGGAGGCGGCCACAAGCCCAGGGACGCCTGGAGCCCCCAGGAGCTGGAAGAGGCGGGAAGGACCCTCCCCTGGAGCCTCTGGAGGGAGCGCAGCCCTGGGACACCTTGACCTCGGACATCTGGTCTCCAGGATGGGGGAGGTTGAATTTTCCTTGTTTTAAGCTGCCCTGTTTTTGGTACTTTGTTGCGGCCGCCCTAGGAAAGTAAGTGACCTGCAGAGTAACCCAGCCCTTGACTCAAGGAGGCACTTTTATTTTATATCGGAGTAGAGCTGATTAACAATGTTGTGCTAGTTTCAGGTGCACAGCAAAGTGAGTCAGCCATACATATACATTTATCCAGTCTCCCTTCCCATCCAGGCTGCCACATAACATTAAGCAGAGTTCCCTGTACTATACAGTAGGTCTTTGTTGGTTATCCTTTTTTTTTTTTTTTTAAATAAAATTTATTTATTTAGTTTTGGCTGCATTGGGTTTTTGTTGCTGCGCGCGGGCTTTCTCTAGTCGCGGCGAGCGGGGGCTACTCTTCATTGCGGTGCGCGGGCTTCTCATTGCAGGGGCTTCTCTTGTTGTGGAGCACGGGCTCTAGGCGTGTGGGCTTCAGTAGCTGCGGCTTACGAGCTCAGTAATTGTGGCTCACGGGCTCTAGAGCACAGGCTCAGTAGTTGTGGCGCAAGGGCTTAGCTGTTCTGCGGCATGTGGGATCTTCCCGGACCAGGGCTCGAACCCGTGTCCCCTGCATTGGCAGGCGGATTCTTAACCACTGCACCACCAGGGAAGTCCCTGGTTATCCTTTTTAAATGTACCAGTGTGTACATGTCAATCCCAAACTCCCTAACTATCCCTTCCAGGAGACACTTTTAATAGGGATGTCCCAAGATTGGGTATATCTTTGAGGCTTCCCTGCAATATTAAGAAGAAGCGTATAGGACCCAGCGTGAGATCAGCTTATACTCCATCCTTAAGATCTCAAACCCAAGCAGTGACGAGACCAAGAATTATCTCCTTTATGACTAAAGAAACGGATGCGGGACTTGCCTTGTGGTTAAGAATCTGCCTGCCAATGCTAGGGACATGGGTTCGAGCCCTGGTCCAGGAAGATCCCACATGCCCCGGAGCAACTAAGCCCGTGCGCCACAACTACTGAGCCTGCGTTCTAGATCCCGGAGCGAGGAAGACCCAACGCAGCCAAAAATAAATAAATTAAATAATTAACTAAAAAAAAGAAAAAAGATATAATCAAATATCTATTTAAAAAAAAAAAAGAATCTAGGTGGTTTCGAGCGTGAGTCAGTCATCCCTCCGTTAGAAGGTCTGGGAGCTGCGGCTGCAGCTGTGGTGAGGCCTGAGGGCACACACATTCACACTTGCACTTTCTGATTCTTCACACGTTCACTTCCTGGGCCTCCCAGTTGCTGACATCTTAGAAGAGGAAATACTTTAGCCATAGGCGTGGTTTTCCCCTCCTCAGGGCACTTACTTGAGGAGGAATGTCAAATTAGTCCCAGAGTATTCACTTGCATTCCACGTAACCTTCACAGTTTCGAAATTAAAGTTGATGATTTGAAGCTGCAGTGCTTCTCCTGGGTAAAAAGAGACAAATAAAGTAGACTTTGAGGCAATGCTGGAAAGAGTGAAATCTGTAAAATGATGTCAGCACTCATGTTATAAGAATGATATAGTGCTTTTTAAAAAAAATTTGATGATATATTTTATTTAACCCTATATATCCAGAATATTATCATTTCAACATGATATCTATCTATATCTATCTATCTCTATTATCTATGTATCTATCATCTTCATCATCATCATCATCTATTACCTATCTACTATCTATGTATCTATCAATCATCTATCATCTATATCATCTATCTACCTATCTATCATCTAACTTATCATCATCTATCTGTTATCTATGTCATCTATCTGTAATTATCAACAAGATAGTTTATATTCTTACTATGTGTCCGGAGTCTGTTATGTGTTTCATACTTATAATACAAGAATGAGGGCTTCCCTGGTGGCGCAGTGGTTGAGAATCTGCCTGCCAATGCAGGGGACACGGGTTCGAGCCCTGGTCCGGGAAGATCCCACATGCCGCGGAGCAACTGGGCCCGTGAGCCACAACTACTGAGCCTGCGCGTCTGGAGCCTGTGCTCCGCAACAAGAGAGGCCGCGATAGTGAGAGGCCCGCGCACCGCGATGAAGAGTGGCCCCCGCTCGCCGCAACTGGAGAAAGCCCTCGCACAGAAACGAAGACCCAACACAGCCATAAATAAATAAATAAATAAAAATTTAAAAAAAAAAGAAAAGAAAAATATCCCCCAGGAATCTGAAAACAAAGACTAGATTCCAAAATAATTACTGTGAATGTACAGGGAGCATATCTCTTTAAAAAAAAAAAAAAAAAATACAAGAATGATAGAGTGCTTTAAAGGGACAGAGAAAACCAAGATTCTCACAAACAAACCGGTCATGACTTATGTCAGTAAGAACTGCAGGATCTATGAAGGTCGGTGAGAAAACTCAGTCACTTTGAGAGACAACAGTCAGTGCAAGATTACAGCTGACTTTCTTCTCACGTTGGCAAGAGGTAATGATCATCGGTTAGTGTGAAGAGTAAACAGTGAGTGCCGACTGTGTGTCCAGCGGCACCACGTTTTGTGGGCACACAGAGAGGAAGTGGACACTGTCCCCCGTCCACCAAAGTCACTGTCTTACTCAGAACACCACACATGACGAGTCGAGGAAAAGCTCAAGGTCAAGTGAGTCCTTCAGTGTTTGCTTTAGGTGTTACTTAGGCTCCACACCTGTCAGACTGGCCATCATCAACAAGACCACAAATAATAAATGTTGGCGAGGGTGTGGAGAAAAGGGAACCCTTGTGCGCTGTTGGTGGGGATGTAAATTGGTGCAGCCGCTGTGGAAAACACTATGGCAGTTTCTCTAAAAGATAAAAATAGAGCTCCATGGAATCTAGCAATTCCACTCCTGGGCATTTATCGTGAAAAAACGAAAACTCTAATTTGAAAAGATACATGCACCCCAATGTTCATAGCAGTACTACTTGCAATAGCCAAGACACGGAAGCAACCTAATCGTCCATCAACAAAGGAATGGATAAAGAAGACTTGGTACATATATACAATGGAATATTACTCAGCCATAAAAAAGAATGAAATAATGCCATTTGCAGCAACATGGATGGACCTAGAGATTGTCATACTAAGTGAAGTAAGTCAGAGAAAGACAAATATCACATGATATCACTTACATGTGGAATCTAAAATATGACACAAACTAGTGAATGTAACAAAACAGAAGCAGACTCACAGATACAGAGGACAAACTAGTGGTTACAAGTGGGGAGAGGGAAGGGGGGAGGGGCAAGATAGAGGTAGAGGATTAAGAGGTACAAACGATTACGTATAAAATAAATAAGCTACAAGGATATATTGTATAACACAGGGGATATAGCCAATATTTCATAATAACTATAAATGGAGTGTAATCTTTAAAAAATTGTGAATCCCTATGTTGTATACCTGAAACATATATAATATTATAAATCAACTATATCTCAATTTTAAAACTCATATATTTTTTATAAATTTATTTATTTATTTGTTTATTTATTTATTGGCTGTGTTGGGTCTTTGTTGCTGCGCGTGGGCTTTCTCTAGTTGCGGCGAGCGGGGGCTACTCTTCGTTGCATTGCGTGGGCTTCTCATTGCGGTGGCTTCTCTTGTTGCAGAGCACGGGCTCTAGGCACACGGGCTTCAGTAGTTGTGGCACGCGGGCTCAGTAGTTGTAGCTCACGGGCTCTAGAGCGCAGGCTCAGTAGTTGCAGCACACGGGCTTAGTTGCTCTGCGGCATGTGGGATCTTCCTGGACCAGGGCTCGAACCTGTGTCCCCTGCACTGGCAGGTGGGTTCCTAACCACTGCGCCACCAGGGAAGTCCCAAAACTCATAATATATTTAAACAAAAAGAAAATGTGTAAGTTTTTTCTTCATCCCTTTGAAATATATGTAGAGACTTTTAGAAGTTAGTGAGCTTTTGCCAGATTTGGGACCTGGGCGTATCTCTCTCAAAGGAGCCAACTCTTTGAAAAGCAAACATAAACGGTGTGGTGCCCCATTTCTGTGAGGGGCTAAGAGTCTGGCTCCAAGTCGTAAAAGCACCTTCAGTCATAAAGACAGAAGTTAATTTTTCCTTTGGATAAAGCCAATGATCTGACCCAGGTGGTCCCTCCCACTGGAAGGTGAGTTTAGGAAGAATTACGGTTACAGATGGTGCTGGGACGTCCTCCCGTTTGAGAACGTGGGTGCAGTGGCTGGTGTCCACCTTGCTCTAGAAAAGGGTTTGTGCCTTGCCAATCTCCTTCTCAAAAGGCATGTGCATTAGAGCTCAGTCTTGTTCAACGCTTACTCAGTCATGAAATCGTGTCTCTCTTATCTCTACCTTTGTGGAGAAGAATTCTGGGTTGGCGAGAGATGCCAGTTTTGATTCTATTTCTGCAGTACCATCAGAAACACCTCCATCTCTCCAGAAATTACCCGCCAACCTGGGCCATCGGTGGTTAACAATCCTGGTGGCACCATTGCCACTGAGAGATACCGTCTCATTCCTGTGATTTCACTGTTCCCACCTGAATGTCGGCTCCTGAACGGAAAGAACTCAGGGCCACCAGGACCCGTTGTTGCTTAGAAAGTATGTGCTGATTTTATGGAATATTATGAACTTATTCGGAAATTTTAAGAGATGAAGGTGTAAATGGCAAAGTGTACCAGGACAACCCTGGTGACAAAGGTTGTCTGTACCAAGGCAAGGGCGGTGGTGGGGGGAGCTGTCTTTGGGTGTCGATTTCCAACCTCCCTCAAACCCTCCCTGAAAACCCTCTGAAGATCATCGTGGGACCACACAGGACACAGCAAAGCCAGAGCAGATTCCATAAAGAGGTGCTCAAGTGTTCTGGGGCGTCTGCAAGAAATGACCACAGACTGAGGGGTAAAACAGCAGGAATTTATCCTCTCTCAATCCTGGAGACCAGATGTCTGAGGTCAAGGTGTCCCGGGGCTGAGCTCCCTCCAGAGGCTCCAGGGGAGGGTCCTTCCCGCCTCTTCCAGCTTCTGGGGGCTCCAGGCGTCCCTGGGCTTGTGGCTGCCTCCCTCCCGTCTCTGCCTCTGTCTTCCCGGGGCTTCTCCTCTGTGTCTGGGTCTCTCCTCTTCTGTGTCTTAGAAGGACCCTGTCATTGGATGTAGGGCCACCCTCCTCCAGGAGGACCTCACCTCAGACCCTTCACTTCATCACACCTGCAAAGACCTTATTTCCAAATAAGGTCCCATTCTGAGGTTCCAGGGGTCAGGGCTTGAAAATATCTTTTGGGGGGACACAATTCAATCTTCAACAGGAAGACACCCGACACACAAAGGTATTTGGACAAGCATCCTAGGCATGTCTGCGCCTGGGACCGTCCTACCTACTCTCTGCTGTGAAAAGGCGGCTGATGTCAGCAGCATTGCTGGGTGTGCTCTGAGCCCCTCCGTGTGCACGGGGATACACTTGCCCCTGCGGGTCCCCGTAAGGTGCATCTGATACCAGCGACATGGCAGAAAAGGTGAAATCAGCATGGCCACGTCTCCTTGGAGCAGTGACAGCCCAAAGGAAGCAGCCACACACAGGGGGCTCGCCCAGCACCTGCAGGGAGCACGCCGGTGTCTGACCACTGCCTCACATGCAAGTGGCCGCCTCACTGTTCCCCACCCACAGGCTGGTCCCACGTCCCCGAAAAGAGCACCGTCCCGACTACCCCGTCGCCCAGACCACGCACAAGGCGTGAGAAATAAAATTCATGCTTTATGGCAAGACAAGAAAAACTTAAACATAAAAAATGTTCTCTGCCCTTTGGCCTCCTGTCTCCCCTCGCTGTGCATCGTGTGTCTGTGTTAGGCATCGGCCAGACCTCCCCCATCGGCGGAAATACCTGCTCGGCCATGAAGAGTAACATTTCGCCTGGCGCCACCCAGACACTTCCTTAAAGGCAACGCTCCCTGTTGACCTCGTAAGGGGCCAGGACGACGCTTAGATCTGGAGTGCGTAAACGGTCGCTAATACGTCACTGGAGGCACAGCCCTGTGCCTCAGAAACCTTTGGGTGGAGCCATTCTCAGAGCTTCCTGAGATGCTCTTCCCATTACCATCCTCAAATTTGGCTTGAATAAAATTTTCCATTTCTTTCTCAGATCGCCTGACTAATTTTTCATCGACAGCGTCTTCCCCCTTAAGAACACTTTTTAGGGCCACCAGGAGCTGTCAGGTCACTTTCGTCCACCGCCTCCCTCCACGCTTCCCGCCCAAACCCAAGCCTGAATCCCTGCTGCGTTTGGGGTAAGCAAGTGGGCTCGGGCGGCAAACGTCTCCCGAGTTATTCCGGGGCGTCAGGACGTGTATAGTGTGCCCGCCTTTATCCTTCTTCCATTCCAAGCTCTCCCTTCCCCTTCCCCTGCCTCCATCCCCGACTTTCCTGGTCTCCCCGATTCTGCCCGACGCCCCCTCCCTCCTTATCTGCCCCCGATGCGATAAACACGATTCCAGCCCACACGGCTGCTGGTCAGTGAAACAGCCTGGGGATTGTCTGAAGACTGAGGGTGTCTCCTTCTGTATGCCTGGTGGGGACAGGCCCCCCCCCTCACGCCTGAGCCTTTAATGAGCCCCCCCCCCCCGTCCGATCACTCCCACTCACCGCCCCTCGTGCTTCTTTTGACACCGGTTCACAAGGGTTCACGAGGGTTAGGCGTGTTCGGGACAAACGCGCATTCTCACTAGCCCCATCAGAAACACACAATAGCCTCAGATGGAAATATGATCTGAAAGCCCAATGGAGTCGTGAAGTCTGAATCTGTCGGTTCAAAATGGATCGACGGGGTGGAAACGGCCCCAGAGGGACCTCCCTGCACAGCTCCGGGACCTCGGGTGGGATTGGGGGAGGCTTTCCTAAGACTGTGCCCAGTGGGACCACAGGTGTTTACACACCTGTCATGACCTCGGGTAAAAGAAAAGCAGGCAAACCACAAAGGCCTTTCGTGAAGCAAGTTCTGCATTTTCCAGGAAGTTCCTACAAAGGTTCTGAGCGAGCCCTGCTTCACAGAGGGATGAGAACCGCCTCGGGTGGGACCCTCTGTCCATCCACGACCTGAACCCCTACTTCTGCCCACGGATGTGCATCAAGTGGGTCAGAATCCAGAACTGGTCTAAAGGGCTCTTTCTTCACTCAAACTCCACGTGCGCAGTGGTGGCGGGTATGGGGGGGCTGTCAGGAGGAAGTTGTGGATGTCAAGGATTGTCTATGGCCGTGGGGAGCTCCGGTCACAGCCAAACCTCTCCTCCCTCTGCCTTCTGTCGCTGGCAGATGGAGTCCTGGATTCGGCCACGTGAAAACGGAGCAGCGGGCATTGCACAGAGCTAGGGAATTATGTGGGTGCCAGCCTTGGGGACACCCCACATCCAGGCTCTCTCACCCTCCTCACCGTGTCCACTTGATACGCAGTTTGCAACCCCAGGGCTGCAGCAAAGAAGGCCCCTAGGGACCCTTCCAAACCAGGTAGGCGAGAGGCCAGCTCGGACGTGGACGGTCAAGCATGGGGTGATGGCTGGGGACAGTTCAGAAGCTAAATGTCACGAACGTGCCATCACCAGCTCCCATCCGGGCCTCCCCTGAGCTGGAAAGCAAATCAAAGCTGTCTAGTGCAAGACGGGACCAGACCCCTCCCGTCCTCCCCCTCCTGTTGCTGCCTTTTGACAAAGCTTGTAAGGTGATCATGCAGCCTGGAAACAGTTCTCTGGAAAAGCCCCGGGAACCAGGCTCTGAGGACAGAGAGCAAGGTGACACTGATAATCATTCTCAGAAGGCACGGCCAGCCGTGGGATTCACGGATGACCCCGCGGACCGACGGGTGACTGGGGAAGCCCTTGTCTTTCTCGGGGGCACTGCGGCCGCATGATCTCACCGCGGGAAGGTAAGTATTAATTTAAACAAAAGTCTTTCACCTCTTTGGAGGCAGACAGAACAACAAAGCAGCCCAGATTCTCAGTTCTGCAGACAAGGGCTCTTCTATTGATTTTTTTTCCATTCAAACCTAATCCTGAACTCAGTCAAGAGTGGGTCCTTTGCAACAGGCAAACGGGGCTTTGCCGGAGACTCAGAAACCTGCGTAAGCCCTTGTCACTTTCACAAAGAAAACAGTGCATTTGCAAAAGACACCATAAAAAGAAAAAAGCAGAGATGTTCAAAGAAAGGGCATTTCACGCAGACAAATGGCTACATTTGCCAGCTGTTGACTTACCGAGCTCCTTTTCTTCTGAAGCCATCACACGTCCCAGCAGGAAGAGAGCTGAGGCTGCCAAGGGCAGAAAGATACGCCTCATGCTTGAAGGAGAAGTCAGTGAACAGAAGGTCAGCGCCTCAGTTCATCGTACAGCGTCACCCCGTCTTTAAAATGTGGAAAAGAAACTAGGGAAATGACTACAGGAAACAGACATGCTTTATTTTAAAAGATGACTCTTGTCAAAAAAAAAAAAAAGTGCAGGATCATTTTTTCAGCCCCGCCGAGCACTTTTGCAGCCCCGCCGGATACATCTCGCTTGAAACATTATCAGATATGATCTACACCCAGGATTCTCACCCTCTGGTGGGTCGTGAGAATCCTGTGTTTGGAGGTCGAGGTCCAAGCGCGGTCCTGCAGCCCTCATCTTGCTGAGATCTCCTGGCCGCTCACCCAGAAGCAGGGAGACTTGGTCCCCCTCCCAATGGCCTCAAGCCAAGCAGGGGACAACATGGTAGCCATAAAGGACAAAGTTTGGGGACTTGTAGAACCCCAAGGAGAATCGTTTCCCAGATGTTACCAGGGAGATTTGTAGGTGGGCTTTTTCCCACAGAAGGGAGCCTGGATTGACCCTCAGCGGCCACTTTATGGCCCCCATGTCTGCCTCCAAATGTGCCCCCGGGAGTGGGGGACTCTAACGAAACACAACACCCACTGTGGTAACTGCGCTTGTAAAATCATGCCAAAACTACAAAGCCCTTTCACAGGCAGCCACTGACAGAAGCTGTGAGCAGCGCGAGATGGGCAGAGTAAACACGAATTGCTCCATTGCGGAGTTAACAACGCAGTTTCCCAGAAGCAGACGGCGGCCGAGGGACTTCCAGTTGCGTCTTGCAGCGCAGGCTGAGAGTCGGGTCTTCCCGGCCCCAGATCAGGGGTGCTTCCACCGTGGGCATCCTTCTGGAGGTCAGAGGTCCAGCACTGCTGTCCCGGGGCTGAAATCCAGGTGTGAGCAGGGCTGGCTCCTTCCGGAGGCTCCAGGGGAGAATCTGTCTTCTTGCCTTTGCAGCTTCTAGAGGCGCCCACGTTCCTCAGTTCATGTGCCCACGTGACACCAACCTCTGCTTCTCTGACTCTGAACCTCCTGCTTCCTTCTTACACGTAAGGGCCCTTGTGCCCACCTGGAGAACTCAGGACACTCTCTCCATTTCCAGATTCTTTTTTTATGGCCATGCCGTGGCGGCTTGCGGGATCTTAGTTCCCTGACCGGGGATTGAACCCAGGCCCCCTGCAGTGAAAGTGCGGAGCCTTAACTACCGGACCGCCAGGGAAGTCCCCATCTCCAGATTCTTAATCACATCTGCAAAAGGTCTTTTGTCCTGTAAGGTAACATATTTGCAGTTGCCAGGGATTAGGACGTGGGCATCTTTGGGGACATTAGTCTGTCTACTACCCAGGGATTACGACGTGGACACCTTAGTGTGATAGATGATAGACTGAGAGACACAGACATGCATATGTATATATGTACATATATGTACATATATACTCACGTACATTGATGACAGATTGATGATAGATAAGTAGATAGATGATAGTGAGATAGATAGATGGTAGGTAGGTAGGTAGATAGATGATAGATACTTGATAGGAAGTCTCTCATGCTAGGTCAGGGCTTCTCAGCCTCAGCACTACTGACCTCTGGGGCTGGAGGACTCTGTGATGAGGGGCGTCCCGGGCCCTGTGGGGTGCGGAACATCTTCCCTGGTCTCCACCTGCCACGTGCCAGGAGTTCCCCTCTCCCCATCCCCCCGCCCCCAGCCAGGACAGCCAAAGGGCTGCAGGCATCCCCAGGCTTCCCTTTGGAGGGGGGACCCTTATCCCTTCATCTCCCCCCACTGCTCCCTCCTTCCCGCCATCCAGGGCAGCTAGAGCTTCTAGCTCTTCTCCAGAGCGGACCTTGCCCAGCAGGAACTGTTCGTTTCAGAAATTTTACCTAAAAAGGAAATACTCAGGCAGACCACACGGGGAGAAAAGGCCTGGGAGGCCACTCTGAGGTCGGAGAAGAAAGCCAAGCCTCACCGTGGCGCTTCTGCAGCAGGGACGGGGCTCCTGTGAGATTAGGATTTTATGGGAACAGAGACGGGTGGTCCCCGAAGATGGGTTCCCACAGCTCCCCGGGTCAATGACGTGAAAGAGCGTTTGCCCTTTGGGAGGACCGAAGAGGCACAGAGAGAGGGTAGGAGTCCGCGGTGCTCTCCCACACTTCCTGGAAAACTGTGACAGGCTGTGACCCCATGTTTTGACGGCTCCGAGACGCTGGACCGCTCCGAGAAGGGTGACCCGGTGGGAAAGGCATGATGGCCGGGGTCGTGCTACCTCGGTGAACTGCGCGGGAAGGTTTTACCTTCTCTGGCCTTGCCCTTCACGGGGGCATAAACCTGGGCGGGAGGAGAAGATGGGCAGGCGAGATCTCCCCTCCCTTCTGGATTCCAGATTGGAAACAAACTGTACGTGAATCCCGGGGGCCACGGTCATCTCCCGTGGAGATGACACATCACCTCGCGTGCACCTCCTTCCCACTGTCCGCCCTCTGCGCTCAAAGCCACAAACGGATACTGTGCTGTGCGTTTTTCTCCGTATCGGACGTGCAGGGTGAGTCAGCAAGCGAGAGAAGCAAAGAGGAGGGAGGTTATAAAACGTGGGTGTGAATGGAGCTTCTGTTATTTCTTCTCTTCTGCCCACTCGCCCTGCACGTGGGAATGATTGTGGTGATCTGTGGACGTGGCACAAATCACCCCGAAGCTTACAGGCACCCATGAACAGCAGCTTGTCGTGTCTCCTGATTCAGAGGCTGGATGGGGCAGGTGTTGGCTGGGTCCATTGCCAACGGGAGGATGGATTGAGTGGGAATGTTCTAGAAGCTTCCCTCACACACATGGCCCCTGGACTGAGTAGTAGCTGACAGCTTGACTGGTCCCTTCCCTGACCGGAAGACTTGACAGCGTGGAATGTTCCACAAGGTCCGGTCACCTCCGCTATCTTTGATTGGCCAAAGCAAGCCACGGGCCAGCCCAGACTCAAGCGACAATGAACCCCCTTGGGAGCAGCTGTAAAGAATTCACACCCATCCAGATTTCTCCACAATAGCGATCTCTGTTTGCTCAGGTTCCACGTGATTTCCAAAAAAGACAGTTCATTGTTACATGAAGTCAAGATAAGATGGGTTCGCAGCAATGATAATGACCCACAGTGTCGGTTCCACCGGCCTTAAATGTCAAGCTTCTGCCGTACCGAATTGTGTCAGAACGCGCAGCGTGACACGATCTCTCACCTCTACTCCGGCACGGGTCTGTTTCTGAATCTGCCCAGCGCTGCTGGATGTAATCTCAAAAAGGCACAGGGGGGGCAGCCGAACGCCATGAGCCGCGAGCTTTGCTATCAGATTCATCTCAGCGAAAGCGTGTCAGGGTTTACTGTGTACCGAGAACTATTACATAACAGGAGGATTTCCTCGCCCCAGCAGAGAGCAGAGGCCTGGGAGCGATGGGCATAGCACAGCGGCATTTTTACAGCACAGAACCATGTGGGAGGCTCTTGGCTATTTCATTTGTTTGAGGAGAGATTTGAAGATGGGCAGCTGTGCTGATCTAGAACCTTGGAAACGGAGGGATTGGCTTCAGAGGCAGCGTGGGTGGAACTCGGGGGGCCTGCGTATCTGGATCTGGGGGAAGGATGCGTTGCCCACAGGTGGTTACGTTAACAGCCCGAGGACGGGCCAGCAGACACCATCGGTGTAGACCATGGGCCAGTGCACAGTGCTTACTTATATCACAGGCCAAAGAAAACTCACTTCTTAGTTGCATGGTGTGTCCTTGGCCAGAGAGTTACAACGTTGAGCGAAAGGGCCTGCCTCTGCTGAGTAATGTTGCCTTCATAAACAACTGAGTCTTGGAAGAGCTGCCATTTCTGTAGCCCATCCCAGCCTCCTGTCTTCCCCTGCTCCATTCCACCTACCCCCAAACCCAGCCTGGCTTCGCACAGAAATACCAGGAAGGGGTGGAGGAGGTGACCAATGACACGGGCAAAAATGGGAGAACCAGAGCAGTTCTCCTGGACTTCTCCTAGAACGAGGAAATACAATTTGGCTGAGGAAAAGATCTTTATTTGTGATGTGATAAAGTCTCATAAGTGAAATTACAAGTTCAACACTAGCTAAGTGGAGGCCTAAATAAATGTAACGTGTTGACGTAGTCGTGCAATGATGATGGGCTTAGTAGGGCTCCGTTGGTCTGTGTCTACACGTCCCGGGAGCATGGCGTCCACCCTGTTTCTGACACACAGAAAGTGTATAATCCTGAAAGCTGACAGAGGGACGAATGGAGGAACATATGGGTGGATGGATGGATGGATGGATGGGTGAATGATGAATGGACGGATGGGTGGGTAGAATCATGGAAGAATCATCCAGTCTGGGTTCTGGAAGATCCCTGAAAGATGTTATTGTGGGTTGAATTTCCCCCTAAATACATATTGAAGCTCTAACCCCCAGAACCTATGACTATGACCTTATTTGGAAATAGGGTCTTTGCAGATGATCTAGTTAAGATGAAATCTTTTGAGTAGGCCCTAATCCAATATGATTTGTGTCCTGCAGAAACGGGACCTTGGACATGCCAACAAACACACAAAGGAAGGAGCACGTGAAGACACAGGGAGAAGATGGCCATCTACAAGCCAAGAAACCCCTGAGGCTCCTAGAATTCGCAGAGAGGACGTTGAAGAGATTCACCCTCACGGCCCTCGAAAGGAACCCACCCTGCTGACACTTTGATTGTGCACTTCTGGCGTCCAGAACTGTCAAACAGTAAGCCCCCCTGCCAACCACCCCCCCACCCGCTTGCCGTCTGTGGTGCTTTGTTACGGTTGTACCAGGAAACTCATACAGATGTCACCCTAAGTCTGGGAGGGGCCACAAGCTTGTTATGGACAGAACATTCCATCTCGTATCCGAATGGCTGCAATGCACAGAAAGTCCACCTGTTCCCCCCACCCAGCGTGTCCTCTGACCACACAGAAAACCCATCTCTGTGTGAGCCCCGTTCAGATAACTGAGGATGGCCAACGCTACCTTGATTTCCAGGTTAAACGAGCCTCATTCTTTCATGAGCTCCTAGGCTTTTCGGTAGCCTGATCTCCTGGCAATGAGCCCTCAGATTCAAGATGGTGGGTGACCCTCCACAGAGCTCATTCACGTGGCTGAACAGTAATACGGGAAAGGGAATAAATCCATCACAGGGAGGGGGACAGAACAGGCAGGCACTAGCGGAGCACAGGGTTCTATAGGGTTCTGGACTAAGAAAGAGGATTGACTCTTACAGGGATGGAAACATCCAAGTGGGGGAAGGTGAAACTGTAGGGGAAGGAAGGAAAAAAAAAAAAATCTTTTTCCTCTATCCTCTTAGGTTCTGTTCCTAGGCCCCTGCAAATTAAACTGACAGAAGATAGGCTAAGAGGAAAGAAGAAAGCAGAAGTTACACATGCAGCATGCATACATGGGGAAACTCAATGATCAGTAACTCAAAGGGACGGTTAGAATCTGGGGTTTATATGCCTAACTTAGCAGGTGATGGGGAGGTGGAGAAAGGACACTTAGGCGAAAACAAACGTCTTTTGAAAAGATAAGTGGGTTTTCAGGTGAACTAACAGGAGATCAGAAAATGTGGGATAATGTTTGTTTACACAGATATGAGTGATCTTTCCACCTCCTTCATGGCCATAAAATCCCCTGGAGAAGGGGCTGGGGGGTGGATTTTATTACCTTTTCCCTTCTGGGAGTAGATCCACCCTGAAGAGGAATTTATGGAGCCCTATATCTCAGAAACTGCTGCTTTTGTTCAGATAGGGAAGCTCCAAGACATTTTTTTTTTTTTTTCCCCCTGCATTGGTTGAATTTCAAATGTCTTCAGGTTAAAATAATCTTGATACCAAAGTGGCCTATTTGGGGTGTGGCATATTCAAATCCCCTTCACAGGCCTGAGTCGAGGAGTCTCCAGGAAATTTGGGAGCCCCTTTGCCTGGAGGAGCCTGGGTAAGGCATAAGGCAGAAGCAGATGTTAGGAGAAGGATGGAGACCCAGCAAGACAGAAGAGTCCACACCAGCTCCTGGACCCACCAAGCCAGTGTCTTGGCCTGAAGTGGGGTTGACCAGCCAGCACAACTCACCTGGAACACCTGAAAAAGGGAATCAGCTGTTATTCTTCCCCAAAAAACCTGTATAAGCATCATCTTTTTTTTTAAAGTAAATTTATTTATTTTTTCTTTTTATCTTTGGCTGTGTTGAGTCTTTGTTGCTGCGCATGGGCTTTCTCTAGTTGCAGCGAGCGGGGGCTACTCTTCGTTGCGGTGTGCAGGTTCCCCATTGCGGTGGCTTCTCTTGTTGCGGAGCACAGGCTCTAGGCGCGTGGGATTCAGTAGTTGTGGCACGCGGGCTCAGTAGTTGTGGCGCACGGGCTTTGTTGCTCCGCGGCATGTGGGATCTTCCCGGACCAGGGCTCGAACCCGTGTCCCCTGCATTGGCAGGCGGATTCCCAACCACTGCGCCACCAGGGAAGCCCCTGTATAGGCATAACCTTTAGAGTTCTGGGTTAGCCAGGAGAAGAACTGGCAAAGAGAAAGAGGGGCTGCAGGTGTGGAGGGGTGACTGACAAAGTCCAGGACCTTTTCTCTGGGACGCTGTCTAGATTTGGGGTTCTAAGCCTTGCCTAGGATGCGGAGTAATTCTCCAGGGATGGTAACGCATCACCCCCAGTTTGCCAGAGACTGAAGGGTTAACGTCCAGGGCTCTGCAATCTGGGGTCACAATTTCCTTCTTAGTCCTTTCACCCCTCAGCCACAAGCTCAGAGACCACACTACATCTCTGACCTGTGGGCCCAAAAGGGTGTCCTGAGCACAGGGGTGTCATTGGGGCTGTGCCTGGCCTCGGGAGCCCCGAAGGCTCTTCCTAGGGCTCCAAATACCCCTGTGCTGACGCAGTTGTTCCAAGGAGGGGGCAAGGCCAGCACCTAATGTCCTGGGCATCACTGGCCCCATGGTCCATCTCTGTAGGACCTTTCCTGTGTTCCTAAAGGAATGGATCCTTTATAGGGCGATATTGGATGAACTAAAGAGTCTGAGAGGACCAGATCCCAGCCTGGGTCCTTGGAAAGGGATCTCTACCTTCTCAGGTGCAGATGCCTCCGAACAGGATTACGTTGTCCGTGAAAAGGAGTGAAGCCCTGACACAGGCTGCCACGTGGATGGACCTCGAACACAGGATGCTCAGTGAGAGAAGCTGACCCAGAAGGACACAGTGTGTGATTCCGTTGATAGGAAACGTCCAGAACAGGCCAATCCATAGAGACAAGAAAGGAGATTCATGGTTGTCAGGGGCTGGGGGAGGGGGAGGGGGAGGGGGAATGACTTTTCATGGGGACGGGGTCTACTTTGGGGGATGGGAAGGTTTGATAGAGGTGATGTTTGCACAACACTGTGAAAGTCCTAAATGCTTCTGAGCTGTTTACTTTAAATGGTTAAAATGGTCAGTTTTATGTTATGTGCATTTTACACGAATAAAAACCTAAGAATATGGTGTTTTGGCTTTTTCTTTGATTTCTCCTTTCCCAGGTTCTTGGTCTAACTCTGTAACGGAACCAAACTCGGGTCCGCTCACCTGTGCGCAGTAAAGCCAATCTCCTTCACCCCTGTGGCGAAGGAAAGTGCAGCTTTATTGCAGGGCCCAGCAAGGAGAACAGGGCTGGTGCTCAAAAAACCCAAACTCCCCGAAGGGTTTCGGCAAAGCATTTTTAAAGGCAAAGTGCGGTAGGCGTGTCCCAGGATGTGTGATCAGCTCCTGCACGATTCTCTGATTGACTGACGGTGAGGTACCAGGACGGGGTCACAGGGGTTAACGTCATCAGTCCTTAGGTGCCAGTAGGTCTGGGGGCGGCGTGCTCACGATCACAGAGATTTAATTTTATTTATTTTTTCTTTATGGATGGCTCACTGTACCACCTTCTACTGATGCACCCACCCTTTCCCCACCGTGTGGCCCTCTCTGCCATAAACAGAGTTTCCGTTTACATAAGAACGTGTTTCTGTTCTGTTGGTGTGTTTGCCTATTCATAACCCTAATCTTGATATTCAGGAGGGTACTCCTCTATCTCTCCCCATTTTTTTCTTCTTCAAAATGTCTTAATCCTTTTTTCTGGGCTTCCCTTGTGGCGCAGTGGTTAAGAATCCGCCTGCCAATGCAGGGGACAGAGGTTTGAGCCCTGATCCGGGAAGATCGCAGCAACTAAGCCCGCGCGCCACAACTACTGAAGCCCGCGCGCCACAACTACTGAAGCCCGCGCGCCTAGACCCTGTGCTCCGCAACAAGAAAGAGAAGCCACCGCAAGGAGAAGCCCGCGTGCAGCAACAAAGACCCAACGCAGCCAAACAGAAATAAATAAATTTATAAAAAAGAAAGTAGATGGTGGGTCCAGGAGCTGGGGGAGGGGGATGGGGAGTGAGTATTTAATGGGGACAGAGTCTCAGTTTGGGAAGATGAACAAGTTCTGGAGACAGACGGTGGGGATGGCTACACAAGGTGAATGTCCTTAGTGCCCCTGAACTGTGCACCTAAAAATGGTTAAGATGGGAAATTTTATGTTGTGTGTTTTTGTGGTGGCCCCCAAGCTGTAAGCTTATTCAGCTTTCTGCTTGGTGGAGAACTGCTTGTCTCTTTCTTGGTATGCACCCCTGACGCTGCGGTATTGAGCGTAAAAAAGGAAAATGGCTTGCGGCCAGTTTCGTTCCAGGTGCCTGCTCTGGATCTAAGAGCCCCTGGTTGTTCCCCAAAAAAAGGACGTGCTGCCCTGAGGGGGAAGTCTGTATCTCCAAAGAACGGCCCATAAGGCATGCTGACGCATAGATAGTGGTGCATAGATAGTGGTGCATAGATAATGGCGCATAGATAGTGGCGCATAGATAGTGGCGACAGAATTATGTGGAAATACAAGGTTTACTGATTTGTTGCCTAGTGTTCGTTCCGTGCTGAACCTATATATACATTCATGCTCTTTGAATAAATTTGCCTTGCAACCATCAGTTGTCTTGGCCCTTCTGACCCCATACTGGTGCTTTTCAGTTCCTTACCCCTCACCGCCAGGAACTTCTAGCTTTCTGCAGCCGGTCTGCGGCATGTTTTTATCACAATTAAAAATAAATTTTTACAAGTATACGTTCTCCCTCTGAAATATGAAAAGAGTTCTCTTTTAGAGGAAGGACCCAACGTTGGAAGGAAGGGCCAACAGTAGGAAAAGCCGGCAACCCTAAAGAATCCGACATTTGTAAAACAGCAGAAAAGTGACTTTATATGTCATGCCTTAGGTACAGTTGGCCCTTATTTGGCACTGAGCTTTGTGTGACATTAAGCCACATTCAGCCATGGTGTCTTTCCACTCCCACTTTTCGTGGCTCCTGCTTCCCTTTTGCGGCAAACGTCTTTCGGGACTGGCTGCTGGGAGCTGGGCGGGGATGCCTTTGTGGGTGTTTGTGGGATGTGTCGACTACTTTCCAGTCACAGCCGTGTCTAACTCTGTGGTCGCTAGCCAGCCCAGTGGTGTGTCGTCTATGACTATCCCTACCACCCGTGGTCCTGACTCACCAGCCCATGATGCGAGTGGCCAGGGGTCAGTGGTCGCCACGCATCTCTCTCTGTGTCAGGGCGCACGCATCTCTGTGTCAGGGCGCACGCATCTCTGTGTCAGGGCACATGCACCAGGAGCACGTGTGAAGATGCGGAGCACCGAGCCCACAGCCGGTCCGTGGAAAGATGCACCAGAGCCGTAACCAGCAGCCTGGCCCTCAGAGCTTCAGACCTCGTTCCCGGATGCTGGGATATTTGGGAATCTGTCAGCGTTTCGAAATGTGTCCCCGCTTGTGCTCCCTTGCTCTGTTCCAAATGCACGTTTGCTTTCCTGTCCCATGTTCACTGCTTGGACCTGCCCCCCCCCCCCCCCCCCCCCCCGCAAGTGAGCAGTTTGATGCTCTAAAATGCATGAAAATTAACATTCCTTTCCCCAGGAAATCACATCTTTTCTTCGCTGTTGTTTTCATCATTATGTGGGTCTTTCCTTCTCCCTGACGTGGCAGCCAACGCCCATAATATTCCTCTATCAGCATTAAGCAGGTTCCCGGCGGCTACAGAGACGTACTTGGCCCTTTGCCTTCTCGCCTACTTTATTAGCATTATAAGTGGGCATGGAAAAAAAAATAAAACCTATACGCCGGTCCTCCAAAAGATCAGGAGACACACTTCAGAATACATTTCAACTTTCGTGTATAGAAGTGATTGAAATTACAGCCCAAGATGCAAGAACTGTAAAATAAGCGTCGGCCTCCTGACACCAAAATTCTTTACCCTGAAAATGGATATTTTACCCCAAGAAACAGCCCTCCAGGGAATTGCCCCCCCACCCCGAGGCTGACTTAGTGAAACCAGCTTTTGTAACCTTTGGAAGCACACGGAGAACTTAATCGAGGGTCTCAGAGAGGGCTTTCTGGAATCCCCAGGCGGCCCTGCAAACTTTTGCTCTCCTGGTTTGGAAAAGTTGGGAGGCTGTGTCCCTACTCCCCGCCCTCCCCACAACACACACACGCACACACACGCGCACACACACACACACACCACACACACACACGCACACACACCACACACGCATGCGCACACACACGCACACCACACACGCGCGCACACGCACACACGCACGCGCGCGCACACGCACACACGCACACGCACACACGCAGCCCTCCCCAGCTTGGTCCTGGGACTGTTTGCAAGGCCCGGTAGCTGCAAGCTCCTTCGAGCTCCTTGGAGCCGACGACCCAGGTGCACGTAAGCAGGTATGAAAACCATGAAACGCCGCGGTTATTAACCAGAGCTAAGCACCTAAAAAGGCTGCAGAAATTACCTTGGGATCAAGTGATCCCTTGATTCCTTAACGCGGGATTTCTAAAACCTCCCGGGGCCGTGCAATGATGCCCCGAGACTGGGGGAGAAAACTTGACCTTTGCATTTCCAGATTGTGCCTTAGATAGGATGGCAGGTGGAAAATGGGGGCAATTACACTGAACTTGCTGCTGATGTATTTCTGCCCCCTCACCCAAAACGCCCGCAGCCCTGGTACCCACATCCCTGTGGCTTCGGGTACTTGGGCTGCCAGCTCTCTTGCCCATTTCGTTTACATGGAAGCACCCCGGGTGGAAAACGCAATTAAGGTTGTGTACACTGCTTAGCTGGGTTCATCCAAAGAACCCAATGTGTGTGTCTGGCAAAGGGAGACACGGATTTTTCTGGTTTTGCCTCCTCCGATTATTATGTTTCTTTTTTAGTGGGCAAACAAAGCAGTCCCTGACATTCTCTGTCAATGCTCTGTGCGCATCTCGCAAGCGTTTCACTGTTCCCCAGGAAGGACCTTGAAATCCCACAGAGCAGCCCTCTCGGGGAACACAGTACGTGGCTAGTAACCCACCACCGGGGACCACGAAACAACAGAGCGCATCTCTGCAGCCACATCTAGGACACAGGAATCTCTCCTCCACTTTGGTTTCACAGAAAGAGAAACTCTGCAAAGAAGCTGGGCAGGAAATAGAGAATTCAGGAGAGGGGAAAGCTAATTTGGGATAAGCAGACATTCTCAAACAGTGAGGTGCGTCTGAATCACGCGGAGAGGAGGTCTGGGGAAAGCGCAGGTTCCGGGCGGCGCACCTGGCTGGGACCTGAGGCTCTGCGTCTTGAACCTGCCCCGTGGGATTGTGGTGCTCCTGGTCCCGGGGGCCCCCCCATCCCCGCCCTGGTCGTCCCCTGGAAGAGGGAGGTCATCAAAGGTTTACGGGATGGAGGGAAAGAAGGACTGAGGGCAGAGGGAGTGGTGGTCTCTGAATTCCGCTTAGACCTACGCACCTTGTGCAGAATACAGTTTTGTTTCCCACCCACGGCGGGTGTCGACAGCACCCCTACCCCAGGGCCCCCGAGGCTCTAGACCGAGGAGATTTTTCAAGCAGAGACTAACGCTGAGTTGCTGACACACAGCCCTCTCCCCGTGGAAAAGCTCCATCCCTCCCATCCTGGAAGTTGTCAGCAAGCCTCAGGGACTGTGGACAAGGGATGGAAATTTGGGGTGATTCTGGGGTCTCTGGGGTGATTGATAGAAATTTGGGATGATCCTGGGGTCGGTCTCTGAGCTGAGTGATAAAAATGTGGGGTGATTTTCAGGGTCTTGAGGGATGAGGAATGGAAATGTAGGGTGAATGGGGGTCTCCGGGGTGAGGGATAGGCATTTGGGGTGAATGGGAGAACCCCTGGCGTGACTGATAGAAATGTGGGGTGAGCCTGAGGGTCTCTGGGGTGAGAGATGGACATTTGGGGTGAATGGGGGAACCCCTGGGGTGACTGATAGAATGTGGGGTGGCCTGAGGGTCTCTGGGGTGAGGGATGGCTATTTGAGGTGATGGGGGAACCCCTGGGGTGACTGATAGAATGTGGGGTGGGCCTGAGGGTCTCTGGGGTGAGAGATGGACATTTGGGGTGAATGGCGAACCCCTGGGGTGACTGATAGAATGTGGGGTGAGCCTGAGGGTCTCTGGGGTGAGGGATGGGTATTTGAGGTGATGGGGGAACCCCTGGGGTGACTGATAGAATGTGGGGTGGGCCTGAGGGTCTCTGGGGTGAGGGATGGCTATTTGAGGTGATGGGGGAACCCCTGGGGTGACTGATAGAATGTGGGGTGAGCCTGAGGGTCTCTGGGGTGAGGGATGGACATTTGGGGTGAATGGCGAACCCCTGGGGTGACTGATAGAATGTGGGGTGAGCCTGAGGGTCTCTGGGGTGAGGGATGGGTATTTGAGGTGATGGGGGAACCCCTGGGGTGACTGATAGAATGTGGGGTGGGCCTGAGGGTCTCTGGGGTGAGGGATGGCTATTTGAGGTGATGGGGCGGGGTCTCTGGAGTGAGCCCGGGCACCGTCAGAAATCAGGTAACCCTAAAGCTGCCTGTGTCCAGCAGACGCAGGTGCGAAAGTGCAAGAAGGCTGAAAATTTATCTTTGCTCCTTCTCCCGAGACAAGATTCAAAAACAAGAGGAAGACAACCACTAACACGCATCACAGCCCAGTGATAAAACCGAGGCCGCGGGGACGCGAGCTGGGGGCGGGGCGCAGCCGGAGGGCACCGAGCGAAGGGCCATGCGGACCCCCAAACATAGCCGCGCGCCTCTCAGAGCTTCGCACTCTTGAGGGGTGCGGGGTGCTCTCTCCACTGTGAACCCCTCCCCCGTCACCCCGCGATCTCTCGCGCATCTGACCTCTACCCACGGGTTACCTGCTTTTCCAGGAACACAAGCTCCGCTCAGACAACAGCCCTGGGGGCTGGGAGGGAGTTTCCGAAACTGCAGCAACAATGGAGATAAGCCCGGGAGATAAGCAGGCTATGCTCCTATTTAAATTAAAAAAAAACAAAAAACCCAAAACTGCTACTGAGCCTGTTCTGCAGCCCCCCTGCAGGTGAGTAGTGCCTGGTGCGGAGGAAAAAATGCAAATGGAAGAAGGAGGCCTCCTCGGTCGGGCCCGGTGGTCTCTCCCGGGCTCCAAATGTGGGCGAGAGCGTCCCTCTGCGCCCTCAGGTTGTCACGTAGCGGTCCCTTGCGGCGTGGTGTGTGGCCGAGGTTGGAAACCCGAAAACGGAACGGCCGACGATTTCTCGCCTGGGCTGCATCACAGGGCATCCCCGGGAAGAGTAGTTTCTGCGTTCGAGAGAGCACCTGGGGGCCTCTGAGAAACCCAGCGGTCCCGCACGAGCCCTGCGCCCAGTGGTACCTCTCCCACGGGGGCGGGGCACATCCCTACCCCGCCCTGCTTACCCCGAGCCGTCCACGACGCGGCTCCACCCCTGCGTCGCCGAACATGGGTTTCTGAGCCCTGTGAGGAGGGAGGCCGCCTTCACTGCCCGCAGCCCGCCCGGACCGGGTCTGCAGAGAGCGCTGCTGACCAAAACTTCCCAATCACGGCACAAACCCCAGGACGGGATGCCACCCTGCTCCCGGGCGGGCAGCTTAACAACATTTACCGTTTACTGGGGCCAAGACTACCCCAAATATGGTGCCCCTCCTGAAGGTGTGGCCCAGAGCGCCTGCCCCCCATCTTCACCCTGAACCCCTGAGCCCTCCGTCCACAGGCACCGGGGTCTACCCACGGCGGGGAGAGTATCGTCGGAAACAGACCGATTCCCAACAGAAACCCACTTCTCAGCGCCCCCGTGAAGACTTCGGGGTTGAATAATTAAGGGGTGACATGTAAGTATTTCAAAAGATACAACCCCCCCCCCCAAAAAAACCCTATATTTTCACTGATCCCCAAACGAGAGAGACCTTTCCAATGAGGGGAGGGCAGCAACGAGACAGTTGGGCAAGAAGGATTCAGGGGGGTCGCCCTGGGGTCTGAGCTGTGCACCCTTGCATGGAGGGGTGCAGAGGGAACACCGGACGTAAAGGTCAGCAGCGTCCTTCCACTGGAACTCTGAGACGCATCCGTACCTGAATTTGTCTCTTCTTTTAAGGACGCTGGTCCAGTCGGATGAAGGACCCACCCTAGGGACCTCATCGCAACTCATTACATCTGCAAAAACCCTATTTCCCAGTGCTGTCAAGGTCACAGGTACCAGGAGTCAGATTTCAGTATATCTTTGGGGGGACAGTTAAACCCACACCAGGGGACATTGGCCAGAGCAGCTCTGACCACCCACCCAGCCACCAAAGCACCCAGGTGCTTCCTGCACGTCTGACTCAGCAAATCCTGAGCTACAAGGAAGACCTTTGCACTCAGGTCCTGCTGGGCGGAACTTGGGAGGGCCGATCTGTGCTGAAAGCTCTCTACCTTGCTGGGCTAGGAGCCGGGCTGGCTAGCTTCGTGTCCTGGGGCTTGTGCTTTCATTGGGAAGTTTCGGTCACTAGGGGTCAGTAGCGGTCTCCGCAAACCCAGTGCAGGGGTGCTGGCTCAAAAGTGAAACTGAAGCTTGAATTGGGCACCGCGGTCGGGGGTGGGAGTGGTGAGGGAGGCCGAGCTGTGAGCCTGGTGGGGGGGCACTGCGCCCTGTCCGAGCCGTCCCCCAGGAGCGACCCCTCCAGGGGACCCGGAGTGATGGGCCAGCACCAGACTAAGTCCTGCCTCTTGGGACGCTGGAGAGAAATGTAGCTCAAAGGCAGGACCTGAAAGTAAGGAGGTCACGTTTTCCATCAGGCATCCTGGAGGATGTGGGTCCCAGTTGGTTTTGTTTCGGGATTTCTGACTGTGTGTCCAGCGCGTTCTCCTAACGGGCTGGGCAGCGGATGCTGTCCTCTGGGTCCTGCCCTGTCTTCGGTCCAAACTATGCGCTACGTGATTTTGACTCTGTCTTGCCGTGTTGGTCGATGTATTTTCTTGTCCTTTTAATCTCTGCTGAGGCTTTTCAGTTCTTTCTGTAAACTAGGGCAGAAGGCTGGGAAGAAGAGTCTTACGTTTTTAAGAACGGGTCTTGCTCACGTCTACCGACCTTAAACTTTATATATATATATATTTTTTTCAAATTATTTTCCATTATAGGTTATTGCAAGATATGAATAGTTCCCTGTGCTATACGGTAATTCCTTGTTTTTATATATTTTATATAAGATATTGAGTAGAGTTCCCCGTGCGATACAGTAGGTCCTGTTGTTTATCTATTTTATGTACAGTGGTGTGTACCTGTTAATCCCAAACTGCTAATTAATCCCTCCCCTCCCTTTCCCCTTTGGTACCCATAAGTTTGTTTTCTATGTCTGGGCGTGTGTTTCTGTTTTGTAAATAAGTTCCTTTGTATCATTTTTTTTAGATTCCACGTATAAGTGATATCATATGATATTTGTCTGTGTCTGACTTACTTCACTTAGTATGGTCATCTCTAGGTCCATCCATGTCACTGCCAATGGCATAATTGCATTCTTTTTTATGGCTGAGTAATATTCCCTTGTATATACGTACCGCATCTTCTTTATCCATTTGTCTGTCGATGGACATTGAGGTTGCTTCTGAGGGTGGGTCTTTAATCCAGTATAAGCGGTGTCCTCATAAGAAGAGAAGACACAGAGACACTGAGAGGAGAAGCCATGTGACGACAGAGGAGCGACGTGCTCCCAGGACGCTCGTCAGCTGATCTTCAAGGTGCAGGAGGTGCTCTGGGGGCTTGCTGGCCGCTGGGCTGAGGAGCAAGTGTAGCAGCAAAGGCCCACCATGCTCCGTGGAGTGAGGGCAGCAGGAAGGGATTCTGTGTGCTCTGTGGAATCTGACATGTTGTGTGTCTCGGGTGCATCTTCCAGGGGGAGGGAGAAGCTTCTCCTTGCTTCAGCACACCTGGGAAGAGGCCAAGGCACAGAAGAATCTTGGTTGAGAGGTAAACAGGGGCCGGAGATGCAAGTGAGGCCCCGGGGATCTGAGGCACCAGGGTTCTTCCAGTGCATTGGTCCTGGCAGAATCCTCCTTTGCCTTGCTGGTCAGGGCAGGGTGGAAGTTTCCAGAACACCTTAATCAGTGTCACCTTTGCATCCGTCATCTAGAAAGCCAAGGAGATGGTGGACACCATGCTCATTCCTTCAGGGAAAACCTCAGGGACTCAGCCTACGATTTTATTTCTTCTCCGATCAAGTCTCACCTTCCAGGTAGAACCCAAGTTTACATGAGGAGACACGTAAAGTTGTCTGCCCCTTCCTGAAGCCAGGTTAGTGATGGGTGCGGAGACTTCCTCTCTCTGCTCCTGGGGCGGCCCGATTTACCTCCATAAGGAAAAACAGTTGCAAAAGTTTAAGGTCCACACACACCCCAATGTTCATTGCAGCACTATTTACAATAGCCAAGACATGGAAACAACCCATCGACAGGTGAATGGATAAAGAAGATGTGGTACATATATACAATGGAATATTACTCAGCCATGAAAAAGAATGAAATAATGCCATTTGCAGCAACAAGGATGGACCTAGAGATGATCATACTAAGTGAAGCAAGTCAGACAGAGGAAGATCAATATCATATGATATCACTTACAGGTGGAATCTAAACTATAACATGAACGAATTTATTTACAAAACAGAAATAGATCCACAGACATGGAAAACAAACTCATGGTTAGCAAAGGGGAAAGGGTGGGAGAGGGATAAATTAGGAGTTTGGGATTAACATACACACACTACTATATATAAAATAGATAACCAACAAGGACCTACTGCAGAGCACAGGGAACTCTACTCAATATTCTGTAATAATCTAAATGGGAAAAGAATTTGAAAAAGAATAGCTACGTGTATAACAGAATCACTTTGCTGTACACCTGAAACTAACACAACTTTGTAAATCAACTAGACTCCAATAAATTAAAAACACAAGACAAGGATGTCTGTTCTTGACACTTACACTCAACATTCTGCTGGAGGTGCTAGTCAGGCCAATTAGGCAAGAGTTTTATTAAAATTAAAAAAAATTAAAAATACAAAATGTATAAAAATTGTATTACTTTTAAAATATGTGTAAGTCTGTCCTACAGCCCCCTTCTCCCACATCCTCTGCTGTAGCTCCTCTCTGAAGTACCTAGATGATAGTATTTGATGCATGTTCCCTGAGTTCTTTTGCAGATGTGAAAACGCCCCTGCGAAGTGGTGGATGTTAATTACTTGATGACCATGAGCACAGAGCCCCAGGCCTCCTGGAGCCTAAGGACTGACAACGTTAACCACTGTGACACCGCCCTGCGACCTCACCATCAGCCGGTCAGACAACTGTGCCCAAGCTGATCACAGACCCTGCGACACCCCTCCCTCACCTGGCTTTTAAAAGTGCTTTGCCAGAACCCTTCGGGGAGCTCAGGGCTTTTCAAGGCATGAGCCACCTCGTCTCCTTGTGTGACCTTGTTTGGCCTCAGTGTGCGTCAGGCACACGAACTTGCCTTAACATATGCAATAACCAACAAGGACCTACTGTACAGCACAGGGAACTATACTCAAAATTTTGTAGTAACCGGTAAGGGAAAAGAATCTGAAAAAGAATATATATATATATACATAATATATATATGCAATAACTGAATCACTTTGCTGTACACCCAAAACTAACACAACATTGTAAACCAACTATACTTCAATAAAAAAAAAATCTTTTTAAAACATGCAGATCAGAAAAGAGAAGTAAAACTATATGTATCTGCAGACGGCTATTATATATGGAACATCTTAAGGAATCCACTAAAAAATTCTTCGAACTAGTAAACAGATTCAGCTTGGCTGCGGGATATGAGATGTACACATAAACACACCTGTGCAATGGGCCATCCAGAAATGAGATTAAGAAAACAAGCCCATTTACAATAGCATCCAAAAGAACAAAACACATCCGTTTTTACTGATGAGTAATTTTACCCGTAAGTAAATAAATAACATCAGTTTAACCAAAGAGTGCAAGATTTATACACTGAAAGCTACAAAGCTTTGCTGAAAGGGATGAGAAGACCCAAATAAACAGAAAGACATCCTGTGTTCGATCAGAAGCCTTAATCTTCTTAAGACACCGACACGTCTGAAATCTTCCGCGTGGTCTTCAGATTCAATGCAATCCCTTCAAAATGCCCAGGTGCCTTTTTTTGCAGAAATTGACAAGCTGATCCTAAAACTCACACAGAAATGCAAGCGATCCAGAAGAGCCAAAATATTCTCGACAAAAAAGAAGAAGGAGTGAGGGCTCACGCTTCCTTGGAGCGAGTGATGGCTGCTGAGTCCCCAGCCTTGGTGGCTTGTCCCTGGGCCCTGGGGTGTTTCCAACCCACCCATCCTGATGCCCTGGACCGGAGGGCTGGAGCTTTTGGGAACAGTTTAACCTTTCCTCCTCCTTTGTGAGTTCCTGGAAGGCTGGGGTGTGCCCATCCAGGTCCACGTTCAGTTCTCAGAATGTGACCTATGACAAAGGTTACACTTACCCTTTAATAAAGGGTAAAATGTATTGTGTCGGAAAAAAAACAAAACACCCAAGCCCCAAACAGAGAAAGCGAAAATGAGAACACACAGTGCATTGTGCTAAAGTGACAGTCTAATGGTGAGAAGCCCTGTGAAGTTGGTGGTCGCCGGAGAGGACGCCGGCGCCCACGCCCCCGCGCCACCCTGCGTGCTCTCCCCAGGCTGTGCCAGAAGGACCCTTACAAGACACCCAAGACCAGGCAGCGTCTCCTTTACTCTCCTTCCCCTTGTCCACACCCTGGTGGGAACTCTGAGCGAGTCTGAAAAAGATGAACAGATGAACTTACTGGCAAAGCAGAAACAGGGACACAGACGTAGAGAACAGAGGTATGCATACCAAGGGGGGAAGGGGGGTGGTGGGATGAGTTGGGAGATTGGGATGGACACCTATACACTACTATGTATAAAATAGATAACTAATGAGGACCTACTGCATAGCACAGGGAACTCTACTCGGTGCTCTGTGGTGACCTACATGGGAAGGAAATCCAGAAAAGAGGGGATAGATGTATACATACAGCTGATTCACTTTGCTGTACAGTACAAACTAACGCAACAGTGTAAAGCAACTATACTCCAATAAAAATTAATTAAAAAAAAAAAAAAAGATGAACACCAGGGGGTCCCGAGAAACATCACGCTGTCGCTTGTCCAGACCTTTAGTTATTTACCTTCTCTTGTGTGTGTCATGCTTGACCAGACATAGCGGCCTGCACGATGGTAAACAGGTAGTGTGTTGGGGTCCCTGAGACCACCCTCGGGTTCTACGATTCACTAGAAGGACCTGCGGAAATCAGCAAGACCGTTATATTCACAGTTCTGGTCTCATACGGCAAAGGGATACAGACTGAAGTCATCAAAGGCAAAAGACGCAGGGAGCAGGGTCCGGGAGAGACTAGACTTCTCAGTGTCGTCTCCCTGTGGGGTTGTCTGGACAGGCCTTACTTCTCCCAGCAATGATGCCTGATGACATGCTTGGGGTATTGTCAACAGGAGAGTTCAGCCAGCCTTGGTGTCCAGGCTTTTTACTGGGGTCAGTCAGGTAGCACGGAGCGCCCACATGGCTGACCTGAGTTACTCCGTCACCAGCCCCTCCCGAGGTCCGGATGTGGCGTGACCCACAATCCCATCATAACTCACATTGGAGCACAGACCACTGGGCATGACCCAAGGCTCTAGGCAAACAAGGCAGGATGTTCCAAGGGTTCATACGCGACCTCCCAGGAGCCGGTCAAGGGTCAGACCTTTCTTTGCAGTGGGCAGGGTGTGGACCACCCAGGGCCGCTGAGGTAACTCTTTACCACCCAAGTATGCTCATTCTGCAGCCACTCTAATCCTACGAGAATCAGGAACAGGAGTCCCGCCCGGAAGGGAGCTCAGGAGAAGGTCCCCTGCTCAGATTTTCAGACCTCTCACTTGAGGCCGACCCCTACATCCGACTCCCTGATGGACGCCTCCCCTTCATGCCTCGTCAGGGAAGCCAATTAAACATGGCAGGACCGGGCCTGCCCCCAGCTCCATCCCCTTTGCCAGTGTCTCCTCTTTCCCGATCTCCGATCCGGTACCAGCATTCCTGCATCTCTGAAGCCCGAAGCCCCAGTTAGCTTGGGAGACACCATCTCTCCCTCACACCCAGGATGTGGTCCCCATGGAACCCACACCCACTCTTGTCCACCACCTCATGTCACGGACCCTCCTTGGGGACATCCAGTGCTGCGTTTGTGTCCCCAGCCCCCATGACCCTTCTGTTTAGCCTGGTCCCATCACGAGCTGGAAAGCCACTTCCTACCCACTCTGGCTGGTTTTAAATCCCTGGGATATTCAGGAAAGTTCTGATGAATTGAACTGAACAGAACTGGGCTGGTTCTGAATGTGAGCAAGGGGGTATTCTCCACCGAAGACATGAAGACCCACCATGGTGTCCACTCCTAGAAGAATGACCTTCTCCACGTCATTGATGAAGATGGGCAGTGAGACGAGAGACCCACCTGGTAGCCGGTCCGAGCTACCTCCTGAGCCACCTGGTTGAACTTTAAGGAAGGTGACCTTCTCTGTATCTATGGTGAAGGGGCCAACTCCACCATGAAGGTTTCCCAATTCCTTAAAATGAGAAACACCACAGACGGGGGAGGAAATCAAGGAGGAAAAAAAAAAGGAAGATATTGAGCTGAAATGTTCTTGTCACGCAATCTGGGCACTCGCTTTCGGACGAGGAAGAGACTTAGTTGTCAGATCGGCCAGATGTGGGAGCGTCAGGCAGCAGCATGGAGGAACGCAGGTTGGCAGGGGCGAGCGTGGTACGGTGGGGCGGTCCGGTCCCCTTGACTCTGGGGTCCTCCAAAGTGTCCAGTCACTAGGGGACCTTTTCCTGCTTCTGTTGCTGCTCTGGGCAGCTGGCACTCCGGGTGGGTGAGAACTTGAGGGTGGGCACTAAAAACTGCTGGGTGAAGGGCACCGAGGTGAAGATGGTGATCAGTGATGGGTACATCCCGTAGCCCGTGAAGCTGCGTTTTAAGGTCTGAATGAGTCCCGGGGGGTCAGCCAGCTTGCAGTGGGAGTTTGTGGAGTTCCCTGTACAAGCCTGTGCCTGGAACGTGGCTTGGATTTAGTCCGAAGGCTCGGGTGGGCCGCCTTCGTGGAGCTGTGTGTCCTGCAGGGCGGTGGCCTGCCCGGGTTACAGGTGCTGCTGAAGAGGGTGGCGTTGCATTCTGTGTCTGTGTGTTGCCCGGTCACAGTGACGCGTGGCACCCCCAGGACCACAGCGAGATCCAAATGCCAGCTTGTGCAAGGGTCACCCATGGACCCACGCCCCCGCAAGGTGTGTCCTGTATGCCTCGAATTTGAGAGATGTTGTTCTGAGACATGGTCTCAGCGCCTTCTTTCCAGCTGACATCTGTGTAAAGCTGAAATCTTGAAAAGAGGAAAGAAAACCCAGCCTGGTGAAAACCAAAAGAAGAGGGAAAGTGGGTACAAAAGGCAAAATATGGCATGATTCCATTTATAGGAGACAACCAGAACGGGCAAATCCACAGAGACAGAAAGTGGGTTCATGGTGTCTGGGGGCTGGGGGGAGGGGGATGCGGAGTGACAGCTCATGGGGACGGGGTCTCCTTTTGGAGGAATGAGAAGTTTCTGGAACCAGATAGAGGTGGTGGATACACAACATTATGAATGTGCTAAACGCCGCTGAGCTGTACGCTTTAAAAGGGCGAATTTTATACCATGTGAATTTTGCCTCGACTTTAAAAAAAATCAAGGCAACAAATAAAGTAAAAGAATGAGATTTCACTGGACTTTGGTCTTCTGGCCACTTCTGCGAGGGTACCAGGAGCTGCCTCATAGGACGGGGGTGAGAATTAAACCAGGTTATGTCTGAACATGATACACCATAGCAGTGATTATCTCATGCTCTGCGTGAATTGTCCTCTGGAGGTTTTCTCACCATCCTCGACCAAGAGCCGGGGGCCGCGATGAACTGATGATTTAAAGCAGCACCTTTGGGTGGATTTCTGTGTCCCTTTGTGGTGTGTGAGAACTTGGTTGGTTTTTTTTAAGTCAAGTTTACAGAAGTTTCTGGTTTTGCCCCATCACAATGAGCAAGAAGCCAAGGGGGGTTCAGTTCAGAGGAAGCTGAATGAGGAACTGCGCTGTAGGGTGTCGATCAGTCTAAGATAGTGTGTATCCTTGGGTACCCGCTGTGTGTCCACCCCCCTCCCCGAGGCAGGTACGATGTGAGGCACTAAGGAGGAGAAAAGGGCGCCCAGGAAGCTGACGGGACAGAGGGCCAGGGGATGAACGCAGGTGCTGTAACCAGAGGACTAAGAAGCTTCAGACTGTGGCCCTTCCGCGCCCTGCCCACGGCCCATCCCCTGTCCTGTTCAGTGAAGCTCAGCTCAAACTGCAAGGGCATTGCACAAATTGCGGATGTGAAAATCAAGGCAAGGCAAGAGTCGCTGTGGGCGTGCACTGACCCAGGAAGGTCCTCTCCCAGAGCCTCTGGGGTGCAGCCGGAGGGTGCCCCGGCCCCAGCACAGAGGATCGGGGACAAGACCCAGAGGAAAGCTGGGTGGTCCAGGGTCCCGTTCGCGGGTGGAGGAAGCTGGGTGCTTTCCCATCGTGGGAGGAAGGCAGGAGATGTCAGTCAGGTGGGGAAGTTGGAACAGGTCTGGTCTGTGGCTTTTATTTCCTCTCCGATAGCAAGTGAGGTCCCAGGGGGCGGGGGGGAGTGGGGGGCAGGAATCTGAGGCTGGGTGCTTGTCTCCAGGTGTGCGGTGGCCCAGGTGTGCACACCTGAAAAAGGGAGTGGGTGGGGTCCTCCATCGTTGGGATCCAGCCAGGAGGCGATGGTGAAGGTTCAGGGAATCTATTTCCTTTCTCCCTCTTTCCCTCCCTTCCTTCCCTCCTCCCTCCCTCCCTTCCTTCCTTCCTTCCCGGCTCCAATAGGTGAGCCAGTCCAGCCTTCGACAGAGGAGGTGGGAAAGGAGGCGCGTTCATGGAAACAGCGCATTAAACGTCGGAGGTGCCGGCGGCTCTTAGCAGAGGCAGCTGGGGTGTGAGGAGAGGGCGTCTGGTGCCTGTGGAGCACCGGCAAGCTTGGGGCCGTCGTGAGCAGGTCCCCGAGAGGGGGTGTCCAGGTGACACCGGGCCGGGGGACTGGGCATGTGAAGGCAGCTGGGGTGAAGGGGAGGGCCTTTGCTGGTGGAGATGGCTCACGGAAGTCGGGAGGTCCCCCTTGTACAATAGATGCCAAAGTCACCCGGAGTGACACAGGCAAAGAGTGGAATGGCGCGGAGGAGTTGGGCCAGCGGTCCGCTGATGGCGGGTCCTGTAGGTCGTCCGAGAGCCTTGGCGGAAGGGGGAGGAGCCCCCTTGGTGCGGCTGGAGCCCAGAAGGGAGACACGAGAACGAGGAGACGGAGGTCCAAGGGGTAGGCGTGCTGGGCATAGTGGGAGGGGCCTCCAAAAAGCAGAGGCAGGACAGGGTTGGACAGAGAAGGAATGAATTAGGGACATGCCGGGAGGAAGGAAGGAAGGCTGGGAGGGAGGGAGGGAAGGAAGAAAGGAAGGAAGGATGGGAGGGAGGGAGGGAGGGAAGGAGGGAAGGAAGGAAGGGAGGGAGGGAGGGAAGGAAGGAAGGGAGGGAGGGAAGGAAGGGAGGGAGGGAAGGAAGAAAGGAAGGAAGGATGGGAGGGAGGGAGGGAGGGAGGGAGGGAAGGAAGGAAGGGAGGGAGGGAGGGAAGGAAGGAAGGGAGGGAGGGAGGGAAGGAGGGAAGGAAGGAAGGGAGGGAGGGAAGGAAGGAAGGGAGGGAGGGAGGGAAGGAAGGAAGGGAGGGAGGGAAGGAAGAAAGGAAGGAAGGATGGGAGGGAGGGAGGGAGGGAAGGAGGGAAGGAAGGAAGGGAGGGAGGGAGGGAAGGAAGGAAGGGAGGGAGGGAGGGAGGGAAGGAGGGAAGGAGGGCAGGAAGAAAGGAAGGAAGGATGGGAGGGAGGGAAGGAAGGAAGGGAGGGAGGGAGGGAGGGAGGAAAGAGGGAGAAAGGAAAGAAAACTTGTGGTCATTTCTTAGGGCAGCCCCCAAGAAACTAAAACACCAAGAGACAGAGGCTGCATTTAGACTAATAGACTCCATAAATCCAAGGAAACTACAGAAAATGTGATCATGCACCATAAAATGCAGAGAGAGAGGGCCCTCAGAGAAAAGATGAAGCGTTACAAGGATGGGATTCCTGGCAGCGCGAAGAGGTGAGGTGTGGCCTGGCAGAACTTAGCGCAAGAGAAGGAAAGCGGTAAGGCCACATTCCAAGTCCCAGCAACACCAAAAAATGAATCACCGCAACCAGAAATACTGCTGGGGACACGGTGAGCAGAGTCGCAGATGCCACGCCTAAACCCAGCCGGAAGACCAGGTGTTTTCTGTGGAGCGTGGCTTTATCGGAACAGAGCATGGTGCTTTTGTAGTACTCTTTTTTTGTAATGTTAATTGACTTTGTGTAAGGCAGCTGTAGGTTTACAGAAACATTAGGTGGAAAGTACAGGGGATTCCTATGTACCCACTTCCCCTACAGATGGTTCCCCTGTGATGGACACCATTCACCAGTGTGGTACATCTCTTACAATTGATGGGGCAAGTTGGACGCATGATTCTTGACTCAAGTTCATAATTTGCATTAGGGGTCAGTCTTGGTGTTGCACATTTTATGGGTGTGGACAAACGTATGATGACCTGTATCCACCATTATATACAGTGTCCTGCAGAGCAGTTTCATTGCTCTGAAAATCCCCTGCGCTCCACTTCTTCATCCCTCTTCCTCTCTTAAGCCCTGGCAACCACTGATCCTTTTACTGTCTGCACAGTTTTGCTTTTTCCAGAATGTCATAGAGCTGGAATCATGCACTACATGCCCTTTTCAGATTGGTTCTTTTACTTAGTCATATGCACTGAAAGTTCCTCCGTGTCTCTCTGTGTACTTACTGCTTCTATGTTTGTTTTGTTCCTAATGACTCTTTTTAATGGTTGCAAAACTCAAGTTTTAAAAAATATTCTAAGATCTCAAAAAATGTGTTAATATCATAAAGGAAACCTGAACCCGCCTTTCTTGTCCCACTCTCCCCAAATCCATTCTGATTAGTAAGAGAGAGTCAGAGCAATAAGACACTAAGCAAAGGGGCTGTAATTTTCCCCAAAGCATCTTTTTTTAAAAAATAAATTTATTTATTTATTTATTTATTTTTGGCTGCATTGGGGCTTCGTTGCTGCGCACGGGCTTTCTCTAATTGTCGCAAGCGGGGGCTACTCTTCGTTGCGGTGCGCGGGCTTCTCATTGAGGTGGCTTCTCTTGTTGCGGAGCATGGGCTCTAGGCGCACGGGCTTCAGTAGTTGTGGCACATGGGCTCAGTAGTTGTGGCGCACGGGCTTCGTTGCTCCGCGGCATGTGGGATCTTCCCGGACCAGGGCTTGAACCTGTGTCCCCTGCATTGGCAGGTGGATTCTTAACCACTGAGCCACCAGGGAAGCCCCCCAAAGCATCTTGTAATCACTGCGATGTGGCAGCCGTGGCTTCATGGTCACCTGAGTCATGCATTCCACATCCTGATCCCCGTATGATCAACAGAAAACATCCCCCAAAGAGGTCCACGTCTGATCCCCCTGTGGTCGACAGAATAACGTCCCCCAAAACACCCATGTCCTAATCCCTAGAAACTTTGGATATGTTACCTTACATGACAGACAGGACTAAGTGAAAAGTACTGAGATGGGGGATTATTCTGGATTATCTGGTTGAGCTCAGTGTCATCCCAAGTGTCCTTATAAGAGAGAGGCAGTGCTGTGATGATGAAGAAGAGGCTGGACTAATGCGCTTTGAAGATGGACGGGGGACCATGCACCCAGGAAGGAGGTGGCTTCCGGAAGCTGGAAAACGCAAGGAAACACATTCCCCTGTAGAGTTTTCACAGGGAACCAGCTCTGCCAATTCCTTGATTTTACCCCAGAGGGACCCTGTCAGACTTCTGATCTCCAGCACTGCAAGAGAGTAAGTTTGTAGTTTTTCAAATGCCAAGTCTGGGGCTTCCCTGGTGGCGCAGTGGTTGAGAATCCGCCTGCCAATGCAGGGGACACGGGTTCGAGCCCTGGTCTGGGAAGATCCCACATGCCACAGAGCAACTGGGCCCGTGAGCCACAACTACTGAGCCTGCGCGTCTGGAGCCCGTGCTCCGCAACAAGAGAGGCCACGATGGAGAGAGGCCCATGCACTGCGATGAAGAGTGGCCCCCGCTTGCCGCAACTAGAGAAAGGCCTTGCACAGAAACGAAGACCCAACACAGCCATAAATAAATAAATAAATAGATAAATAAATAAAGAATCCGCCTGCCAATGCAGGGGACGCGGGTTCGAGCCCTGGTCTGGGAAGATCCCACATGCCGCGGAGCAACTAAGCTGCCTGTGAGCCACAACTACTGAGCCTGCGCGTCTGGAGCCTGTGCTCCGCAACAAGAGAGGCCGCGATAGCGAGAGGCCTGCGCACCGCGATGAAGAGTGGCCCCCGCTTGCCGCAACTAGAGAAAGGCCTCGCACAGAAACGAAGACCCAACACAGCCATAAATAAATAAATAAATAAATAAATAAATAAATAAAGAATCCGCCTGCCAATGCAGGGGACGCGGGTTCGAGCCCTGGTCTGGGAAGATCCCACATGCCGCGGAGCAACTAAGCTGCCTGTGAGCCACAACTACTGAGCCTGCGCTCTAGAGCCCACGAGCCACAACTCCTGAAGCCTGCGCGCCTAGAGCCCGTGCTCTGCAACAAGAGAAGCCACCGCAGCAAGAAGGCCACGCACTGCAATGAAGAGTAGCCCCCGCTCACCGCAACTAGAGAAAGCCCACGTGCAGCAACGAAGACCCAACGCAGCCCAAAATAAATAATATAAATAAAAATAAATTTATAAAAAAATTAAAAAGTAAAACGCTAAGTTTGTGGGAATTTGTTACAGCAGCACAAGGAAAGTAACACAGGCCACAGTTTTCTGGGGGGGCCGGAAAAGCTCCCCGGTTTCCACGCTCTGTGGGGAACTGTACATCCACGTCAGGCTCAGCCCCTACAAACTCATGACGTCTGTCTGATTTTGTGTCTGTCTTTCTGCTCATTTATCAACTTCCCTCATCGGGTGTGAATAATGAAGGGATCGAAGTGTGAAGCAAGCTTGTCAGAGAGAGAGTCTCCTAGCATAAAGATAATATAAATAAGTGACAAAATGTCCTTATGTATCAATATTATCTATAAAATTGTTCATATTCATACAAACATGAACTATTTCTATATAATTCACATTCTATATACAATTTTATACGAAGATATATATTATAAATGAAGAGATAGATTTTATAAATAATGCATAGGGGAATTATATAATAATGTATATATGTATATAAATGGCTTATATTTTCTTTACATACACCATCCCTGCTATTCTGTTCCCACCTTCAGCAGCTGTTCCAGGGGCTATACCTGCTTTTAGCACAGTCTGCTCTGGGGAAGTAATCCACTCAAGCTGTAAAATGTGTATCCAGCGCCCTGATACCCATATGCTGGGGATGCATTTCTGGGGATAGAGAAACAGCTATGGCTGGGGGCTTACAGTCTCTTAGGGCCGAGAGAGAGACGCTGCACGGAGGGATTCCCACCCACAGACTCTGGTAACCACGTTGGAGGCTCAGGCTTTGGGTTTCCCCAAATGCACTACATGGAGGGACCCTCATCCTCAGGCTCTGGGGAAAGGATGCGGAAGAGTCCGGTGGAGGGTCTCCCACTGCATGAAGCAACCCCACCCTCGGGCGCGGTACATGGCCTTTCATTGCCTTTGACTTGGGGGCTATCCCCCCACCCCCCGACCCCTGCCACCAGGTTACAGACCAGGCAGGTGGGCACCTTGCCCGAAGTGATTCAGAGGGTAACAGGGAAGACTGGACCTGGTGCTCGGGCTTGAGGACAGGCTCTCGGTTCTGGGGCCACCTTACTGAAGCCTGAGGACCCTCTGCGGCCCGCAGTGACCCAGGCTGGCCAGGTCACCATGCTGACCGTCCCCCTGGAGAGAGTCCTGTGTTTTTCCCCTGGACATCCCCCCAGGGAAACGTCACTGGTCGGCATGTCAAGACCGCCATGATAGCTGATTTTCTCTTCCCCCAGCACGTCCACATCCTTTGGGCAGCCCCACGTGTGCCCTGGCGATGGCCGCTCTGCTCTCCACGCTGCCGGTGCCCTCATTCCTCCTGACCCAGGAGCACCGGGGTAAACGTACGAATGTGCTTGACCTCCTCCTGCTGCCCCCATTCCCGTGACCCTGGGTTCTGGGGGACACATCCCAATGCCTGCATCTAATTTCATTTTATCCTCGTACGCAACGGTCAACCGGCATCACACCTCCTGCCGTGCTCACCCCTGCTGGTGATGTGAATGCTCCTCCACCCATTCTGCAGGCACAGGTGATGGTGGCCGGCGCCCTCTGCTATGGCAGGATCTGAATCAGTAGCCTTTGCTCCCTCCTGCTTGGTTGGTCTTGGTTTATTTCCACAGTAGACATCTCCCCTTGCAGAAAGGGCAGGAAGGAGAGGTGGGAAAGGGGTAGGGGGTGATGAGGTTGTGAGGGGGTGGGGGGACAGTGAATCCCAGCCCTGATCCCTGCTCACAAGACGTGAGACGCGTTGGTTAAGGGAGAATGGAGACGGGAGGAGAGTAGTTTCTGACTCCTGAGGCTGTATGTTTCAGATCTTCCAACCGTGGAACAGAACTCCAGCCTAAACATGAAGTTTGACCCAAAGACGACAAAATTAACTTGGGACTGCCAGGAAAACGCTACCTACGGGGAATGTGTGTTGATTCACAAGGAGAAGGGACAGATTAAAAAAAAGGTAAGATGGATTGGGTGTGCTCAATCACTGTTCTTTGTGGAGCTCTCGTCAAGCAGGACAAATAAAAAACATACGCGTGACATTGGGACGCATCACACACTCACGGTTCGAAGTGCACCAGCAAAGTGGTGCTTGTGTCTAAGATGTGCCCACTGGGCTGATTCCCTGAGGGAACCCATTCCTCCCTCAGGCCTCCCTATTCCAATTAGCCTGGGGGCTCCTGGCTGCCTGCAATGGCAGCTTTTTGCTCAGCTGGTCCACCTGCAAGACTTAATCCTGAGAAAGAAATAGCATTAGCTCTGCCTGTTCAATGGAAATAAAGTAAACAGACTGACTTGGATACAATGTAAACGTGACACCTGTGAGAGAATGGTGGGTATGAGATAGGACAAGAAAAGTCAATCCCGTAAAAGAGGGTGTGAAGTTCCCATACAGTTTAAAGGGATGAGGGCTTTCACATTAAAAGGTGAGCTCTGGGACTTCCCTGGGGGCACAGCGGTTAAGAATCCGCCTGCCAATGCAGGGGACACGGGTTCAATCCCTGATCCAGGAAGATCCCACATGCCGCAGAGCAACTAAGCCCGTGCGCCACAACTACTGAGCCTGCATGCCACAACTGCTGAAGCCCACGCGCCTAGGGCCTGTGCTCTACAAGAGAAGCCACCGCAGTGAGAAGCCCGCGCACCGCAACGAAGAGTAGCCCCCACTCGCCGCAACTAGAGAAAGCCCGCACGCAGCAACGAAGACCCAACGCGGCCAAACATAAATAAATAAAATAAATAAATTTATTTTAAAAAAAAAAAGGTGAGCTCTATTCTGGCCTTCTGAACGCTGTTAGTTGGCGTCTTCCCAAAGAAGGTACCTGGGGGAGATGTCACAGAAGGAGGTAGATGTCATCACAGGGTCAGGGTAGGAGCAAACGACATCAGGATGAAACGAAAGAAGCCTGGTTCTTAATTCACTGACTGATGACATCCTTTCAGGTGAAAGACAAGGAATGTCAGTGCACCTTTCAGGACTGTTCTCTCCATGGGGGAGTCACGCTCACTGTCGAAGTAAATATCAACCAAAGACGAATTTCAGAAACACTGGTCTACCTGAACCCAGGTAGGGAAAACATGGTGGGCATCCTTCGGCTCCCCATGAACATCAGGACACATTCCCCTGCTTTTCTCTGCTGTGTGGAGATAGAATTGACACACAGGAATTGCATATATTTAAGATGTCCATTTGGTGGGTTGTTTTTTTTTTTTTTAATCTTTTTGGCCATGCTGCACAGCTTGTGGGATCTTAGTTCCCAAACCAGGGATTGAACCTGGGCCCTCAGCAGTGAGAACGCAGAGTCCTAACCACTGGACCCCCAGGGAATTCCCACATTTGGTGTTTTGATGTACTTATACTTTGTGAAATGATTACCACAACTGAGCTATTAACGTATCCATCCTGTCACGTAGTTTTTTTTTGTTTTTGTTTTTTTTGTGGTGAGAACCCTGGAGATCTACTCTCTTAGTGAATTTCAAGTGAACAATCCAGTATTTTAACTATAGTCACTATGTTGTGCGTTAGATTCCTGGAACTTACTCATCTTATAGCTGGATATTTGTATCTTTTGACGAACATCTTCCCATTTCCCCCACCCTCCCCAGCCCCTGGAACCTCCATTCTATTCTGTGTTTCTATGAGTTTTCTTTAGATTCCACATATAAGTGAATCATATAGTATTTGTCTCTCTCTGTCTGACTTATTTCACTTAGCATAATACCCCCCAGGTCCATCCATGTTGTTGCAAATGGCAGAATTTCCTCCCTTTAGTGGCTGAATAATATTCCTCTGTGTGTGTGTGTGTGTGTGTGTGTGTGTGTGTGTGTCACATCTTCTTTATTCATTCATCTGTCCACACAGACAGTTTATTTCCATATCTTGGCTTTTGTGACTAATTCTGCAGTGAACATGGGGACACAGATATCTCTTCGAGATCCAGATTTTATTTCCATGGAACATACACTCATAAAAAGGATCTCTGGATCATATGGTAGTTCCATTTTTAATTTTGGGGGGAATCACCACACTGTTTCCCATAGTGGCTGCACAAATTTACATCCCCACCAACAGTGCACAAGGATTGCCTTTTCTCCACATCCTTGCCAACACTTGTTATTTCTTGTCTTTTTGATGAGAGCCATTCTGACAGGTGTGAGGTGATACCTCATTGTGGTTTTAATTTGCATTTCCCTGACAATTACTGATGTTGAGCATCTTTTTAGGTACCTGTTGGACATTTGGATGTCTTCTTTGGAAAAACGTCTATTCAGATCCTTTGACTGTTTTTTAATCAGATTATTTGTTTTTTAAAAATTTGTTTTTTGCTATTGGGTTGCTTGAACTCTTTATATATTTTGGTTATTAACTCCTTATCAGATACATATGGTTTGCAAACATTTTCTCCCATTCCTAGGTTGGCTTTTCGCTGTGTTGATTGTTTCCTTTGCTGTGCAGAAGTGTTTAGTTTGATCCAATTCTAGTTTTCTACTTTTGTTTTTGTTGCCTGTGCTTTTGGTGTTAAATCCAAAAAATCATTGCCAAGACCGATGTCAAGATGTTCTTTCCCTATGTTTTCTTCTAGGAGTTTTACAGTTTCAGGTCTTATATTTAAGTCCTTAATCCATTTTGACTTGATTTCTGTATGTGGTGTGGGATAAGGACCCAATTTCATTCTTCTGCATGTGGATATGCAGTTGTCCCGTCATCATTTAGTAAAGACACTAATCCTTTCTCCCTGGTGTGTTCTTGGCAGGTTTATCAAATATCAGTACACCATAAGTGTGGGGATTTATTTCTGGGATCTCTAATCTGTTTCAGTTATCTCTATGTCTACTTTTATGCCATCAGAGTACAGTTTTAATTACTGTAGCTTTGTAATATATCTTGGGATCAGGCAACATGAGGCTTCCAGCTTTGTTCTTCTTGCTCAAGATGGTTTCCGCTATTTGGAGTCTTGTGGTTCCATACGAATCTTAGGACTGTTTTTTCTTTTTCTTTAAAGAATGTCATTGGGGTTTTAATAGGGGTCACATTGATCTATAGATCACTTTGGGTAGTATGGACATTTTAACACTATTAATTCTTTCAGTCCATTAACACAGGGTGTCTTTCCGTTTATCTGAGTCTTCTTTCATTTCCTTCATCAATATCTTATAACATTGAACTTACAAGCCTTTCAACTCCTTGGTTAAGTGTATTCCTAAGTACTTTATTCTTTTTGTTGCTATTGTAAATGAGGTTTTTTTTCTTAATTTCTTTTTCAGCTATGTCATTGCTACTGTGTGGAAATGCCACTGATTTGTGTATGTTGATTTTGTATCCTGCAACTTTACTAAATGTATTAGTTTCAATATTTTTTTTGTTTAGTCTTTAGGGTTTTCTACATATATGATCATATCATCTGCAAGCAGAGATCATCTTACTTCTTTCTTTCTGATTTGAATAACGTTATTTCTTTTTCTTGTCTAATTGCTCTGGCTAGGACTTCAGGTACTATGTTGAACAGGAGTGGTGAGAGTGGGCATCCTTGTCTTGTACAGGATCTTAGAGGAAACGCTTTCAGTTTTTCTCAATTGAGTATGACATTAGCTGTGGGATTTTCATATTTGGCCTTCATTGTGCTGAAGTAAATCCTTTTTATACCTATTTTGTTGAGAGTTTTTATGCTGAATCGATGTTGAATTTTGTCAAACACTTTTTCTGCATCCATTGAGATGATTATGTGGTTTATCTCTTTCACTCTCTTAATGTGGTGCATCACGTTGATTGATTTGCGTATGTTGAATCATTCTTACATCCAAGGGATAAATTTGACTTTTAACGTGCTGTTGGATATGGTTTGCTAACATCTTGTTGGGGATTTTTACATCTATGCTTATTAGGGTTATTGGCCTGTAATTTTCTTTTCTTGTGTCTCTGTCTGGCTTTGGTATCAGAGTGATGAGTGATGCTGACCTCATAAAATGAGTTTAGAAGTGTTCCCTCTTCTTCTCTTTTTGGGAAGAGTTTGAGAAGAATTGGTATTGATTCTTCTTTGAACCATGAAGCCGTCCGGTCCATCCCCCTTTAAACTCCATGTACAAATTATTTTGTTTCTGCCTCTTCCCAGGTGGGGAGGGCACAGCTGCCCAAAACTTCTCCTGTCTTATCTACAATGCGGATTTCATGAACTGCACCTGGGCCAAGGGCCAAGCAGCGCCCAATGACGTTCAATATTTTTTGTATATAAGAGACTCAAAGTAAGTGTTGACCTCATGTAGACAACCCTGAGAAATACAGTGAAGAAAGAAATATGCCCTGATTGTTCTCTGAACACTTTGGAATCTTACAGGAAAAAAATCGAAAGAGAATGTCCTCGTTACCTAAAAGACTCGGGAACCCATGTGGGATGTCACCTCCAAGACCTCTCCGGATTAACTTCGTACAGTTACTTCCTGGTTAACGGTACCAGCCAAGAAACAGGAATCCAGTTCTTCGATTCGGTTTTGTTGTTAAAAGAAATAGGTGAGAGCAACCACCTGTGATTTAACCACTGCCTAGTAGGTCCGACAGAATTTGCGTTGAAATCTGCGTAAGTTTCCTGGAGATGCTGTAACAAATGATCACAAACTGGGAGGCTGAAAACAATGGAAATGTATTCTCTTGCAGTTCTGGAGGCCAGAAATCCAAAATCAAGGCATTGGCAGGGTTGGTTCCTTCTGGACTGTCTGAAAGAACTTCTGCTCCCATGCCTCTTTCCTAGCTTCTGGTGATGGCCAGGAGTCCTTGGCTTATGGATGCATCATTTCAATCTCTGTCCACATGTCCGTCTTCCTGGTATATCACAAATCTCCCTTCCTTCCTTTTATACAGACACCAGTCATTGGATTTAGGGCTCATCTTATCCAGAATGACCTCATCTCAAGATCCTTAATTACTCAATCAAACATGTCCACAAAGTAGAGAGACAGCCACCCGAGAAGAGCAGGCATGGTAGCTCCACACCCTTTGCCCATGCCTTGCCCAATGCATCGCTTCTGTTTGGCTGCTCCTGAGTTATGTCCTTTTATCGTGAAACAGTCATCTAGTAAGTAAAATGTTTCCTGAGTTCTGTGAGCTTCTCCTGCAAATTAATCAAACCCACGGAGGAGGTCAGGGGAATCTTTGATCTATAGCAGGTCAGTTGGAAGCACAGGTGATGACCTGGACTTGGGATTGACATCTGAAATGGGAGGACTGAGCCCTTCACCTGTGGAATCTGACGCTATCTCCAGGTAGATAGTGTCAGAATTGAGTTGAATTGTAGGACACCCAGCTGGTGTCAGAGAATTGCTTGGTGGTGTTGGGGGTCGGAGGGAAGTCCCACACATCAGAACTGGGTGCAGAATCCTAAGTCCAGATCACAACGATAGGCCAGAGGAGTTATATCCCTTACTTTGTTCTGAGCTGGAAAATCCAGTGTAAGTATCCTAGGGATAGAGCATCTCATCTCTAAAGTTAAAGATAATCAGATCTACTCAATGTGGATGTGGAGTCCATGAGATTCACAGTCACAAGAGAAGCTTCGCACAGCCAAGCTGTCCAAACAGACCTTCAAAGGTTCCAACAACAGAGTTGAGTGTCAGCTTTTAGAATGGAACAGATGCCCGTCAAAATGCAGTCATATACAGAACTCCCATCCTGTTGATTGCTGGCATGCACCGTCATGGGGTCACTGTTTCAATATCTGTTCAATGGTGAAGGACACTGAAGTTCCTTGACCTTTTCAAACATGCATCATCTCCCCCAGTTGGAAGCCATGACTTTGCTAGCTCCATGTGGACCCAATTCCTCCAAGCCCCCATCTTTCCCTCCTTCCCTCCCTTTGGGTAACCTGCTACAAGGACAAGTGTACACCCAGTTGAATCTACCCAGATGCCACCTCCTTTTTCTCTCCTTAGACTCTGACAGTCCAAGCCCCTCCACCCATCCTGGACCACTGTGAATTCACTTCTTCTTCTTTTTTTTTGCCAGCTCTTTCTCTTCTTTCTAGCGCTCTGCTCCAGGCTGGTCTCTTGAAGATACTCCCGTATGCCAAACAATGTCTTCTCTTGAACGCCAGCCCCCTCTTTCTACCTGCAGGCTCCCTGATCCCATAGGATAGTCCAGGCCTCTTAAGGCTAAAGACATCTCAAACCAGCCTCTCTCCTGCCCTCCAAACCCATCACCACCTACCTCCCCAGGTCTTCTTTTTAAAAAATTTTATTTATTTTTGGCTGCGTTGGGTCTTCGTTGCTGCACGCGAGCTTTCTCTAGTTGCAGGGGCTACTCTTTGTTATGGCGCACGGGCTACTCATTGCGGTGGCTTCTCTTGTTGTGGAGCACGGGCTGTAGGCATGCGGGCTTCAGTAGTTGTGGTGCACGGACTTCAGTAGTTGTGGCTCACAGGCTCTAGAGCACAGGCTCAGTAACTGTGGCTCACGGGCTTAGTTGCTCTGCGGCATGTGGGATCTTCCCAGACCAGGGCTCGAACCTGTGTCCCATGCATCAGCAGGCGGATTCTTAACCACTGCGCCACCAGGGAAGTCTCCCCAGTTCTTCTTGAACCCAAACTTCCTCCCTTCTGCACATGGCGGCCTGATGATTCATCATCTTCCTCAAGAGCCAACACTCAGACCCACCCCTGCCCCCTGGTGACCTTGGGGAGCTACCATCAATGTTGGGAAGGCAGAACTGGGTCTCCTCTCTGTGGTCCAGGGGAAGCATTCTGGATTAGAGGTGTCTGCTGGGTTCTCATTACAGAGCAATACAACCCACCCAACAATATCACCGTGTACTGCAACGAATCACACTGCTTCATCCAGTGGGAAAAGCCCAGGACCCGGAAAACACTGTCCATCAGGGAGTTCCAGTACCAGCTGGACATCCAGAGACAGGTGAGTGGGCACTGCTCCAAGCGGGGCACCACGCCTCAAGAAGCTTGGCAGCCAACCCATGACCCACCGTGAGGACCTGGGGCACATGAGGTGGGCTCAGAATGGGTGAACATCTGGGAAAATTCAGGGTCTGCTCCAAGCCCACCTGGACCCAGTGTAGACAAGGAGGAACCCTCTCCCTATGTCCACCTGGACCCAGTGTAGACAAGGAGGAGCCTTTGCTCCAAGCCCACCTGAATTCTTATTAGGATCCATTTCCAGCTGAGGTTCTAGAAGGAGCCATGAACAGGGGCACCCTTCCTCCTGTGGACATGTTGCATCCTTCCGTGTGGGGTCCACTGCAGGTTAGGGGGGACAGAAGGAGCTCAACCCTTTGTTGGGGCCTGACTGTTTCGGTTTTTCCTGACTGCACTCAGAGGGGGAGATTGGATGAGACCTGGGAAAAACCTTCAAAATGGAGAGAAGTAAACATTCTATTTTGGTTTTGGTTTTTTTTTTTTTCTAGAGTAATACTGGAAGCAGTAGAAATCAACTGGTGAGTTACAACTCTGACCCCAAATATCACCCTTGTAGCTTAAGTGTACAATGTTGGGCAATGGACACATGCCAACTGCAAACTTGGTCCAGCGGTGGCCAGGATGGGGACGGGGTGAAAACCAGAGGATGGAGGTTCCCTAGAGTACCGTCCAGTCAGTGATATAGGGGCACCCCCCAGTAGCCCCCTGGATGGGGTCTCCCTCTTCTATCCATGTTGGTCGAGGAAATATTCCTTGGAGTGTCAAGGAGATGATGTCTTCTTCCAAAATTCCTCTCGAGGTTGATCATCAAAGTACTTTTTGTTGGTCTTTTCTAAGTTTCACCACCACTCTGACCTCAGTGTCTTCCTCTGTCCGATGAGGAAGTTGAACTTGGTCCTCTTAACATCCTTTACAGGGGCATTATCCATCCATGGGTCGGTTCATACCCACTGTAGCTCTTGAATCATTTCTGCATCTATATTTATGATCCTAGCAACCCCAGGAGTGGTTACTCGGAAAATGGCAGAATCACTCATTGTCATTATTCCCTTAAGCATTCCTCCCAAGTCCTCAGGACGTAAAGTACCACATTCATGCCCAGATTGGGAGAGTGTGGCTTTGAATCTTTCACTTCAGTTGGGCAACTGAAAAGACACCCGCACTCTGTTTCTCAACACAGGCAACAACTCTGTCTAACTTTCTGTTTTCTCCAAAGATAGTGGTGTCTGGTGACTCGGGGAATAAATACAGCTTTCCGAGACCGGGGCTCAGAGCCAAACATACCGTGAAGATCAGGACGGCAGATGCCCGGAAAGCCCACTGGGGTGCCTGGAGCCAGCCAGCTGAGTTTGGTACGTGTCCCAAGATCATCACTGGACAGATCCTGGCATCCTGAATTCACCTCTGAGCCATTCTGGGAGGGGTTCCTGCCCACGGGCCCCTGCGACACTGTTCCCCTGGCAACAGCAACGGCTAGTGAGAGGGACCCTTTAAGAATAACTAAGAGCCTTCCTGAGCCTCCGCCCCGCCAGGAAATGACCCATCCCTCCTGGTCACGCCAAACAGCCATCCAGGTCCACCTCTGGTCAGGATACAGCTCACATCCAAACTGGCTCTGTTTCTTTCTAATCAGGGGAGGGCTAGCCTGACAGATTTTACTGCCTTCCTCCTTCTAACTTTGATTAGTTGGCAGGAATCTAATGGTTTGGCCCTAAAGCCGATCTGATACTTAAGAGTCTACCTTCCCTTACATCCAGTCTCAAACACCTTCAGTGTTTTAGCAAGCATAGTATGCATACGTTTGTTTTTTTTTTTTTCTGATCCAAGATCAATGCCTTTGATGCCTGCCGGTGTAGAATTTATGAAATGAAATAAGGATTCAGCAATATTTCATAAGCTGGAAGGGACAGCTGAGTACAATAAGGAATCGATTTGCCATCTTGCATTTGTCAGTGGGTTCTTAGCCGTGACACCAAAAGCAGGAATGATAAAAGAAAAAAATAGGTAAACCGGACTTCATCAAACATGAAAACTCTTGTGCATCAAAGGACACGCTCAAGACAGTGAAAAGACAACCCATGAAAGGGGAGAAGATATTTCAAATCGTTTGATAAGGGCCAAGCCTCCAAAGCATATAAAGTATTCTGAGAAGCCAAGAACAAAGACACTGACAACCCACTTTAAAAATGGGTTTAAAATATGGTCCCCCCCACCACCACCAAAAAAATAATAACAGACAAAAAGAATAGACTTTTCCCGGAATAGAGTTCTAAACAGACTTGGCTGACTTCCATGTGACTTTTTGGTCTCACTTCCCCTCTGGAATATGCACTTTTGACAATTAACATATTGCTTTAAAACACAACAACAACAGCTTTGTGTAATAGGTCACATTTCATCTGTTCATATTGAAAAATCTCACAGTGGCGGCCCCTCGATCATGTTACAAGGATCCTGAGAGAATTGGGGTTTCTCACTGGGTTTTTAAATATTCACAGACCAAATGTGCCCTGTTAGAAAAATAATGTACTGTAAAGAGTACTTATTCTAAATGGCACGCGAAATTAAAGCTTAAGAATAGATGGGACGTGATTTTGTTTAAAACCGTATGCCTGGAAATGTGTATTCATCTTTTTTTGGTCCGTTTTTAAATTGAATTCTCGGTCTTTGGGTTGCTGTGTCTTAAAATCGCTTTATGTGTTTTGGACGTGACCCCGGGGTCGTGTTGTCTCACGAACATCTTTTTGTGAAAGTTGCAGGACTGGGTCCTTTCTCTAGATGTCCGTCCTGCTCTGGGCGTGTCTCCCCCTCCGCGAGCTAGTGAGGACAGCAGCTGGCTGAGTGGTGACACCGCATACCCCGGCCCCCGGCGCACTTGGCGTGTTCCCCTCTCTCCCCCCAGGCTCTGCAGAACCAGAGTCCAGCCTGGTGCATATCTACCTGCTGGTGGTCCTGGGGACCCTCGTCTGTGGCCTGACCGTCAGCTGCCTTTTCAAAAGGTAACCCCAGGTCGTCCTAGTTGAGCATCCCCGTGGTCAGCGGAGGGGGCCGGTGTTTATTCCAAAGGCAGCCCCAATCGGCTGGCAAAAAAGAGAGGGCAGCCTGCAAACACCCCAGGCAGTCCCAGCAGCCAATTGGCGTGTGGGTTTTCTGGAGGAAAACTTGTCTGGAAAAAGGGAAGGAAGTTGGAGAGATGGAAAAACGCACAGGAGAGAAACAGCTCTGATACTCTGTCTGTCAGTGGCAGGCGAGCTGGCAACCAACACGGGCCTCATCCTGCCCCCAGACTCCTGCCGGACACTCCTCACAGCTCTGCTGTGCTCAAAGTTCTGCCTGCCTTCAGCCCCTTGGAGCTTCTGGAATTCTCAGAATGTCTCTCCTCCTCTGACTTTCATTTCCCCCAGCACAGGTTATTCAGCCCCGACTCCCAGACCACTGCAATCAGCCTGTCCGCGGGCACCTCTGCAGTCCCTGTTGTGTGACCCTGGCATCACGCAGGGTCTGTGGCCACCAGGCAAATGCTTTGCAATGAAGCATGAACATGCAGACTAAAGTTGCGTGCGTATGGCATGACGCACTCTGCAAAGCATGGGGAGATTTTGCACCTGGGGAGCCTCCTGCAGGATGTGGGGATGCTGTGGGCGTCCACCTGCGGCCCCTGTCCTGTTTGGGCATCCTGTGCTAAATGTCCCCCAGGACCAGGCGAGACACTGGTCTGCCCTGTGAAAGCAACTGCGAGGCACCCCTGTTCCCAGGGACACTGGACCTGGGAGCAAAGAGGCGTTTGGGCAGCCCGGCCGCTGGCTGAGGTGACAGGGACAGATCTCATGCCTTACACGGAAGACTTATCTTAAAGAAAAGCTGTGTGAGTTTCCTGTAGCTGCCAGAACCAGTCACCACAAGCCAGAGGCTTCAAACAACATCCTCCCCCATCCTGGAGACCAGATGTCTGAGGTCAGGGTGTGGACAGGGCTGAGCTCCGGGTGTGGACAGGGCTGAGCTCCCTCCGGAGGCTCCAGGGGAGGGTCCTTCCCACTTCTTCCAGCTTCTGGGGGCTCCAGGCGTCCCTGGGCTTGTGGCCGCATCCCTCCCATCTCTGCCTCTGTCTTCCTGGGGCTTCTCCTCTGTGTCTGGGTCTCTCCTCTTCTGTCTCTTAGAAGGACCCTGTCATTGGATGTAGGGCCACCCTCATCCAGGAGGACCTCATCTCAGACCCTTCACTATATCACATCTGCAAAGACCCTGTTTCCAAATAAACTCCCGTTCCCAGGTTTCAGGGGTCAGGATGAGTTGAATATATTTGGAGGCTACCTTTCAGCTCGGTACAACCTCTCCTGATGATGCCACAGGATTGGAGGTACCATTCGTGTGGTGAGAAAGAAAATAAACGCCCCTGTGAACGTGCAGCAGGATTGGGTTGCTGCGGGACCATGGAATATGCTGGCTAAAAGATAGCATTGAAAATACGTGACATCAACAGAAGACGGCCCAATCTGGAACCGTGGGCTTCAAGGTTGGATAAGCCTCCTGGTCTTTAAACACCAGAGACCCCAGACTCCTCCAAGCTGCCGGAGACTGGACACGTCCCCCACTCCCATCCCTGTGCCCAAGGGAGTGAGTGAAGGTTCTAGAAAGGCCCTCACAGAGTCTATCATTTTCTCCATGATCTAAGCCTGGAGTTGGTCCTTCTGTGATTCTTTTTTTTTTTTTTATTTTTATTTATTTATTTATTTATTTATGGCTGTGTTGGGTCTTCGTTTCTGTGCGAGGGCTTTCTCCAGTTGCGGCAAGCGGGGGCCACTCTTCATCACGGCCTTCTGTGATTCTTAAAGGAAATTGTTCTGAAGAAATGAGCCTGGATGGCGTGTTTGCACGTGACATGACAACATGCCCCCTTTGGGTGCAAGAAGGAAATTGGGCATCTAGGTCTTTTCTTCACACATTTCTTGTCTCACCAGGTTCCTAGGGACGCACAGGTTATTCCCGCCAATTCCACGGATCAAAGATAAATTGAACGATAACCCTCAAATCGACCACCAGGTACATATGTGGTGGGGGGCAAACCAGGATGGAGAAGAGGGACCAGGGAGCCCAGAATCTCAACTGTGTCCACCCAAAGGGGTCCACAGGACGTGGCTGCCATCCCGTGTCCAGCTCACTGGCCTTCTTCAGGGGTCAGGGACTGGGGTTTTACCTGCGAGCTGTGTCTGGGGAAACTGGGGGAAGAAGGAGGAGAAGGAGAGAAGGAAGATGGGGAGGGAGAAAGAGAGAGGTAGAGACAGACTGAAAGGGGTCTGACCAGATCTCCGGGAGGGGACAGCTCCCAGAGAGGATGAAAAAGGACAAGGGACAAGGGAGACCCCCATATGTGAGACCCCCCCCTTGGGTGCACCCGTCACATCTGCCTCTCCATGGGGCGGGGGCTACATCTACCTACTCTGCTGTCTGGCATCATATCCCCCAGCTCTCAGCTTGCTCACTCACCCCCAGTCTTGAGCTGGGCACCTCTCCTCTCAGGAGCACCGACCCACACCCTCTCCGGTTCCCTGGGACCTCCAGGGGCCCGCACACCCCAGGGGGCCAGGACGAGCCACCTCCCGCTCCCCTTGAGCTCCGGGTGGCCCTAGCATGTGTGGTACCCTAGGCTCACATGTCCCTCCCACAAGCTCATCTGCCAGCTGCAAGGTCTGACGCAGAGACCCGTGTCCGATTTCTAGCTAAACCCCCCCATGGCCACTGCTTACGGGGCTCCTGACACCCCCATCCTTCTCCCCATCAGATCCTCTGGGAGAAATTGACACATGATGTGGGAAAAGGTGACAAGGAAGAGGTCTTAGCCGTGGAAGAAGTCACAGAAGCCCCAGCGAACGCGTGAATTCCAGATGTCTGCATCCCCAGGACTTTCTGGAAGTTGTTGGTTTTTTTACAATTTCTTTTAATGTTTTTTCAATGTTTTGCTTAATTTTTTTGAATGTAGCTTTTTAAAATTATTTTGAGCATTTTTCTAGCTTTCTGTTTTGTTTTGTTTTGTTTTTTTACTCTAAAAAATAATGTGATGTTTTGCAAAGATGCTTTTGTAGCTGGAGGGATGGTTCGGGGCCCGAGGATCCTGACCACGTAATGCGCGTTCCAGCTCCTCCAGGGAAACACCAGCCCTTCCTCACAGCGAGGGGTCCGAGCCGCTGCTGGCCGCTGGGGCTGGGATGAGGGTCTGTGCCGCCGCCCGCTTCCACTGGCAGAAGATTCACATCCTCTTTTTTTCTCTACTGGCTGCAGTGTAGAAACGAATGACTTTCCAGTGGCTGCTCTAACAGGACCACAATTCCTGAGTCGACACAGTGGGAGCTTACTCGTTATAGCTTGTAAGCCCTCCTGCCTGCTTCTTATAGGGATGCTTGTGGATTATGTCACACCCACCTGGGTAATCCAGGACCAAGTCCCCATCTCGAGATCCGGGACTTAATCACATCTGTAAAGTCCCTTTTGTCAGAAGGCAACATTTTTATAGGGTCCAGGTATTAGGATGTGGACCTCTTTGGGGACATTATTTTGTCCACCGCACGGAGATCAGAACCTGGAGGTCCTTGGGGACATTACTCTGTCCACCACACGGAGCCCAAGGAGGGGAGCTTGGTTGAGCGGCCGTGATGGGCGAGCTCAGAGCCGCCCTCACTCCTCCGAATTCGCACCTGGCCCACTGGGCTCTGTGCCCCCTCCCCATGCCTGCCCTGTGCATTCCTCCCGTCTGACTTGGATCCTAAGTCAAAACCAGCTGAGTGGGCTTCCTTGGTGGCGCAGTGGTTAAGAATCTGCCTGCCAATGCAGGGGACACGGGTTCGAGCCCTGGTCCGGGAAGATCCCACATGCTGCGGAGCAACTAAGCCCGTGTGCCACAACTACTGAGCCTGCGCTCTAGAGCCCACAAGCCACAACTACTGAGCCCACGTGCCACAACTACTGAAGCCCGCGGTCCTAGAGCCTGTGCTCCACAACAAGAGAAGCCACTGCAATGAGAAGCCCGCGCACCGCAATGAAGAGTAGCCCCCGCTCACCACAAGTAGAGAAAGCCCGCGCGCAGCAACAAAGACCCAGTGCAGCCAAAAATAAATAAATAAAATAAATAAATTTAAAAAAAAAAAAGAAAAGAAATAAGAAAAAAAAAACAAAAAAAATACCAGCTGAGGTACATGCTTTATCATAAACCAGCAAAGTGTTTGTTTTCAATTCCAGTCTTTGCCTGAGTCCTGTGAGCAGTTTTAGCAAATTATCAACCCTGAGGAGGCGGGTCATGGGAAGCCCTGATTTACAGCCAGTCGGTCAGAAGTCCGGGCAGCCCCGGACTCCCAACTGGGGGTCTGAAGGGAGTGGGGTCTGGAGTCTTGGGGAGCCGGTTGTAGGTGTTGGAAAATGGCCCGGAAGACCGCGCACACCCGCATGAAAAACACAGCAGATGAGCATTTTACTGCTCGGAAGTCACATCTCAAGAGACATGAGTTATTTATGTCTGTGAGCCTGTTTCTGCTTCGTATATAAACTCATTTAGTTTTTAGATTCCAAAGTGGTGATAAGCAAAGGAGAAAGGAAGCGGGGGAGGGGATAAATTAGGAGTTGGGGATTAAGAGAAACAAACTGCTATACATAAAATCGGTAAGCAACGATGATTTACTTTGTAACGCAGGGAACAACATTCAATGTCTTGGAATAATTTAGAGTGGAAAATAATCTGAAAAAAAAATATATATATATATATATAACTGAATCACTTTGTCGTACACCTGAAACCAACACAACATTGTAAACCAACTAGACTCCCATGTAAAATAAAAATTAAAAAAGAAACTAAGGTCATTCTAATGGAACAAAACGAGTTCTTGGACTGATGCCCCAGGCACTCAGCACGTAACGCCCCTGTGTAGTTCTGCGGCCCCGGCGGCGATCGGCTGCAGCGTCCCAGCCCATCCTCTCCCCGGGAAGGGCCCCTCCGGGCCCCGCTCGACGCTCGGGCTGAAGGCGCCTGCCCGTCTCTGCCACCCGGGAGGCCCGGCCTGGACCCTCCTGGTGGCTGTGTGGTTTGCACAATGGTGCCCCTGTGCTCACACGAGGGGTCAGCGACTGCAGAGACAGGCTTTCAGGAACTTGCAGGCCACAGCATTGCCCAACAGGATGTGTGAGGCTGGCGCAGCTGGGGTGGTGGGACTGGTCCCAGCGACACCAGCCGTCTCCCCGGCACCCTCTCCCCGTGGGAGGGCAGAGGGCGAGCACGTGCTTCCTGGGGACCCCTCTCGGGGCAGCTGTGCCTAAGTTGCATCCTTAAATAGACAGTTGAGGCACTCTGTCAGCAGAGACTGACCGGGCACAGATTCACGCACCGGGCTCTGTCCTAGGATCACGGGGTACCACAAGGGCACTGGGAGGGGGAGACAGGAGAAAACTCCCGCCCCGATGGAGCTCTCCTCCTGCTGAGGCAGCCGACCATTGGACAGCAGAGAAGGACGTGGACGGCGTGTGAGTGACGTGTTCCGGGGGCAGAGGGGAGACGGGGCCGTGTGTGGCTTTGGAGGGGCTGCCAGGGAAGGATCCTGGGAAATGTGGTATCCGAGGAGAGCCATGGACTGATGGGGACCTCCGAAGCATGTCCCAGGGATGATCTCGCTTTGGCATGAACCCTGCCACGGGGTTCTAAGAGAAGGACTTCAGGGTCACCACACACCTGCCTCTCTCACGCATGGTTCGGCTGTCATCCCTGATTCCATAATGCCTTCACACAAATTCCTCAGGTCTGTCTTCACAAAATCCCGGGCATTGCCGATGCAACTTTTTACAATTAGCCTTTTTGCCCCAGGGACCAAAGGTCCACACGTGGCCCATGGATGCATTTGGTTCACGCATCTCAAAGCTCTTTGATCTGTAATGGTTTTCACTTCCCACCCTGGAAGTTGTCTTCTTATGCCATGTATTTGAGCAGGCAACCGGCTCACTGGTCCAGGATGTGGCGGATTGCTTGAGCTTGTTCTGTAACCGTGGCATTTATCCTGAGAACTCTGATTTGTGGAAGAAGCTGGTTTCCCTAGAGTTGGATGGGTGGTTATTTCCAAGCTACGTCTACTGGTGGTGATTCTCCTTGTTCCCTGAGCATTTATGTTTCGGGGAGCAGTCAGGGGTCTGCAGACCCGCTGTGGGGTGATGTTTTCTCTCCTACCTCTTGTGTACTTTGCCTGTATCCTCCATAGGGCTGGACGCACGATGCCCAGAGCCGCTCCCAGCCAGTGAAGTCTCATCTACAGCCTTGCGGGTAGGTCGGCTCTGCTCAGAGTGACTTTGAAACTGTAGCAGTCAGTGTTCTCCAGAGAAACGAGACCAATAGGATGAAGATTTATATTAGATAGATGATAGATAGATAGATATCATAGATATGATAGATAGATAGATATCATAGATAGATATGATAGAAAGATAGAGAAATAGATATGATAGATGATAGATATGATAGAAAAATAGATGATAGATAGATATGTAGAAATAGATGATAGATATGATTTGTAGATAGATAATAAATAGATGATTGATAAATAGATATAGAGATGATTGGTACATGGATAGAGATGAGATATAGGCTATAGATATAGACATACACATAAACATAGATATGGAGATCTATATGGATACACAGAGGGAGAGAGATATTCATATATATGTGTGTATACGTATATATAGATAGAGAGAGAGAGAGAGAGAGAGAGAGGAGTAGTTTATACAGCTGGCCCTCTGTATCCACAGATGCAGAACCCAAGGATATGGAGGGCCAACAGTATACGTATGGAGATATATATATGGATATATATCTATATATAGAAAGAGATATGAATGTGCATATCTATATGGAGATATATATTTGAAGAAAGATAAATACATATATATGGCGATAGATATATATATAAATGCAAAGAGACTGATTTCAAGGAATTGGCTCACAGGCTTATGGGGCTGGTGACTCTGAAATCTGCAGGGCAGGGGGCTGAGCTGGAATTTCAGACAGGAGCTGACGCTGCCATCATGAGTCAGAATTCCTTCTTCTCTGGGAAACCTCGGTGTTTGCTGTTAAGACCGTCACCTGATTAGACGAGGCCCACCGACATATGGAGCACCTTCTCTTTACTCCAAGTCAGCTGGTGGTGGACTTGAGTCACACCTAGCAAACACCTTCCCAGCCACCCCCAGGTAAGTGTTTGAATGAGTGGGGCTGTCACCTGGACATCCGGACACACGAACTGACCACCACAGGAATATTTACGGCAGGTGGACACTGTGACGTGTCCTCACATGGGGCCGTCCAGGCTCTGGTGGGTCCCTGTGCTCTTCCTGGGGACTGCCCGCCAGGAAGATGGACACCTGCCCCCAATGACTGTACCCCCAGCACCTGTCCAATACATCACCCCCTCACTCCCGGTGCCCCAGATCCCATCCTATGGGCCATGCCTTCAGGTCAAGACCTGTCATCAGAAAGGAAGTGCCACCCAGAAGCCTGAGAGACTAGACTGCCGTCCCCAGTGACCAGACGTCCGTCTGCCCATCCGAGGGCGAGGGTAGAGGAGGGAGTATCTGTGCAGTGGCGGTGTAGTGACAGCATGAGGGCACACACAGGGTTGAGAGGGGACAAAGGAACTCGAAATTCCCTTCCGCTTTGAAATTTTGCCCTAGAGTGGTCCAGATGGGGAAAAAAAATTCTACGAACGGAAAAAAAAAAATTTCTGGTAACAGCTATCCAACAGCAAACAGTGGGTACAGGGCCATGCAGAGACCATGCTGAACTAGAGACATTTTATTTTTAGGATTCTCACTTTCTATTCCACTTTTCTTCTCCATTCTTTCTTAACATCTTGACTTCCTGCATTTATGAGCAGATCCGATATCAGTCATGACCACTTTAGTATGAATTTGCAAAACGCCTCCCAGACAGGCGCATTTTATTCTAAGGCGTATTGACGTTTTCCTTCCCCGCTAAAGGAATTTAAACTCAGGGGGAGGAGGGGCTGGACATATTTTTTGTTGTTTTTCAGGAGATGTTTTCAGTGGCCCCGAAATAACACCATGAGAAAGACTTGGTGAAGTCGTCATCCAGAAGATCAGGAACCCTCACATCCTTCTCTCTCTCTGATTGACTGGTCTCTGCAAAGCCCCCTCTCCGGGTCATTCACATGAAGCCCCCTGATTGTCAAGGGCTCCTGGGAGACTGGTCCAGCTCTGCCCTCTTATGGGGACTTCAAGCCAGAAATCATTTTCACCAAAGCCACACAAACTTAGTCAAGGTGAAGATCCTGGGGCCATGTGAGCAGTGTGCTGCTGGGAGCACCCAGATATTCAACTTATTTAAAACAGAGAATACCTGTCCATCCAGGCAAACAGGCAGACCTTGGGGATGCTGTGGGTTTGCTTCCAGACCATCGCAATAAATCGAGTAGCTCCGTAAAGTGAGTCACATGCATCTTTTGGTTTCCCAGGATTCCCCTGTATGTACACACCACATCTTCTTAAACCAATCGTCTGGTGATGATGCCGCCTTTTATTTTATTTTTTAAATTTTATTGGCCATACTGCATGGCATGTGGGATCTTCCCCAAGCAGAGATCAAACCCATGCCCCCTGCACTGGACTGTCAGGGAAGTCTTTTTTTTTTTTTTTTTTTTTTTTTTGGCAATGATGCTGTATTTTTAATCACAGGGCAGCCTTCCCTGTGGGCTGCAATGCCCAAGGCCCACCTCCCCTCTGTCCATCCTGACCCTCCTCCTGCTTCACCCGGGCTGGGGGCCACGGCAGGGGCCGTGGGATGTGCCACTGGGGACGGCGGGGACTGAGCCCCAGTCATGGTTGCCATGGTTGTCTTTGCAGCGCATGCTCCTCGGGGCTTCTTCACCTTGGCAACGGGGGCCCTACCCCCACCTGCTTCTGGGGAGACGTACCCATCACACACCTGGGCTGAGATGTCCATCAGCATCCAGCTCACACGCCCACGTGGCTCGTGTGCACTCACGTGGTCGACAAAGTCGTGTGAAGGTGTAACAGGGAGGAGCCAATTCTGACTCCACGTTGGATCTGTTTCTTTCACTTTAACCTTTGCTTCCGGCTGCTTTTGTTCAAGAAAAGGATACTATCTATACACAATGGCCTGCCTCGGGGGACCCTGCCCCTCTGCCTGAGGGTTAAAACAAAGTGTCTTTGTTCAGGGAAGCATCCGGACCCCGCCCACCTGCGGAGGGCTGCAAGAAAGAAGAAATTAACACATCCCCTCCCCGAGGCTGGCCATTCCAGGGGATATTTGCAAAACTTATGGCCTTTTTACTTTACTTCCTCACCTCCTGCCCCTCTCTGTGCGATAAAAGAAACTGGCATCCAAAGCCCCCAACAGATGGTTTTTCAGAGACACTCATCTGCCGTCTTCTCCAAAGCCTAATAAGTCGTATCCCTTGCCTCAGCACCTTGTTTTCAGGCAGAGCGAGCTTGGACTCGGTAAGACCTCGTAGCTGAGGGTGAGCTCTCAGCCCCGCTGGGGGGAAAGGGTTCTCCCAGGAAAAACTAAAGCTGAGCAAGTGCTGGGGCTCGTGGAGGCCGGAGAGGGGATTCCGGGTATCTTCACGTGCACGGGCAGGGCGAGGGGTCTCCAGACTCTGCCAGGGAACAGGGAGCCGGGGGAGTGATGGCTGGGTGGGGGGGAAATGGGGACCTTTGGAAGAGAGTCTGAGTCTGGGTGTACAGGCAGGAGGGCCGGGGTTGGGGGGAGGCATGGGCAGTGTCCTGGGGTGGCAGCAGCAAATGACCGCAGACCGGGGGGCTGAAAACCACGGGCATCCACCCTCCCCAATCCTGGGGACCAGACGTCTGAGGTCAAGGTGTGCCAGGGCCGCGCTCCCTCCGGAGGCTCCAGGGGAGGGTCCTTCCCGCCTCTTCCAGCTTCTGGGGGCTCCAGGTGTCCCTGGGCTTGTGGCCGCATCCCTCCCGTCTCTGCCTCTGTCTTCACGGGGCTTCTCCTCTGTGTCTGGGTCTCTCCTCTTCTGTGTCTTAGAAGGACCCTGTCACTGGATGTAGGGCCACCCTCCTCCAGGGGGACCTCATCTCAGACCCTTCCCTTCATCACCTCTGCAGAGTCCCTGTTTCCAAATTAAGTCACATTCTGAGGTTCTGGGGGGTCAGGAGGTGGACATACCGCTTTGGAAGGAACACAGTTCCACCCACACGCCCCTCTAAAGAGGCTCCTTCCCTACTGTGTGCACCCCTTACGCCCAGCCCTGCCCTGAAGTGCCCCCAACCTGCACCCACAGCCCCACCTCCATCCACTTCCCCCAACTGTCCGCAAACGTTCGCTCCTGTGAAAACCAGACACTTCAGGCTCCGCAGGCTACGCGCATCTGTCAACCAGATCCGGTCTCTCTCTTTTTTTTTTTAACAACCCTTTAAAAATGTAACAGTTTATTCTTAGCTCACAGGCCCTCCGAACACAGGCAGCGTTTGGCGGGTAACCCCAGTGCATGCCCTCTGAGGTGAAGGCCGGGTAAATGAGGTTTGTAAGGACAGACACAAATTAAAATTAAGGAAAATAATTTTATTTATTTTTAAAACTAATTTTTATTGGAGTAGAGTTGCTTTACATTGTTGTGTGAGTTTCTGCTGTACAGCAAAGTGAGTCAGTTATTCGTATCCATCTGTCCCTTCTCTTTTGGATGTCCTTCCCGTTTGGGTCACCGCAGAGCACTGACTAGAGTTCCCTGTGCGCTACAGCACGTTCTCCTTAGTCACCTACTTTATACATAGTAGTGTGTACATGTCCGTCCCACCCACCCCGCGCCCCCTCGGTAACCATACGTTTGTTCTCTACATCTTGTGACTCTGTTTTTACTCTGCAAATAAGTTCATCTGTACCACTTTTCTCGATTCCACATAGAAGTGATATTATACGATATTTGTTTTTCTTTATTTAGAGACAGACACACACCACAGACAGTGTGGGCCATCTCAGAAGGTGAGAGGCCAAGAAAGATAATTTAAACTCTCTCTCCTGCCACATTAGGGCAAGTACCACCTCGCTCCAAGTTGCAAACGTACCTGCTGGCACAAAGCTGGGAGCCGTGTGTTGTTTCCTCCGGAGAGAGGCAACTGGTTAACGTAGATGGGGCCCTGATAAACCGGGGGGTTTAGTTCAAACTCTGCGCAGCCCACGGGGCTGTCAAGACCTGTTGGTTCAGGAAATAGAGATTGTTTATCCCGAGAACGAGGCTGGGGCTGGTCGTCCCCTCCGGGCTGTGCGAGAGGGCGGGACTCTTCCCATCCCTGCCAGGTCTCAGCCCGTGATGGGCGTCCCTTCCTGGTTTTGGGCTCCTTCAGTGATAAAACCTGTTCTTCCCCTCCTGTCACTGTGGGAAGGTTTTCTGGGTTCGCAGGAGACTTGGGGTTAATTATATTTCCCCAACAGCGTGAGGCTGAGAATCTGCTCACTATGGCATCACGCTACGTGGATCCCCCGATGTCATAAATGACCTCCACCCCGTTCTGGGGACCCCTCTGCACATCCCCACAGGCACTGAGTGACTGGGCCGTACCCGCCCTGCAGGGTCTTTGGGTGTCTGCCGTACCTGCCCAGAGAGCAATGCTTTCTTTCTTGCGCTGAGTGCAGACTCGCAACTCCGGGCAACAGTCCCCAGGTGCGCACGGGGGATATGCTGGCACGGCTGTGTGACTTTGGGCAGCCTGCTTGCCCTCTCTGTGCCGCGTCTGTGAAATGGGATTGAGGACAGTGCTTGCTCCACTGGGTTGTGGGAATTCCAGGGAGCCCCACAAAGTCCCTGAACAGACCCCCGAGGCTTGGGGAGGGGAGGGGCGGAAGGGGAGGAGATTGTGCAGAGAGTTTTGTCTGTACTGGGTTTGGAGGGGCCAGGATGGGGTGGGGAGGGAACAGCCCGGAATAAAACCAGGATTTTCCTGACTTTCTCAGAGACCTGAGGATGCACTTTCCTGCCTCACCCCAGCACACTGATTCCTCGTCAGGGCTACACCGGGGACCCCAGTGCTCTGGGGGCTGATGCCTCCCTGGGATGGAGAAGCTGAGGTGTGCAGGAAGACCACCCACTGGAGGAGGGGCCCAGGAGTCTCCGGGACCAGACATCACCCCCCCCCCCCACAGGGACGCAGGGGTCCAGCCCTATAAGACAAGACCTGCCGGGGCATCTCACATGGGGGGAGGGGGTCCAGGACCAGGGACCCGTGACCACCCACCTGGACTCAGGGAGCAAATCCAGAAGCCCCTTCCCCACCCCGCCAGCTCAAATCCTCAAGTCCAGCCCGGCCGCCCAGACCAGACAGACGGACCCTCCTCTGTCACCAGCACAGTCACTGCCCACAAACCACAAAACACCAGATGGTTGTAAAACCCCCTAAGGAAGGAACACGGCTGAGTTCATTAATAAAGGGCCCCATTTCTTGCTGAAACAGAAAAAGAAATGCGTAGATGGGTTGGGGGTGCAGGAAGGAGGGCAAGGAAAGTGGGGATGAGGGTAGTCCGGAGCCCAACCCTCCCCATGGCAACTGCAACTTCTCTGTTTTATATGCAGGGAAAAAAAAAATTGCAAAGTGTGTTCTGGGGCTTTGGAAGCCCTGGTTCAGACAGGGAACCGGTTCTGTGTGGCTACACTACATGCCGGCTACGAACAATGCATCAGTATCAACGTATCCATGGTAACAGATGCACCACCCAACGCAGGATATTCCATAATAGGATAACAGGGGAAACTGGGAGAGGGCGGGGAAGGTCCACGGGAACTCCATGCCTTCCGCTGAGGTCTCTGAAAAGCGAAAACTGCTGAAAACATTGTCCGTTAGTAATGATGATAATAATAATATTAAAGTCCCAGGAGGGAGAGGCTAGGGGAACAGCAGAAAAATAAAATATCTCCACAGCGTATTAGGGCCTTTGGAAGGGAAACCGTGTCGGCAGACTCTGTCTTTTAGGTGATGAAACACAGAAGGAACACAGAATAGTGACAGTTGAGGAAATGTCATTTGCAGACGGACCGCAGTACAAACTGAGTCACTGCCAACTTGCACTATTTCCGGCGGTGTCCGTCTCTTTCTCAGTGGAGTCCCCAGTGGGCAGTGGTTGACCTGCAGGAGCTGAGGGTCCCGGGGAGGCCCCCCCCCCTCGCATTGAGACACAGGGGACAGCCCCCCGGCCGTGGGTAAAGCCTGCTGCCTCTGGGGTCCACGCCAGGGACCCCGGTCCAGCGTGGGCGGCCGGGTCAGAGGGGGAAACGGGACATGGACTTGTTGACTCACTCACTGACCCACACGCCATCCTGCAGGGGGAGGGCCTGTCTCACCCCCAGGGTGTCCTCGAGGCGTCCCACCCCTGAGCTTTCAGGGCTATGCAGCCCTCAGGGTCCCTGAGACCAGCCAGCCCGTGGGGTTAGTACTCTGCGTGGTGACACTGCGCACAGGGTCCTTCCCACCCCGCATCACCCTGTGCCGTCCTAAAAGTTCAGGGCAGCTGGGGACCCCATTGCTGAGGCCGGCACAAACATCTACCAGGTCTGGGATCTCCTTCTCTAATCCCGGGGGGCGGGGGTGAGCGAGGAGGGGGCAGTCACATCCCTCCTAATTCAACATCTCCTAGGTAACAACTCTAAGGTCTTCTGGAAAATCTGCCGGATGGAGGGATGATTCGGGCATCCTTCATGCAGCCTCGTGAGGTTTAGCAAGTGGACAAACCCGTGTCACAAGCACGATGTGGAACGCTTCCCTCCGGATTCCCTGTCCCTCCGTCAGCCAGGGGACACCCCAGCCCCTGTAGATGAGACGCACCATCTCCCAAGTTTCCTAGAGAGGGAAGCCCACGGTATGGATTCTGCTGTCTGGCTTTCTTTTAGCTCAGCGTGTTTTTGAGGTTGGTCCACGTCCTTGAGTATACGGGTAGCTCGGTGCTCTTCATGGATGAGTCACTCCACCCCTGCGCATGGCTATGTCACAGTTGCTAGGTGCATTTTCCCATTGATGGGCGTTTTGGTCATTCCCAGTTTGGGGCGACAAAAAAATCAAGCTGCTGTATGACATTCGGGTACAAGTCTTTCTGTGGAAGGAAATCTTCCTTTATTTGGGGTAAATACCTGAGTGTGAAATTCCCGAGCCTCATAGGAATTGTATGTCTGACTTTATAAGGTCTAAGAACTGCCTGCTTTTTGTTGTGTCCTCCCCAAAATTTATATGCTGAAGCTCTGACCCCCAATGGGATGGTGTTAGGAGGTGAGGTTTTTGGGAGGTGATTAATTAGGGTTAGATGAGGTCATGAGGGTGGAGCCCCCATGATGAGATTAGTGTCCTTAGAAGAAGATGCACCAGAGCCCCTCTCTCCACCACGTGAGGTCACAGTGAGAAGGTGCCTGTCTGAAGGACAAGAGGAGGGTTTTCCCCAGAAAATCAGCCATGCCAGCGCCCGGATCTTAGACATTCAGCCCCAGAACTGTGGGAAATAAGCGTCTAAGTGGTTTAAACCACTTGACTAATGGTATTTGCTATGGCAGCTCGAGCAGATTAATGCCAGAATGTTCTCCAAGGCAGCTGCACTATTTTAGATCCCCACAAACAGCGCTTGAGGGTTCCGGGTCGTCAGTGTCCTTACCAGCTCTTGTTACGATCTTTTTCATAACCTTCCCGCTGCTTGTTTCTATATATTTATGAGCTTTGATAGAATGCCTACCCTTAGATATCAAAACGTCTGCGTGCCTAAAATAGTGATTCCAAAAAGCAGCTTTATTTATTTACTTATTTAGGCCGCACCGCATGGCCTGCAGGATCTTAGTTCCCCGACCAGGGATGGAACCCGCGCCCCCTGCAGTGGAAGCACAGAGTTCTAACCACTGGACCGCCAGGGAAGTCCCTGTCAGTAGCTTTTAGCTGAAAAGAAAGAATGATTTCTCTGCTCAGTGATACCGTCTTATGGGCTCTTCCATCCCTGGGAATTTGGTTACAACTTTGCTGGTTTAATTTATAACAATAACCTTTTTGAACCCTATACCGTACCTGTGTGTGAAGTTAAATTTTCATAACAGCCTAAACATCCCCTGCCCCGCAAAATCGTCTTGCCGTATATTCAGTGTGTTCATCAAGTGCATCTAAAACCTATAGCAGATGGGACCCCGTAACGAACGTCGTTCAAGCTCTCTGATGAAGGTGCAGATTTGACAAGAGTTCTTGTGACCCCCCCAAAGAGGTTTTGTTTTCTTATCTTGTCACTGAGGATGAATAGACATACAGTGAATTACACATGATTATAATGTGAAATGCGGTCAGTTTTGACTTCGGTAGACACCTGTGAAACCATCACCACAGCCCCTATGGTGAACATCTGCATCACCGCATCAATTTCTGGGTGCCCCTTTGTAGCCCACGCACACTTCCCTACCGCCTACCCCATCGCCAGGCCACCTGAACATTGTTAAAGTAGCACTTCATCGATCAAAAGTTATAGGTTCCACATCTACACTTGTCAGAACAAAAACTTTTTTTTTTTTTTTTGGCAGTTATTTGAGTCATTTTCTCTTGTGTCACAAGTTGTGTAATTAATCATGAAGATAGTGAGGGTTTCTGTCTTCAGAATGACTGGAAAGTCTGCTGATCACGTGGTCCCCACCTCAGCAGGACCGTCTCAGAGCATCTTTATGTGGCCATCACCACGAAGCCCCGTTCCTACTTACCCCACCTCGTTCCTGCCTTACTTGTCTTGGTTAAGCATCACCACCTTACGTGACAATTTTCTCCATTTTTATCATCCTTCACGTGCGAATGTAAACTCAATAAGAGCAAGAAATTTGTCCTCCTCTTATTTTTTCCTTTATCCCCAACACCTTGGACAACACCAGCTATGGCGCAGATCTGCAATCCATCTGTGGAATTTATAAATTAAAACGCTGACTGATGCATCCCTTCCTGCCCAGCCTGGTTCCTGACCTCTTGGTCACCATCTGGGTGGAGGTCTTACTCCCTAACTCCCAGGGGTCTGGAGGGAGAGATTGCCATATCGAATCCAGGTCAAAGCAAAAGAGAGACCCCTTAGCACTTCCTAGAAAATCGGGGGCCCTGGAAGCCTCCCGTTCAGTTCTGGGTGTAGAGAAAAGGGAACCCTCCTACACTGTTGGTGGGAATGTAAATTGGTGCAGCCACTATGGAGAACAGGATGGAGGCTCCTCTAAAAACTAAAAATAGAGCTACTATGTGATCCAGCAATCCCACTCCTGGGCTTAGATCTGGAGAAAACCAGAATTCAAAAAGATACATGCACCCCTATGTTCATAGCAGCACTATTTACAACAGCCAGGTCATGGAAACAACTTAAATGTCCACTGACAGATGAATGGATAAAGAAGATGTGGTACATGTATACAATGGAATATTTCTCAGCCATAAAATGGAATGAAATAATGCCATTTGCAGCAACATGGATGGACCTAGAGATTATCATACTCAGTGAAGTCAGATAGAGAAAGACAAATACCGTATGATATCACTTATATGTGGAATCTAATTTTAAAAAGGGATACAAATGAACTTATTTACAAAATAGAAATAGACTCACAGATTTTGAAAACAAACTTATTAGGAGCTTGGGATTAACATATACACACTACTATATATAAAATACATAAGCAACAGATCAACTATGCTCCAATAAAAATTAACGTTTAAAAAAGGGGAAAAATAGATAAACAACAAGGACAACAACTAGAGAAAGCCCTCGCACAGAAACGGAGACCCAACACAGCCAAAAATAAATAAATAAAGTAAAAAAAAAAAAAAAACGAACAATTTCTAGAGAGGGGAGAAGACAAAGGAAGAGGGGTTTTGGCTTTGAGGAGCTGCCAACTGTGGGGAGGTAAATATTGGGGAAATTTATGGAAGATGAGGGTTGTTTTAGTGAGGTTTGTTCCTTAGATTCGTGCCTCTCTGGGGTGGTAAGAGTGTAGCACCAGCTCATTCTGCCTTTCCTGGTATGAGAGTTTCAAAGAGGGGACACTTTCCCAAAGAGAAATTTATGCCCTGTTTTTAGGCAAAGGGTGGGAGGCCAGAGAGGGTTTTTTCTGGTTTTGTTGTTGTTGTTTGTTTTGTTTTGTTTCGATCTGCTCTTTCTCAGTTGCCTGCAGCTCCAAATAATCCTTATGCCAAAGTGGCCTCTTTCAGGGTGATGTATTCTGATCCCCTACAGAATCAAGGGTTCTCAGTAATCTGATTTAACAGGGTGCTTTGCCCAGACTGGGTTCCGCAGGCCGAGGAAGAGAGCTAGTCTCAAAGAGGGCAAGGTGAGGCCTGAGCAAAGTTTGATCAAGGAAGGGGGGTCCTTTGCAAACATTTCCTCCCATTCCCTAGGTTATCTTTTGGTTCTGTCGATGGTTTCCTTTGCTGTGGCAAAGCTTTTAAGTTTAGTTAGGTCCCATTTGTTTATTTTTGCTTTTGTTTCACAGTGACAGTGGCTGTTTGGAGATGTGGGGGAATGTTCCTCAAAAAACTAAAACTAGAACTACCACATGACCCAGCAATCCCACTCCTGGGCATGTTTCTGGAAATATGGAATTGGAAAAGATGCATGCACCCCTATTTTCATAGCGTCACTATTCACAATAGCCAAGACATGGAAGCCACCTAAGTGTCTGTAGACAGATGAATGGATAAAGAAGATGTGGTACATAATATACAATGGGATATTACTCAGCCATAAAAAAGAACAAAATAATGCCATTTGCAGCAACGTGGGTGGACCCAGTGATGATTATACTAAGTGAAATAAGTCAGACAAAGACAAATACCATACGATATCACTTATATGTGGGATCTAAAAAATAAAACAAACTAGTGAATATAACAAAAAAGAAGCAGACTCACGAATACAGAGAACAAACTAGTGGTTTCCGGGGGGGGGCAAGATAGGGGTAGGGGATTAAGAGGTACAAACTATATGTATAAAATAAGCTACAAGGATATATTGTACAGCACAGGGAATAGAGCCAGTATTTTATAATCACTATAAATGCACTATGCCTTTAAAATTGTGAATCATGATGTTGTACACCTGAAACATACAATATTGTACATCAACTGTACCTCAATAAAAAGGAGGGGGGTACTCGTCAGGGACCCTCACCTCCTGGAACTGTCGCGGGATTGACCTGGGTCCCCAGGAGCCCGCAGCCCAGGTTGTGCGTTTATTCTCGGTGGTACGCCTTGCAGGTCACAGAAGACGACACCTACTTCTGCACATTATACAACATTATACAACGCCGGGCTGCACGGGGGCGCCGCGCTGACTGTCAATGCCGCCTCTGACGGACAGGTGTTCCAGGACGTCCTGCCCTTTCATAACCCAGGTGACGTCGCCCCCTGCGGTCCCCTGACATTTCCTATGGTGACACGCATCCGTGTCGCCGGCGGGGCGCTGGGGCCGGTGGGGACGACCGTGAGGACTGGGGTGTCTGTCTTCCCAGGCAAGGAAGGTTCCAGAGCCGAGAACGTCTCCTGTGTCATCTACAACGTCCGTTTCACGAACCGCAGCTGGACGCCGGGCCCGGCCGCCCCTGCAGACGTGCGCTGTCACCTCTACAGGGGGGCCTCCCCGGAAACGGCGCGCCTGGGGGCCCGAGACCTCGCTGGGGTCGTCACGTTAAATGCTGCCCCATAGTCCAGAAATGTTGCCTCAAGGACCCGGGGGGGCACCGGTCTAAAATGTCCAAACATCCAGGAAGGAAACACCCGTCTCCTTCACCTGGCTGGTGGCTCTAGGTTCTAAAATCCTCCTCTGGTCTGAAAGTGTCAGGAAATTAGCAATTTTATCTTTTTTTTTTTTTTTTTTAACATTGGAGTAGAGTTGATTTACAACGTTGTGTTAGTTTCAGGTGTACAGCAAAAGTGATTCAGTTACATGTACACACATATGTATATTCTTTTCAGATTCTTTTCCATTATGGGTTCTTATAGGATATTGAGTAGAGTTCCCTGTGCTATACAGTAGGTCCTTGTTTATCTATTGTATATGTAGAAGTGTGTATCTGTTAATCCCAAACTCCTAACTTATCCCTCCTCCCTTTCCCCTTTGGTAACCCTAAGTCTGTTTTCTATGTCTGTGAGTCTGTTTCTGCTTTGTAAATAAGTTCATTTGTATTATTTTTTCAATTCCACATGTAAGTGATATCATATACTGTTTATCTTTCTCTGACTTACTTCACTTAGTATGACCATCTCTAGGTCCATCCTTGCTGCAAATGGCATTATTTCATTCTTTTTTATGGCTGAGTAATATTCCATTGTATATGCACCACAACTTCTTTATCCACTCCGCTGTCAAAGGACATTTAGGCTGTTTCCATGTCTTGGCTGTTGTGAATAGTGCTACAGTGAACATTGGGGTGTAAGTATCTTTTCCAGTTAGTGTTTTTGTTTTTTTCAGATAAATACCAGAGCGGGATTGCTGGATCATATGGTAGCTCTATTTTTAGTATTTTTGAGAAACCTCCATCCTGTTCTCCATAGATGCTGCACCAATTCACATTCCCACCAACAGTGCAGGAGGGTTCCCTTTTCTCAACGCCCTCTCCAGTGTCTATTATGTATAGACTTTTTGATGATGGAGCAGTTTTATCCTCAGACTGTGAATGGGATGGGTTTTAGCCACTTCGCTCTATAAAAGGGTGACATTCCTCCCCATCTTTGCAATCTCTTTGGTTGCCTTCTGGTTTCACACTGAGTCAATGATAAAACTGTCTCCTTTTCAGAAGGGTTTTCTGGGTTGGAGGGATATATTGTTTTTTTTTAAATTTTATTTTGGTATATTTTACTCTACAGAATTTTTAATTAATTAATTAATTTATTTATTTTTGGCCGCGTTGGGTCTTCGTTGCTGCGCACGGGCTTTCTCTAGTTGCGGCGAGCGGGGGCTACTCTTTGTTGTGGTGCGCGGGCTTCTCATTGCGGTGGCTTCTCTTGTTGCAGAGCACGGGCTCTAGGCGCACGGGCTTCAGTAGTTGTAGCACGTGGGCTCAGTAGTTGTGGCGCACGGACTTTGTTGCTCCGCAGCACATGGGATCTTCCTGGACCAGGGCTCAAACCCGTGTCCCCTGCATTGGCAGGTGGCTTCTTAACCACTGCACCACCAGGGAAGCCCAAGATTTTGGGTTTGATGCGCCCCCCCCCCCCCAAGAGGATGCACACTCCTCCCACCGTTCCTTGATGTCCTTTTGGAAATTACAGGCATGGAAACATGTCCGAGTGTGGCTGGTACATCCTTGACTCGGCGGGGACACGTGTGGGATGCCATTTTGATGAACTAGGCAAACCCCAGAGAACAGACAGTTACTTCTTCCTGGTGAATGGAACCAGCAATGACACGGACATCCAGTTTTTGGACTTTCCTCTCTTTAAAGCCCCTGAAATGGGTAAGACAATTGCTCCCCTTGTATTCTTCTGCCCCTCTGTGAGCCGTCTGATGGACTGAATTTTCGTCTGAACCAAGGCTCTGTAGGACCAGGTAATGGGTCCCCGACTGGACTCAGCAAGATGCAGGACGTAGATTCGGGGTCTGGGAAATATGCAGAGAGGAAGGCAGGGTGTTAGAACTCTCCCTTGGGGTGCAATGCGTATGTTTGTGTCACGCATTAAATATGTCAAATACAATGGATTCTCATTATTTGTGGTAGTGATGTTCTGGAAATTCCCCCTGCAAACCCAGAATTAGCAAGTACTGATTCATCGCTCCAAGGGGAAATACAGGGTTAGTCTCTGGTCACAGCATTTTCATCAGCTTATCTAACGCCTGTATTTTCTCCATAAGGTACATCAAAGTCTTCCTGTGCTTAGGAATGCAAGGGAAGGAAAATCCTCTTCCTCTCACCTCTTAGGTTCCGCGATAGGGGCTTGCAAATTAAATTGGCAAATGATAACCATAAGAAAAAGATACAAATTTAATTTTAGGTTTTACATGCACTGTGTGTGTGTTGGGGGGGTCTATAGAAAAGAAATGACCCCCCTGCGTGAGAAGTGATTAGACTTAGGGACATATATACCATTTTAATAGAGAGTAATAAATTGTGCACACATGACTAAACAAAGGAAAGGGGTTTTGAACGTCTAGAGGGGGTAAATATATGTGGAAACTCATGGATGATATGATTATTTTAGTAAGGTTTGTGCAGATTCATCTGGGGGCTGATTTTCCATCGTTTTCATGGTCATAAAACTTCCCCGTGGAGCTTCTCATTTCTCAGAAGTTTCTGCTTTTTTCCCAGTTAAGGGAAGCCATGGAATGAGTTCTTTCTGCATCTGTTGATTCTCACTTGCCTTCAGGTCTAAATAACCCCCCTGCCAAAGTGTCCTATTTTGGGGTGTCATTGTGATCCCTTTCCGGAACACCAGCCAGCACTTGAGTGCTACACTTGGGGGCAATTTTAGACAGTGACAGTAGGAATGCAAAGCAAAACAGTACAAAATACACAGCCCTTGACAGACCCCAAAAAGGGCACCTGTTTGCAATGCTGCACCTCAGCTGAGAACACACACGTCCAGGTGACTCACATTTTTTGCCACATTTTGGCAAATAACTGCCAGAGGACCCAAGGTGTTGGTTTGGGTGTTTCAGGGAAGTTTTAGGGAGTACGCAAATTTGTGCAGATTTGGAATCTGTCAATAAACAAGATGTGCTAGGTAGCAAAGGCACCCTCTCCAGGCTGACCTGTGTCCACCAAACTTGAGGCAGGGAAGGGGCCTGGTGCCCAGGGAGGGGGGATTTTGTTCGTGGTGTGACCCGGGGGTCTTTGAGAACTGAGCACGGTAACTGGTACCTCTGCTCCCTTAGTCTTCCGGGGTCCCTCCAGTCGTGAGCTTGGGCGATTGCGCATCAGAATTTCATTTGCATTCCTGCACCAGAGGATGGGGCTTCTGGAAACCATACAGTAAGTCCCCTACATTACGAAACTTCAAGTTGCGAACTTTGAAAGATGCGAACGTGCGTTCGCGTGTCCAATCACATAAGTTAACTCACGCGTCTGGCGTGGTCTGTAAAAGTTGGGTACCTACGCTAACTTTGTTGGACTTAGGAGTGCGCTCATGGGACAGGACTCGTCTGTACGTAGGGGACTCGCTGTACTTCTGGGAGACACTTCATCTTCCACGGTGTCTGGTTCTGGATAAACCATCTGGTGGATTGGTCAGCATGTTTTCCTAAAGCTGGGCACTCCAGTACGACACCAAGTCAAGCTGTTTGGTTGGTCCGTGTAGATGCTGGATGCCTTTAGCTCCCCGGGGTTGCAGGGTGTCCCAGAGGAGGTGAGGGATGCGGTCGAAGCACGTTTTGCCCTGCCGGCATCTCTGCCTGGGGCTCCAGCAATTCTGCACCGTGGAAGGCAGAGGGCAGGGACCCAGCCAGGACAGTTGCGTGCGCCAGCCACGGAAGGGTCAGCCCGAGATGCACGCTCAGCTGACCGGAGGTCTTGCTTCCCAGGCCGCGGGCTTTCTTCTCTTTTATGCAAGAAAAATGAAATGGAACCAGTTACTATAAAGGTGTTTCGGGTAACTCTCATCCACTTGATTTCTGTGCGTTGCAGATGTAGAATCTGTTTCCCGTTTGCGTTTCTTCTCAGAAAAGTATAACCCGCCAGCAAACATCACGACTGAGTACCATGGATCGTATTACATTATCCAGTGGGATAATCCCGAGATTAGATTTAGCATGTCGAAGAACAGCGTCTTGTGTTATGAACTGGACATCCAGAGAAAGGTAAGAACCCCAAACCTTCATGAAGAGCCACGAACTTTCTCTCCTCCTTTTCTCCCGATTTGGAGTACAACCCTCACTCATGAGAAGGTAACTCTTTGCTCCACAAGTTTGTTCTGTGTTTCCCCCTTTACCGTCTCTTTGCCCCAAATATGCTGCTCATTCCTTTTTGATGACTTCACTTATCTTGTTTCTTTTGTCATTGAAAGACAGAAGACATTGTCGTACCTAGCAAACTGGTTTGCCTCGCCCAGGGTTGTAAAGATTGCGCTTTGTTTTTTTTTTATTCTGAGGGTTTTGCACTTTTAGCTCTTACCTTTAGGGTTTTCATCTGCATTTGCTTTCTTCAGAAAGCAAGTTCCCTCAGGGCAGGGGACCTGTCAAAAAAGGCAACGTTTATTCCTATCCGTATGGAGTGCACAAAAGAAGTCACTCTTCAATAGCTGAACTTAGGGACTTTTCTTCCTAAATGAATAGCAGAAAGGAAAGAAGGGAGAAGAGGCTTCAATGGGGGAAAAAAAAAAGGGTTTCTTTCAAACCCGGGTCCATGGCAGTGAAAGCACCACGTCCTAACCGCTGGCCCGCCAGGGAATTTCCTACAGATGGGGGTATCTTTAGGAAAGACAGATGGGTTTCTAGGAGAACAAATGGTGCGTGAGAAAGTCTGATAATGTTTGTTTATGCCGGTACGAGTGGTACTTTCTTCAAGGCCGTAAAGCTTCCCTGGAGACAGAATTTATGATGGTTTCACCTCTTTCCCGGGAGTGAAGTCTCCCCAGAGGGAATTTAAGGCATGCCTCACTCCCAGAAGTTTTTGCTTCCAGTTTGATAAGAGAAACTCCGAGAAGCCTTTTTTTCCCTGCATCTGTTGAATCCCAAATATCTTCCGCTTAAAATAATTTCATACCCATCCTGGGGTTCCGAGGGGGGTTCCCACATTTGCAGACAATGCTGAGAAGAGAGCCACTTACCATCTTTCCTTTGTTCTGTCTTTACAGGGCAGCCTCTCTAAGAGAGACCCCGTAAGTACCCCTTCCTTTCTCTGCAGCGTCCCTGCTTGGGTCATAGATGCCCAAAGCTGAGCCCTCAGCAGGCAGCAGGCTTAGCTCAGCCCCGGGTCCCACTGAGACCCTTTAGGGGTCACTGGGCTTTGTCTCCGATGGTGAAGCTGTGATTTCCCGAATGCCTCTGACTCAGCTCAAGGAGCCGGTTGTCACGCACCCCGAGGAGAGAGCAACGTCCTTCCTCCTCATGGAGCTCCTGACACCTTCTCAGTACACAGTGTAGTGACCTGGAAGCGTCCGCCTAAAAGTCATGTCCACCCAGAACCACAGAATGGGACTTTATTTGGAAGCAGGGTCTTTGCAGATGTGATGAAGTGAAGGATCTGTCCTCTGTGTAGAAAGAATCAGAACAACCCCAACCTCACTTCCCAAGGGCATGGGGACCCTGCCCGAGACGAGGGCACAGACGGACAGCTGTGAGACCCAGATGCAAGACGGCAAAGCCCCTTAGGGTCCCGCCACTGCCGGTTGGGGGTGGGGGGAATATGGTCCGAGGAGGCGGGTCCCATGTGTCCGCCCCGTGTCAGGATGTGCACACCCTCCGCCTTCTCCCTGTTCCCAGCCCGGCGTTTGTCACCGAAATCCATCACAAGATCCTCTTTTCTTTTAAAGGTTTTCCAAAGAGGAGGAGATAAAAATGAGTACCGAATGCCCGATTCTGCCGTGATGGGAGAGCACACCGTCCGCATGCGGGTGAAGCGCGTGTCCTGCAAAATCTGGAGTGAATGGCGCTCCACGCAGCATTTCGGTGAGTCTCGGGGGAACACCCGTGGCCGCCGATGCCCGGCCAGGAGGGAGGGAAGCAGGGGCCCTTCCTTGGAATCCTACCGCTCGACCCCCCTTTTTCTGTTTTTTTTTGGCAGTTTCTCTTTTATTTCAAATAGTTTCACCTTCATTAAGAGCTTACAAACGGTCGGGTATATGCATTATCTCATTTAATCTCCATTTTGCAAGGAGGTAACTGTAAGTGCAATTTGAATGTTTGCTCTATAAATTAAAAACTTGCACATTAATAATGGAACTGTTAAAAGATTATGTGTTCCTGGAAACCATTCTCCTATAGAATGGTAACAGTACAGAGGTTGGTTGGTAGGAAAGAATCTTCTGTAACTTAGAAGGACCCTGTCATTGGATGTAGGGCCACCCTCATCCAGGAGGACCTCATCACAGATCCTTCACTGTATCACGTCTGCAAAGACCCTCTTTCCAAACAAGGTCCCCTCCTCAGGGTATAGGATGGGGACACATCTTTACGGGGGTCCACTGAGCCAACTGCAGGGCCCCTCCCAGCAGAGGGGCCCCAGGGTGGGTCCCGCAAGCTCTCTGATTAAACACACCATCTGCAGCCTGTCCTGCGGCCCTGGGCCCCCTCCTGTGTTTCTGGGGTCACCCTATGGGGAGGGCCCCTCCCAGCTGCAACCACAAGGACACAAGCTGCTCTGGGTCACTCGTGCCTCAGTCTCCCTGGGGTGTCCCTGAGGCTCTGGCTGCCGGTCACCCCCCCACCCCAGGGATGTCACCCTTGCGGGGTCAGCCAGAGTGTCCCCACTTCTCTCCACACATGGGGGGCTCTGTCTGACCTCCAGAGTGCCTCCCTCCTTCAGGGGGCCGGGAGGGGTATCACAAAGTGAGTTGCCTGAAAATCTGGCAGCTGCCATCTGTCAGCACGGCTGGCTTGGCTCCTGGCAGGAAATGCCAAGGGTTGGCCCCGTAAGCTCAAGGTCGGCAGACCCACAGGGCACCTCATGCAGCCTCAAGCCTGCCCTGTAGGACCAGCAGAAAACCCACAAGGTCGGGATCCACCCACTCCCTCCTCCAGGGGTCCCTCGGGATTCATTAGGAGCCAACGGGGCATGAGCTCTAAGTATGCACCTGCTGAATGCCTAAAAGACATACAGGCTGCCCCACCCCTTCCCCAGAGAGGAGCTACCAAATCCATGTTTGAGCCTCCTTCCCCGTAGGCAGTGGGTTCATGGCTTGCAGAAGGAGTCCAGGCTACACGAGTCAAGTCAGAGTTCCCCCAGAAAAGCCTCATTTGCAATTAAAACAGAAACAACGCACACACACACACACACACACACACACCTTTCTCTCATCCTTGACATTTCACAATTACACATTCATTCCTTTGGCTATGTAGTGCAGTATTGAAAGTTAATCTCCACTGAGAAGGAAGGCATTGTGTGGTATTAGCTGTGCCCTCGTGGAAATGTAATTGGTGGGTCCTCTCTTGTGAGCAGCAGGGTGGGAAAGATGGGGACAGTGAAAAGGGGTGGGGTGGGGTGGGACAGGATCCCAGAAGAATCGATTCTTCACTGCCAAGATTCCCACCTTCCTCAGGCCCCTGTGTCTGGAAGTTCTCTCCTCCTCTGCTCAGCCCTGCTTCCCCCACCCCATAGTCTGATACGATGTGTGCAAACCTGACCACCCGGTCACTCCTGACCCTCTGCGCCTCTGCCCCATCAGGTTTCCCAGAGAAGAATTTCCTTGTGGTCCTGATCTGGCTGGTGGTGAGGGCAGCGGTTTTGTCCAGCATGGGCCTGAAGTTCCTCTGTAAAAGGGAACACCCGCCCATCCCCCAAAAAAACTCGAGAACAGCATGACGGAGGCCACACACAAAAGGGCCCACGCCTGTCACACCGTGCACGCAGAATGGCCAGAAACCCAGACTCAAAAAGCAGATTTGAGGTTGCTTAGGGCGGAGGGAGGGGAATGAGGGCAGGGAGCGTCTGCTGCCTGAGCCCCATACGTGGCCCTATATCCGCACTGGTTCTCTCTTGACGGCCGGGTCAGGGGGGAGTTTGACCTTCCCGTGTGCTTGCGGGCTTCACACTTCCTGCAAAAGGCAGTCATTATTTTGTGCCCGAAAGAATAAACTTTAAAAAGAGATTAGGATTGACATAAATACGGTACCATGGGTAAAACAGATAGCCAGTGGGAACCTGCTGTATAGCACAGGAAGCTCAGCTCGGTGCTCTGTGATGACCTAGGTGGGTGGGATCGGGGAGGGGGGATGGAAGGAAGGGCCAAGAGGGAGGGGATATAGGTATACATATAGCTGAATCACTTCATTGTACAGCAGAAACTAACACACCATGGTAAAGCAATTATACGCCAAAAAAAATGAATAAATTAGTTTATTGATTAAAAAGAAGAGGCTTTCAAGAAAGAGGCAAAGCCAGGGGTCTCTGCAGAGAGCACACGCGTGTCTGGAAGACGGGTCCTGAGGACACCGCCAGGCAAAGTGACTGTGAGCTCAGTACCGGTTAGGGGCTGCCCCTGGTGTCACAATTCGGAACCACCTGCTGGCTGACCGTCCAGGCACAGGTGATGGAGGCCGGCTATGGTCACAGCCACCACACGGGGGCAGCGGTGAGCGGCCCACCCATTTCCCGGCCACTGTTTCTCAGCTTCCCAGGCACACAGCGGGGTGGTCTCTGGCCCGAGGGGTCGACTCAGGGCGGTGGCATCAGCCCTGGCTGCAGATGCAGGCTCTGTCCCCTTTGCTGGCTCGCCACACCTGTGCAGGATGTGTTGAATGTCAGGTGACCACCTGGAGAGTCTGGAGCGTGGGCATCCCTAGGAGGCCACCCAGGCAGGGGGCTGTGGGCGTGTGGAGGAAGGTGGGGGGCATCCCATGTCCGCTGCGGACATCATCTGTGGACCATTGCATACACAAGGACCCAAATCATTGGTGGAGCGTCTTGGGGTTCTCCTATAGCATGCAGCCCTGGGGGACATCTGGAGAGACTTGGGGAGTCCTGGGGGGGCTTGGGAATGCGTCGGGCCCCCAGGGTCTCCGTGTGGGGGGTGAGAGTGCTTTGGAACCAGACGGAGGTGATGGTTGCAGAACATTGTGAATGTGCTAAATGCCCTCAAACTGTGCACTTAGCATGAATTCTACAGCTTGTGAGTTAAACGTCAATAAAGCTGTTTTTAAAAAAGAAAAGAACGAACACATCATGGGCATCTTCATCTCCGAGATGCCTGCAATCCAAGTGGAGGGATGGGTCTTCGCCGTCTCCTGGGGGCAGACAGACAGACAGCCTCCGACTTAGGACAGAGGCCCCCATCCTTGCTGTCACACTACTATGTGCAGACTTCGGAGCTGGCATCTGTGCTCCGCCCTGACCCTCCCCTGTCTGGTTGTGACCTCTTTCCCTTTCAGGGAAAACTGTTTATCATAAGTAAAGAAAACAAAAAATCGCCTGGATGTTTATTCACGGATTTGTATGAATGCAATGGTGTGGGCTGTGTAGAAATTGTAAGAGGAGACGTAGATTCATTTCTGCGCCTAAGGAAAGATATTCGTGGTGTATTTTTAGTAAAATTAAAAAGTGACAGGACTTCTCTGGTGGCGTAGTGGTTAAGAATCCGCCTGCCAATGAAGGGGACACGGGTTCGAGCCCTGGTCCGGGAAGATCCCACATGCCGTGGAGCAGCTAAGCCCGTGTGCCACAACTACTGAGCCTGCACTCTAGAGCCCGCGAGCCACAACTACTGAGCCTGCGTGCTGCAACTACTGAAGCCTGTGTGCCTAGAGCCCGTGCTTCGCAACAAGAGAAGCCACCGCAATGAGAAGCCCACGCACCGCAACAAAGAGTAGCCCCCGCTCACTGCAACTAGAGAAAGCCCACGTGCAGCAGTGAAGACCCAACGCAGACAAAAATAAATAAGGCATTGAGGAAAATAATCACAAAACGCCCCCCAAGGTGGCCAGCATGGGGCACCCCCAAACTCGATATGAACCACAAAGACACCTGTCTCCCTGCCCATCTTCCAGCCACGGGGGGAAGAAGGACAAAGGGAGTACAGAAAACGCCCAGCTGAGGACAGTTCTCTTCGGTGGCATGTCTCTACAACCCCACATTAAATATCCGGGCTGGGTTCCGTCCACGCCCAGAAGAGACCCATCTCCCCTGCGGGGCTCGCTCAGGCTGTCGGCCAGGGAAGCAAACAGCAGAGTCGCGCCCCAGACACAGAGGGATTTCCTGGGACGCCCTGAGCCCATCCGAAGTCAACACTACGGGCGTTTCACAAAAGGCCGCGGCCGCTGATAAGGAAGATTTCATTTAGAAACTTCCATGTTTGGGGTTGGGCCAGAGCTAAGAAGGTGCCTCTTTCGAAAGACGTGCGGTGCTTCAGAGAAAATAGAAAGGATGAGGTCTAAGTGGAGGAAACACTCGTTATCGCTGTGGCAGAGGAACCCGTGACCCCAAGATACCCTGTGTCATCACCCCAGAGAGCCTCTGGCCAAGGCGCCACCTGAGACACCCTGGACCTGGAAAGACGGGCTTCTCGTGGGAGCATCAGCTCCGGCTACGGATGGGCTTGGCCCCGGCAGACTCTTATTTACACGGGTGGATTTACAATAAAAATCAGAACCTGGCAAGTCAGCCCAAGCCGGGGTTGGCCACCGGCAGGTTCCAGAGCGGACCTGTGCCCCAGTGGGACAGGGACCCAGTGGGAAGGGTGAGTTTGCTCCCTGGCATGGGGCCGGGGACCCGGGCAGGTTTCAGGAGGCCAGAGGGAGGGGCTAGGGGTGCATGGTGAGTGTCAGGAGAAAAGAGTGTTCTTTTTTACAGCAGAGTCCAGGGCGGCTCTAACAACCACAGACTGAGGGCCTAAAACCACAGACATCCATCCTCCCCCATCCTGGAGACCGGACGCCTGAGGTCAAGGTGTCCCAGAGCCGCGCTCCCTCCGGAGGCTCCAGGGGAGGGTCCTTCCCGTCTCTTCCAGCTTCTGGGGGCTCCAGGCGTCCCTGGGCTTGTGGCCGCCTCCCTCCCGTCTCTGCCTCTGTCTTCCTGGGGCTTCTCCTCTGTGTCTGGGTCTCTCCTCTTCTGTGTCTTAGAAGGACCCTGTCATTGGATGTAGGGCCACCCTCCTCCAGGGGGACCTCATCTCAGACCCTTCCCTTCACCACGTCTGCAAAGACCCTGTTTCCACATAAGGTCCCGTTCTGAGGCTCTAAGGGATGCGAATTTGGAGAGGACCGTTCACTGAGTACAGTTATTAAAAAGTGCAGCAAAGATCCACACCCCCAGCGGACGGGGAGCTGGTGGTCCCTACGTGCCGGGTCCCCCAGAAGCAGCAGCTGGGAGGGCAGGTCTGCGGGTCCCCGGGGACGCAGAGGGCACAGCTCACCCGCGCCGTGTCCGGAGCGCCAGGCCGGGACTCAGCGCAGGGCGTGTCCCCTCCTCCAGGAAGGACGCCCCGCCCCCACGGCCGGAAGCGCTTTTGCTGGGAAAGGTCAGGAGGGAAGCCCCCCTCCTCTCGGGAGAAGCCCGCAGGAAGCGGTCGGGGTCGCGGGGCCCGGGCTGGCCCGACCCCGAGGGCAAGGCCAGCTTCGTGCCGGGAAGTGGCCCTGGAGGGTCTCTGGGGACCTCAGAGCGCACGGGGTACCCTGTATCGCAGCCTGCGAATTTCCTTTTTTTTTCTTTAATATTTATTTATTTACTTATTTATTTGGCTGCGTCGGGTCTTAGTTGCGGCCCGCGTGTGGGATCTTAGTTCCCTGACCAGGGATCGAACCCGGGCCCCCTGCCCTGGGAGCGCGGAGTCTTAGCCGCTGGACGGCCCTGGCTTCCCCGAAGGTCGTGCTCTCGGACCAGGTGATGACCACCTACATATGGAGAACACGTGCAAAATCGAGGGACTGCCGGTTTAGAGGGGGGGGAGAGCGGGGGGAGGGGGGAGAGCGGGGCGGGGGGAGAGCGGGGTGGGGGGGGGGACGACTTCCCGGAGACATGAATTTCTCTCTGCACGTTTTTCTGGACGGAAGACTAGATACAGGTCTCCCCGTGAGAGAGAGGTTCCTGAAACGCTTCAGAGCAGGGGTGGGTGTTGTCGTCTAAACCAGAGTGGATTTGAAGTGGGTCCGGGGCCCCCCAGGGAGTGGGGATGGTGGCCCCAGGAAGGTCAGGTTCTGCCCTCAGGATGGACCCGCTGGACACAACAGGGTGTGTGAGACGCAGGCCCCAGGGTGACGGGCTGAACCCCGCCGGATATACGCGTGTGTCTGTAGTGACAGACAGACAGACGGAACGTTTTCCCTTAAATAAATAAAACACACATTTAATATTTAATGCATACGAATGTACTTATACGCCAAGGTTAATCAATAGACACTAATGCTATGTAACGTTGATGCAAACATTAATTAATGTATACCATGTAAGCCATACGTTAATGGACCTGTATGATTCTAATAATATGCTATATACATGTAATCTCTTTTTATTTAGTTATTATTTACTTTTAAACTTTTTCTTTTATTTTGGAGTATAGTTGATTACCAGTGTTGTGTTAGTTTCAGGTGTGCAGCAAAGTGATTCAGTTTTATATATATATATATATATATTTTTTTTTTTTTTTTTTCCAGATTCTTTTCCAATTACAAGTTATTACAAGATATTGAATAGAGTTCCCTGTGCTACACGGTAGGTCCTTGTTGGTTATCCATCCTATGTATAGCACTGTGTACATATATTCTCTTAAATATGTGAGCCTCCTTTGATGTAAGGTGGTCCTGCAACTATTGCATCATAGAATCACAGTCACTAGTATTGGTAGCATTTTACTGTGGTGTTTGGAGGTCATGTAGCAAAAACGCGGCATCTCATCGCCAAACCCTGCCTCGTGAACGTTGCTGGGAGGATGGGAAGCCCTGGCCCCTGGATGCTAAGGATGGGAGCCCATCACTTTTATGCCCACGGGGCGCTCGAAGCTCTGTGCCGTGGCCTGCGTTCTGGGTACGCGGGTCCAGCCGGACGCCGCGTGGGAAGGGGGTTTAGGGGCTGCGTTTCTGGGCGGTGACCGTGGCCACAGGGAGGCAGCCCCCCGGGAACTGACCCACTGCATCCCGCGGGGGGCGTCCAGCCCCTCGGCAGGTCCCTAGGAGCCACCCGTCGGCCGGGAGCCCAGAGAGAGAGCGGCCGTGGGCCGTCGTCTGCCGTCCGTGCGGCCACGGGTTTCCTGGGGCGGAGGCGCCGCCGGTCCTGCCCTCCTCGCCGAGCCGGCCGTGCCCCCGGGGGGCCGCGTGGCAGGTGCCAGGCGCTGGCTGGACGGGCTGCTATTCTGGTCTCTCCCGGCCCAGCTGCTCCGTGCCCTGGCCTCGCCTACTTCCTTTCCCGGTTCCCCATTTCTGTTCCCCGTAGCTCCTTCCCCACATCGCGGGCTGGATTCCAGGCGCACAACGCACGCTCTCCCGCCGCCAGCTCCCGGGTGTGTGTGGGCTTTTCTGAAATTAGTCATTGCTTGTCTGACGGCACTAAACCGCTGATGGGGACGGAGCCGCGGTCCCCGGAGTGGGCGGCCGAGGGGTCTGCGGTCCCACGGAGGGAGACGGCTCAGCACACACGCGCCCCTGGGCCTCTGTCGCCTCCTCTGGGTAGCGCCACCATCCTCCGCCTCGCCTGGTCCCGCCCCCCATCCCGAGACCCCCCCCCCAAACACTGAACCTCAAGTCTTCTCCCGGGTTATAGGGACACTGGCGGGGCTGCGGGCGGATTTGGGGGTGTGGCCTTTGTGAAACAGACCTGTCACCGGTGGCCCCTGCGTGTCCTCTTCTCACCCCAGCTCCACACGCGCAGGGCCTCCCGTTCGCAGGGTTCCTGGGGTTTGGGCTGTGCCTGCACGTTTGGGCTGGTTTGGGGCTGGGTCTCCCCACGGACAGTCAGGGCTCAGCTCTTTCGGATCGGCTGAGCTGATGGGCACCTGTCCTGTGGCCTGGAGGCCCCGCGGTGCTTTTCTGTTGTGTCTTCCTTCTTTACTGGGGTTTTGGGCTTTTAGGGGAAAAATAAAAGGGAAGGAAGGAGAGGAGGAAGGGAGGGAGGGAGGGAAGAAAAATGGAAGAAAGAAAGAAAGATAAAGAGAGAGAGGGAGAGAGAGAGAAAGAAAGAAAGAAGGGTGGTGGGGCATCCCCCCCAGACCCAGGAGTCAGAATCCACATCTGAACGCCACCCCCTTGGCATCTGGGGGCGCACTGCCAGGAAAGGGGTCCAGCCTGGGCTCCGGCAGCCCCGTGGGTGAAGTCCACTCCGGACTGACTGTCATTCCTCAGCTTTGTCGTCCATGCCCACCCCTCCCCGGCACTGCATCTGCCTAGACGCCCGCTGCCCCTGCATCGCTGTGCTTCAGTCCCAGACGAAGAGGGACCAGCAGACAAGAGGTGTCCACCAGGAGTGGCCACTGCCTAGGATGCATTTCAGAATTGCCTCAATTCTTAGCAAGACGCTCGCCAGCCCTGAAGAGGGACGAGGGGACGGGGGTCTGGTCCTTCCCTCGGGGAGACACGGCGAGTGTCTCTCAGAGGGGCTGGTCGGCCACCAAGACTCATGCTCTGTGGGAAGTGGGCGGGCGTCACGAAGGACCCCAAGCTGCTCGGCTTGAATCCACAGACCTGCATCCTCCCCCAGCCCTGGGGACCACATGTCTGAGGTCAAGGTGTCCCAGGGCCGCGCTCCCTCCGGAGGCTCCAGGGGAGGGTCCTTCCTGCCTCTTCCAGCTTCTGGGGGCTCCAGGCGTCCCTGGGCTCGTGGCCGCCTCCCTCCCACCTCCGTCCTTATGTGGCTCTGTCCTCGCTGTGTCCCTGTCTCCCGGGGGCCACCTTCTCATAAGGACAGCAGTCCCATGGGACATAGGGGCCAGCCTGTTGCAGGTGGAGCCTGTGTTACCGTAATCCATTGCACCTGTGACAGCCCTGCTTCTAAATAAATCGCGCTCTGAAGTCCAGGTGGATGTGCATTGGGGGTGGGGAGTAGACAGGAAACATTGGAGGCGACGAGAGGACCGGCCTCAAGGGAGAGGGTGGAGGGACGGGCACGTGGGGCTGGAGCTTGGGGGCGGTGACAGGCGGATGACAGGTGTAGGGCGAGGGCAGGGGGTGCCCAGGAGGGCCCGGGTGAGGGGAGGTCACCTGGGAGCAGGTTGGCAGGGGGGCCAGGCTGAGAGCTGCGTCAGTCCCGTGCGGCCAGCGCATCGGGGGCCCGGGGTCGCCCCCCTGTCCCCTTGGGCACGAGCGGTCATTCCAATGGGACCTCGGAGGAAGGGGGCCAGGGCCCCGGCCGTTCATGCGGACGGGCTTTGCCCACGACTCGGCTCCAGGAAACGGCCCCAGCCGGGGTGAATGGCGGGATGCCATCAGGGTTGTGACAAAGAGGAACCTACAAACAGAAGTGAGAACAGGAAAAGAAGACTTTGAAAGAAAGGGTGTTCCTTCCAGGAGAGCACAGAGCTGCAGTCATGTTCCTGACCCCAGACCGTAATTCCGAGTCGAGGCGTGCGGAGGGCTCGTGGACCTGGTCACGCCCTCAACACATTCTCCCCTCCTCCCCCGCTCGCTGGGGCTTATTTTTTAGGGGTGAGGCTGCCCCCCGAGGCTATAAAAACACTGATGAGAGAAAAACCACGGTTCTTTCTCTTTCGGGAGGCGGCCTGCAGCACAGCCGAGGCTCGGGACCCGCCCCCAGGCCAGCCGGACCAGCACCAGGAGAGGCTGCCTGTCTCCGGCCAGACCGCGTTCTCATCCCAGGTAAGACCCCGGGCCGGGCTGAGGGGCGCAAGGCGGGCAGCCTCATCCACTGCTGTCCCTGGAGACTCAGTACTGACCGCCAGCCCCGGGGGCGGGGCGGGGGACCCCCAGCATTTGAACGCAGCTCGTGGCAGCTGAGATGTGTCATCCGGGGCAGCACACAACGGATTCAAAGCCTTTATGGCCGAGGAGGACGCCGAGTGTCCCACTGACCCCGGTTACGGGATCCGACAGCGGTGTCACCCGGTACTCAGCGGGGCGCCCGGGGCGTCTTGACCGCCTCTGTGTCCTGCGCCGGGGCTTAGGCGTTGGCCGAACGGATGAACTGGACCGAGTGGCCTTGCCCGGACGAGAGGCCCCCCCCTAATGACAGTGCCCCCAACTCTCGCAGGCTCCCGTTTGCCCCCAGACCCAGGCAGGCGAGCTGCCGGGGTGCAGAGCCCCAAGGCCCCTTGTCTCGCCCCTATCCTGCTGAGCCCAGCCCCATCCCCGGCCTCCGGGGGCCAAGCCCCTTCCCTTCGCGATCTGGCGGCAGCAGGATACGACGATGATCCTCGTGCACCGTGGGTCCCCAGAGGACGTGAACTTCTGCGAGCGAGGAGGGGTGCCTGTGGGTGGGCTCAGTGTCTCGAGGCTGGAGCCGTCTGTACCTGTGGGGCTCGGCTCACCTGAGCGGACTCCGGGAACAGACACCCACCCCTGCCTCGGCACCCACGGGGGCCTGTCTTCATCAAGGAAAGAGGAGCCCGAGGCCGTGCTCGTCCGGTATTTGGTCACAGTTCTGATCGTTTTCTCCCCGTGGATCTGTTGCTTGGGCCCTTCGTCAGCCCGGCATTAAACTGCTGTGGGTCGTGAGGCTTGGCTTGGAGGCGCCCTCCTGAAGCTTTGTGCCCGATGCCTTGCCCTCCTCCCCCTAATCCCTTTATTACAAATGGATTGTTTGGCATCTGTCCTGGGATGCTTCCCCGTGATGGGCAGTTCTGGATCTGACCCGCTGCCTTGCCCTGGAAAGGGGTCTCTCGGGCTTCCCCCCACCCAGTTTAGCAAGAAGGATGCTGGGTGTCGGCTTCTGCTGTCAAATTTGTGTGAAACTTGGCACTTTTGGGGGACCAGGTCAGTCCTGGGGAATCTTGTGGGAGCCCCAGACCTGGACGGGGGAGCAGGTGAGACCCCAGATGGATGGAGTCTGGGTTGGGTCTCATGATAAGGGTGCTAGACAGACCCTGAATGAGGTAGGGTGCGTCCTGGGCCCCCTCCTCCATCCCAGGCAAGATGCTCCAGGTGGGATGGCGGGGAGTGGGAGTCAGGTCTTTGGGTGACCCTGACCGGCACAGAGAGCCTGTGGCCCTGCTGAGGGTGTGGCCCCCGAGGCAGCTGAGGGTCCAAGGCTCTGCTTGGGTGGCAGCCCCGGGCCGGCCTCCAGGCGCCAAGGGCATTTGCATGAGTGACTCAGGTGGGTGGGGGGCGAATGGGTGGGGTCCACGGGGAGACCCTGCCGCTGGGGCCCGGAAGGTGCAGAAGATGGACCCCCGGGGGAGGGTCCAGGAGAGCCAGCCTGCAGAGGGGGGCTTCATGGGGACCTGGGGAACAACTCTGGCGGGAACGATGAGACAGCACGGGATTTAGTGACCGTAACTCGGTCTGTTCAGGAAACTTTGCGTTGTACTTCATGCTCTTAACTAAACTTCCTTCCACTGTTTCGTGAGCCCAGTGTTTCCTCGGGCTGCGTGGAGGGTGCTTTGGGTTCTGGGATGGGGCTGGAGCCAAGGGTGAGCTCATACCCCCGGGCGGGAGATTTTTTGAGAGGCTGACACACACGCGCACACACACACACACACAGGCATGCATGTACACGTGCACACGCAGACACACAGACCTGTGTAATGTGTGCACAAGATACAGAGACACATGTATGCATACACAGCACACACAGAGACACATAGACACATGTGATGTGTGCACACACATGCGTGCATATGCATATAGAGACATGCAGTGCACACAGATGCATATACAAGACGCAGAGATATACACACAGATACACACGTGCACACACATGCATACACAGCGCAAGGCACATAAACACAAGGAATATGTGCACACGCGTACACATCCACACAGGCATGCGGTATACGCGGATGCATACACACTGCACACACATGCGCACATGCATACACACACATGCACACACATGCACACATGCATATACACACATGCACACACATGTGCACATGCATATACACACTGCACACATGCATATACACACATGCACACACATGTGCAATGCATATACACACTGCACACACGCGTGCACATGCATACACACACATGCACACACGCGCACATGCATACACACACACGCACACACGTGCACATGCACATACACACTGCACACACACGTGCACGTGCATATACACACACACGTGTGCACATGCATATACACACATGCACACACGCGCACATGCATATACACACTGCACACACACGCACACGTGCATATACACACTGCACACACGCGCACATGCATACACACACATGCACACACATGCATATACACACATGCACACACATGGGCACATGCATATACACACTGCACACATGCGCACATGCATACGCACGCACACACGTGCACATGCACATACACACTGCACACACGCGCACATGCATATACACACATGCACACGCGCACATGCATATGCACACATGCACACACACGTGCACGTGCATATACACACGCACACACATGCGCCCATGCATATACACACACGCACACACGTGCACATGCATATACACACATGCACACACGCGCACATGCATATACACACTGCACACACACGCGCACATGCATATACACACTGCACACACACGCGCACATGCATATACACACTGCACACATGCGCACATGCATACACATGCACACACACGCGCACATGCATATACACACATGCACACACGTGCACATGCACATACACACTGCACGCACATGCGCACATGCACACACATGCACACACACGCGCACATGCATATACACACATGCACACACGTGCACATGCACATACACACATGCACACACACGTGCACGTGCATATACACACTGCACACAGGCGCACATGCATACACACACATGCACACACATGCGCACATGCATATACACACGCGCGCACATGCATATACACATGCACACACACGCGCACATGCATATACACACGCGCACATGCATATACACACGCGCACACACGCGCACATGCATATACGCACGTGCACAAACGCGCGCACATGCATACACACACATGCGCACATGCATACACACACACGCACACACACGTGCACATGCACATACACACTGCACACACACGCGCACATGCATATACACACATGCACACACGCGCGCACATGCATATACACACACGTGCACATGCATACACACACACGCACACACACGTGCACATGCATATACACATGCACACGCGCGCACATGCATATACACACGTGCACACACGCGCGCACATGCATATACACACGTGCACACACACGCGCACATGCATACACACACGTGCACACACACGCGCACATGCACACACACATGCACACACGCGCACACATGCACACACGCGCACATGCATACACACACGCGCGCACACGCGCGCACATGCATACACACACATGAACACACGCGCATACATGCATACATACGTGCACACACACGCGCACATGCATACACACACATGCACAGACGCGCGCACATGCACGGACGGCTCCCCTCCCAGAAGCAGCTCCCTGCCCTCTGAGCAAGACACCCCCTGGGGGGCTCAGCCCCCTCCCTGCAGCCACCTCATGCGGCCCCTGTCTCTTCTCCTCCAGCTGGCGCCCACCCTCCTGTGGGAGCTGCCTTGGCCATGGCTTTCGTCTGGCTGGTGGTGTTCCTGGTGGCGTTCCTGGTGCCCGTCTCCGGCCTGCTGCCACTGGACCACGGTAGGAAAAGCCGGAGGAAAAGCCACGTGCTGTCTGTGGGTCCCTGGGGCTGTGTTGTTTTTCAGTGACACTGTTTACGTTGGGGTCGCGGTCGAGCCACTCAGCTGCCATAAGAGACAGTACAGGCACTTCCCATGTAACCTTCCCCTCAGTCACCCTGGCGGGTCCATCTTGCAAAACTGGTACCTCACAGCCAGGATGTTCATCCTGATACGGTCAAGACACTACATCCAGAGCTCTCGGTGTAGCTACGGCGCTGGGACCCATCAGTTTTCTTGGATTTATTATCACCCTTTCTCTGGGTCGGAAGCAGCCCGTGCAAACATTAGGGTGATGGGTTGAACTCTGTCCTCGCCAAATTCATGCGCTGAAGTCCTAACGAACAGAACCTGTCAATGGGAGTTATTTGGAAATAGGGTCTTTACAGACGTCCTTGAGTTAAGATGAGGTCATGTGGGTGGATCCTCATCCAGAACAATGGGTGTCCTTATAAGGAGGGGAGATTTGGACCCAGGCATGGACACAGGGAGAAGCCAGGTGGTGACAGAGGAGACATTGGGGTGATGCCGCCACAAGTGCAGGAACGCCTAGGACTGGGGCGGGGCAGCCCCCAGAAGCTGCAGAGATTCTCCAGCTGGAACGGATTCTCCCTCTGAGCCTCTGGGAGGAACCAGTCCTACAGCATCCTGGCCTCCGGGACTGGGAGGTATAAATCCAGGTGTCCTAAGAGATGCGTCGTCTGGAGCTTGGACACGCAGGTGAGCAACGAGTAAGACGCGTTTGGGGCAACTCCATCCTGTTTTTCTCACGTTCGTCACGGAGATTTATGGGGGGTAGGGTGCAAACCAGGGTCTCTGTGGCGTCCAGGAAGTCCCCACCATCTTCAAGCATGATGGTGATGGATAGGAAACAATTCACGACGTGATAGAGAAGTTCGACAGTGACATTCGATAAGGAGGCGAAACGACAGTGATGGAGATTCTGAAGCTGCCGTGCCCACCTCTGACTGTCAGGGTCCGGCTGACTTCGGGTGACAGGTGTGGCCGGGAGAGAGTATCCCAGGTGGGGTGGGGTGAAGAGCCAGTCTGCTGCTGGTGGAGAGCGCCCACCACCTTGCAGCAGAACCCCCAAGGGGAGCCACGCCCTCGGCCCCGGGGTGCGGAGAGTCTGCGTCTCCTGGGCGCCCAGTAGTGAGGGCGCCCAACTCGGGGTGCAAAGACCGGGGTGCTTACAGGAGTACAAGAGATACGGTGCCCTCCAGGTGGGCCTGCTGCCTTGGGGAGGGTCTGCAGAGAAGCCCCTCCCATCAGGACTTGGCTGAGCGACGGGGGGACCCGGGACGGTGACCAAGGGGGTGATGTGCACCTCAGCCTCCCGTCTAGCTCGCGCAACACGCACACGGGGAGCAGAGCTTCAGGCGACAGCAGCAGAGCCGGTACACCGGCTCCCCGTGGGTGCTGGGTGCTCGCGTTGGGCACGGCGCCCTGCGCTGCCGTGGGGGCCACAGCGTTGCCTGACCGTGCGAAGTTCGTTCCTTCCTCAGAGAGCGGTGGAGTTCAGGTGGGGTGTGTGCGCGCGCGCGTGCGTGTGTGTGTGCGCGTGTGTGTGTGCGTGCGCGCGCGTGTGTGTGTGCGTGTGTGTGTGTGTGTGTGGGCATAGGTATCATTCTTCTGGGGGCTGCTGGCTTACTCAGCTCAGGCTGCCTTAACAAAATAGCTTAGTCTGGAGGACTTAAGTGACATACATTTATTTATCCCAGTCCTGGAGACCAGATGTCTGAGGTCAAGGTGTCCCAGGGCTGCGCTCCCTCCGGAGGCTCCAGGGGAGGGTCCTTCACGCCTCTTCCAGCTTCTGGGGGCTCCAGGCGTCCCTGGGCTCGTGGCCGCCTCTCTCCTGTCTTCACAGGGGGTTCTCCCCGTGTGTGTCCCTGAACCCAAATTTCCCCTCTTAATAAGGACGCCAGTCGGATTGGGTTAGGGCCACAGTATGGCAGCGGGACCTCATCTTAATTAATTACATCTGCACTCACCCTGTTTCCAGCTAAGGTCCCATTCTGAGGTTAGGACTCCAGCATGATTTGGGGACGGCTGGGGAAAGGACACAGTTCAGTCCATCCCAGGTGGCTCTGTTCCATGTACAGACCCCGGATCCTTACATAGGGATGGACCCGGGAGGCTCCATCATCTCCTTGGAGGAGTTCGTAGGAGGATCACGCGGGAGTGTTTAGAGGTCTGAGCTAAAAGGACCACACGTTGCTTCTGTCCATTTCCTGGACTCCAAGTCAGTCACGTGGCCGCACCTGGTGACCAGAGGGGCCGGGAGAAGCAGGAGTCTGGGAGGGGAGGGGGCTTTCTCCACGTCTGAGGCTCCCACCCCCGCCTCCTGTCTTTGTCTGCCCCTCTTGTTCTGGGCTGCGGCCGCTGCCACCTTTGTGGCGACTCCAGGCCCATGGGTATTCTGGGGTCACTGACCACAGGCGGGAAGTGAGTAGCTTTCTAGGAGCCAAAAGCTGAAGGAAGCGGCGTGTTGTACAGTTCTAACATTTCCCCCCAAAGCGCCCTAAAACTACAACGTTGGTCAAAGCGCATTAGAGGGGCCACGGGTACAGGACACGGTGGAATAGAAGCGTTGAAACCAGACACCTTGTCTTGTTCGGATCATACGGAGAAGTGGTTAGTCTTTCCCTACTGAGTCTGAATTAGCGCCAGGATTTTCATAGGTTTATCAGGGGAAGGACGTTTTCTCCATGTCTAGTTTGCTGCGAGTTTTTAACCCCAGAGGGGTGTTAAACATTGTCAAGATGGTTTCCTGCTTCTATTGAGAAGATCACCAGTTTTCTGTTAAAGGGGCAAATTATAGTGATGGTTAAAATAACCTTGCATTCCTGGAGTAAATCCCTTGAGTCAGGAGGTGTTACCACTTTTATACTTTACCTGACTTTATGTGCTAGTATTCTGTGAAGGAATTTTGTGTCTAGGAGTATAAGGCATATTGGGCTTTCGTTTACTTTTAATGTTTTGATTTTGGTATCGGGATAACGCTGGCCTCATAAAGTGAGTTAGAACATGTTTCCCGCCTTTCCTTTGTTTTTGGAAAGTTTCTGCACATTGTTACTATTTCTTTTTTAAATTGCTGGTGGAATTCAGCCGCAAAGCCATCTGTGCCTGATGCTTTCTTTTGGGGAAGCTTTTTCATTATATATTCTATTCCTTTAATACTTACAGGGTTATTCAGGTTTGCTGCTTATGTCAGTACTGCTAATGTGTGTCTTTCAAGAAGCTGGTTCATGTCATACATTGTTGAAGGTATTGGCATAACTCTTGTTCAAATTACCCTCAATTCTTCTTTCAGTGTCTTTCAGGATGTGTATCAGTGTCCCCTCTTTCATTGCTAAAATTGGTCTGTTTTTGTTTTTTTCTTGATCCAGTGTAGCGAGAGAGAGGTTTTTCAATTATATTGTCTCTTGTATAGAACCAGCTTTTGGTTTCCTTGACAATCTATATAGTTTTTCCATTTTCTTTTTCACTGATTTTTTTTTTGTTCCCTTTATTTTTTTTTAGGGATTTTGCTTTAGGTTTAATTTGTTCTTCTTTCTCTGACGTCTTCATGTGGAAACTGATTCTTGAATTTAAACTCTTTTTTTTGTTTTGTTTTGTTTTTGTTGTTGTTGTTTTTTTTTAAAGGTATGGCTGAGATGGTTTATTTTATTTTATTTTATTTATTTATTTACGTCTGTGTTGGGTCTTCGTTTCTGTGCGAGGGCTTTCTCTAGTTGCGGCAAGCGGGGGCCACTCTTCATCGCGGTGCACGGGCTTCTCACTATCGCGGCCTCTCTTATTGCGGAGCACAGGCTCCAGACGCGCAGGCTCAGTAGTTGTGGCTCACAGGCCCATTTGCTCCGCGTCATGTGGGATCTTCCCAGACCAGGGCTCGAACCCGTGTCCCCTGCATTGGCAGGCAGACTCTCAACCACTGCGCCACCAGGGAAGCCCCGAATTTAAACTCTTTATTCCTAACATAAACATTTAATGTTGTAAATTTCCCTGTAAGCGTTGCTGTAGTTGCATCGACCTTTTTTTTTTTGTTTGCTTTCATTTTCATTCAGTTCAAAATATTCTCTACATTTCCTGTGATTTCTTCTAGGACGCACATGGTACTTTATCAGTATGTCATTTTGTTTGCAAATATCTGGTGTGTTCCAGATTTTAAAAGACTGATCTTGAATTTAATCAAGAGAGAATTGTAGTCAGAGAATATATACACAGTGAATGATTTAAACCTTTTTAAAAGGACTGACACTCCCCATGCCAGTACACGGTCTATTTTGAGAATCTTCTGTTTGTACTTGATAAAAACGTGCATGCTGGGATTTCCCTGGTGGTCCAGTGGTTAGGACTCTGCACTTCCACTGCAGGGGACGCGGGTTCCAGCCCTGGTCAGGGAACTAAGATCCCGCAAGCCGTGCGGCTCGGCCCCCCCCCCAAAAAAAACAAAAAATAAAGTGCACCCTGCGGTCATTGGTTAGAATGTCCCAACAATGTCAATTAGGTCAAATTGTTGATATTTTGTTCAAGTCCAGTATATCCCTCCTGTTTTCTGTCTGTCTGTTCTGTCTATTAGAGAGGGGGGTGGTGCTTATGCCTCATGTATTTTGAAAATGACTCTTTGGGAGCACATATATTAGGATGAATTGGCCACTTAATCACTTGAAATGGTCCCTTCTTACCCCTGGAAATAAAATCCTGGGATAAAATCCTAGGTTTTATGCAATTAGAGTTTGCATAAAATATGCTTTCCTATTATTGCCATTTAAACTATATTTAAAGCACCTTTCTTGCAGACAGCATACTGTGGGGTACTTTTAAAATCTAGTCTGACAAAGCTTTCCTTCTCACTGGAGTGTTTAGACCATTTGCATGCAATGAACTTATTAATATGATTGAGTTTAATTCTACCATTTTGCTATTTGTTTGCTGGGTTTTGTTTTTTGGTTTTTTTTCAGTTTTCCTTTTTTTTTTTGCCCCTCCTTTCCTGACTTCTTTTCAGTTACTTCTTTAGTGCTTTTTCTGTTTTTGTTTTTTTCCCTACCATTGGCTTTTGGGCTAGCCCTCTTTGTTCCATTGCTTGTGTGGTTCCTCTGGGATGATTCATTCAGTACATACTATCTTCAGATAATGTTTTTCTACTTCACATAGAACATAGGAATCTCAAAACAGTATACTTTTACTTCCTGCCTCATCCTTTATGCCACGTCACACATGTACCTCTACATCCCTATAAGCCCACAATACACAATACAATATTTTTCTTTTAAAGAATTATCTTTTTAAAACATTAAAAAATGGGAAAGTTTTACATGTTTGCCTACATTTTTACTATTTCTGGTATGCTTTTGTTGCATCTCTGCTCACCTTGTTTCCACATTCCTTCGTGAGTTTCCATCTGGTGATTTTTCCTTCAGCCAGAAAAGCCTTTGTTACTTTAACATTTCTTACAGACCTGCTCTTCTGGCAAACAAACAAACAAATAAAAAAATACAAAAAAAACCCTTCCACTTTTTGTTACTATAAAAAGTCTTTATATTTCACCTTCCATTTATCGCTAAGATATGGATTCTAGGTTGACCAGGATTTGTATTGTTTTCTTGCAGCATTTGGAGAAGTCGTTCTGTTATCTTCTGTCTCCCTTTGTTTCTAAAGAGAAATCAGCAGAAATTCTTATCTTTGTTCTCTGATAGGTGCTGTGTCTTTTTTCCGTTGGTTTTTTTAAGGTTTTCTTGATACCACTTTTTAAAAAGGCATTTGAGGATGATGTGTCTTAGTGTTTGTGCTTGTTTATTTGTGTGCTTGTTGGTACATGTGTGTCTGTGTATCCTAGGTAGGGTTTTTGAGCTTCCTGGGCCTGTAGGTTTATAATTTTCATTAAGTTAGGAAAATGTTTGGCCATAATTTCTTCAAATATTTTTCTTTGGGGGCTTCAGCGTAGATCGTTTCCATTGTTTTCCAGTTCATCCAAGTGAATTTTTTCATCTCAGATGCTATATGTTCTACCTCTAAAAATTCTGTTTGGTTCTTCCTTTATATCTTCCATTCCTCACTGCATAGTGTTCATGTTTTCCTTCAAGTCTTCTAACATATTTATAATGGCTGTTTTAATGGACTTCTCTGTTAATTTCATCATCGGCCACTTTAGGGGACGATTTCTATGACCTGATATTTCTTCTGGTCACAGCCAACACATTCCTGCTTCTCTGCGTGTCTAGTAGTTTTTTATTGGGTGCTGGATATTGTGAAGGAGGGGTTGGTGAGGGTCTGCTTTGGTTGCCTTCTTTAAAGATGGTGAGTTTTGTTTCAGCAGGCCATTCCTTTATTGGTGGGTCGCCTTGTTTTGAAGCTTTTTCAAGGTGAGTCACCTTTAGTTTTTTCTCTCCAACAACGAAGGCATTGACTCTTCTGGGGTCTTTACTGACTTCTCAGTGTTCAGCAAGGAATCTCCACCTTGTCCCGTTGGACTGTGAATGTCTCCCACCCCAAAATACACTCTCAGAATTGTTCGTCTTAGTTTTCAGAAAGTCTAAAAATAGTTGGTTTATATATTTGGCCCAGTTTTCGAGGGGCTTATGGTGAGAGATACATCTGAGACTACTTTATCATGACTGGAAGAGTATTTCCCACCATCTGTAGTTTTTCAAAAGCTCTAGGGTTGAGAACACTATGTCCCTTTTCTTTCAGAATACCGGAGGGTTACGAGTATATTGCAGTAAACACTCTTATGTGTACTTGCATTGATTTTGGTTCATTTTGTCTTTACAGATTTGCTTTTACTTTCTTCTTTTTGCACTAAAGTTCTTTTTTATTTGTGAGCACATCTGTAATTGGGTGGATAATGACCACTCTAAAGGAGCATAGGTAGATTTTATGGAAAACATAGTGACAGAAAACTCCCTTGTTATGTTATTTAAACATATATGTACTTAGTTACATAAATATATATAATTTTATATATGTACATTTCATATTAGATTATGAAGATTCTTTAAAAATTTTAATTTTAAAATAAGGTTGTAAATAAAGTTATAAAAATTAAAACCAAACTAAAATGTAATAAGAATACGCTAAAACTCATATTTTCTACTGCATCACTCATAGCTGCTTTAATGATATTTACTGTTGTTTTGGAAGAAGTGAATATAAATTCTGAGGCATAAGAATCCAGTAAAAATTACATTTTCACTTGTAAGAAATTTCCCTAGGGAAGTTGTTTTTTAAGGAATACATTATCCTTATAGGTTGGGAGGCCGTAATGCCAGAAACCAAGATATTCATAGGGTTCGGTCTTGCTTGTCAAACGAAGGTTGTTGAGCCTGAGAAGTGGTCACAGTGCTTGCGGTTTATAAACAGTCATTTCTGCGAAATCCTCTCAATGAGGGGTCACAGATAACAGCTGAAGAAATGTCTGATGGACCTTTACAGCTTTGAGTTGTTGGCCCTATGTGATTGCTTCATGAAGCAAGTCACTGATAAAACACGTGGAATCCTTTGGTCTGCATACTCCTGACCTCCGTTCCCATTGACAGCATCATACGAATATGTATGTGCTTTGATTACACTTCAAAATGTATTTAGATGTATGCATTTTGGGTGATTTTCCAAGAAGATGAGAATTCCTCTGGCACTCTGTGTAAGCACATAAATATCATTGTGTAATGATGTCTCCTACTTTATGAAAATATATATTCCATTATATATAATTGTATATAAGTTTATATATTTTTATATATTACATCTCATATATGCATGGTATATATTACATTTAGAAATATATTACATTAAAATTTATATATTTTTAATATATCACATTAAAATTTCTTTTTTTTTTTTTAAGATTTTTTTGATGTGGACCATTTTTAAAGTCTTTATTGAATTTGTTACAATACTTCTTCTGTTTTATGTTTTGGTTTTTTTGGCCCCGAGGCATGTGGCATCTCAGCTCCCCAACCAGGGATCGAACCCGCACCCCCTGCATTGGAAGGCAAAGTCTTAACCACGGGACCGCCAGGGAAGTCCCTACATTAAAATTTCTATTGCAACTTGCAAAGCATTCCGAAATCTCAGTCTGTAGAGCAGACACTGAGCCAACTCTCTAAGCCTGAATTGGTTTTCAGTGAAAACGGCCTTCTTTGACATACATGGTTAAGAAAGGTACACTTCACGTCAACGCGGACGGCAGAAGTGATCTGCTTTTCTGACTTTCTTCCCCCATTGTTGGGAGGGTGAGCTGGTGAGGTCACTAAGGTGCTGCAGATTCGGGGCCTCTGCCCGCTCCAGGCAAACGCTTCTCCGTGTGGAACTCACCTTCCCGAGGGGTAACCGAGTAGGACAAAGTTTAAGCGTTGTGTGCCTCTCTCCAGACTCTTACCCTATAGACATTTCCGATCCAGACCCGCCGATTAAGAACCTAAGGATGGAGCCAGAAAGAAAAAGATTGACCTGGGACCTCCATGGAAACGTTTCCGAAATTATGTGTTTCATCAATTCAAAATTTTTCACTAAGGTAAACCGTCTTCCCTGTACTTAGCGTCACAGAGACACGGGTTCTACTCCTGGGCTCAGCTGTGGAATGTGGGGTCCTTTACGGGCACTGCGGCTTGGGGCTCCTGATCTGTAAGACATCCAGAATGGTACCCACCGGACAGGGTTGGTGAGGAAATGGGCTGAGATACTGCAGGTAGAGAACCAAGCCCAGTTGAAAGTGAGACCTCGGGAGACACTGTGCCCCTCCAACACCCCCTGCCCCCCACTCAAATCCCCTCCTGTATCAGAGGGTTCGGAGGGCGTGAGAACCGTGACACGTCTCATGGGCAGGCCGTGGTGGGAATTCCAACCGTTGAGCATATGCTTCATGAGAAGGATGCACCTGTCAGCGTCCTTGGGAAGAACCCTGGTTCCCTCAGATTACTCTCAACTGAGTACAATCCAAGTCACACCCCATGTTAGCCTGCTGGGGCTGCTGCTGTAACAAAGCACCGCACACGGGGCGGCTTAAACAACAGACATGTATGTCTCCCCGCCCTGGAGGCTGGAGTCTGAGATCCAGGTGTGGGCAGGGCTGGTTCCTCCCGAGGCCTCTCTCCTGGGCGTGTAGACGGCCGTCTCCTCCCTGTGTCCTCACGCGGTCGTCCCTCTGTGTGCGTCTGTGTCCTGATCTCCTCTTCTTATAAGGACAGCAGTCCTATGGGATCAGAACCCACCCTAATGACCTCATTTTACTTTCATCCCCTCTTTAAAGACCCCAACTCCAAATACAGTTCCATTAAGGGTTTGGATTTCAATATATGAGTTTTTTTTGGGGGGGGGGGTGTAGGGCACAATCCAGTTCATGACAAACCCCTATGGGATTTTAATGGAGCTTGGCCAGTTGACCCTAAACTCTATCTGCAAGAACAAATGTTGCAGAAGAACCAAGAAATTTTGATAAGGAAGGCTAGCAATTAAGAACTTGCCCTCCCAAGTATCAAAATGTACTAAGAAGCTACCATCGTCCAAAGAGAGGTATTGGCCTGAGAGGGGTGGGGTGGATTAAAGGAACACAACAATCCAAAAACAGAAACAATCCAAAAACAGAAATCCAAAAACAGAAAAACAGAAAACAGGCATTTGGGGGAATTTCTTACATCATTAAGAAAATAGTTCCAATCAGTGGAGAAATGACAGTCTATAGAATAAACGGTACTCGCCCAGTTTCCAGAAGGGACTAAAATTGAGGACTTCCCTGGTGGTCCAGTGGGTAAGCCTCCTTGCTCTTAATGCCGGTGGCCCGGGTTTGATCCCTGGTCGGGGAACTAGATCCCACATGCCGCAACTAAAGATCCCTCACACCGCAACGAAGATCCCACGTGCCTCAACTAAGACCCGGCGCAGCCAGAATAAATAAATAAATAGGACTAAAATTAAGTTGGATGATTCCTTCACACACTACATCAATAGAAATCAAATATATTAAATATATATTTAAATGAATGTATATTAAATATATTAAATATCAAGCCAATTTTTTAACGGCTCAAGTAGAAGCCAATATAGCGGACAATTTCAAAATATGGGACCCTCTTGAGATTCCCTCGTATGCTGTATCTGCATCCTTGGGTGGTGGTGACCACAGTTTGCTCCCTCGAGGACAAGGACCACTCAATTCTCAAGCCTTCTTTTTGCTTCTCAAATTTTCCTGCCTCTTTTCTGTTTTCTTTTTCAACTGTTTTTTAAAGCAATACCTGCACAGAGTTTAAAGAGGAAAATAGTCGTACAGGGTTCGTTATGACAAAGTAGCAACTTTTCGGTGAGACATCACTTTTGACCTTTTTACACCTGGCGCTGTTGTTCTAGACCTCTGCATCTCTATATAACACAGATTCTTGATTCATTCAGTTTAGCCAAAATGTGTTGATTTTTCTCCTAAGGGACGGGAGGCTTCACTCTCTATTTCCTCCCCCCAACTCACCTCCCCAGCAGTTGCCATCCTCGGCTTACACTCTCTCCTCTCTCGACAAATATTCAGTTTATTCTAACCACATACACACTATTCACACCTGAGCCATGTGGTTAATGGGGATTTTTCTTTCCTTTCTTACACAAATGTTTGTTTCTCCTGAATTTAATAATTTCCGTTTCCTTAAGGTTTTATCTGTTTGCCCAGTTTGTCCATCACTACTTTACCATCACATTCTTGGCCAAATGGCTAAACGTCTTCTCAAAATATCAAGGCATTCTGCCAACTCTGTCTTAGAACCTTCTAGGATATTTTTTCCTTTTGGTGAGTGATTTCCTCATTTTCATCTCCCTCTCTCTCTCTCTCTCTCTCTCTGCATGAATACTGAGATTCCGGCTTTGGATGTTGAGGAAAACTAAAGAAAACCTATAGTTTTCTTTCTTTCTTTCTTTCTTTTTTTTAATCTAAAGTCTCAGTGTTTTATTAGTTCTCCCCTAATTATGAACAGATTGCTATGTCTCTCTCAGGCACGGAAAAGCACGTATTGCAGTATTCCTGACTTGTCATGCCAAGCGACAAACTACAGCATCAGGGTGACCAAAGGTCAGCCATTCTCCACGTGGATTCAGTATCCTAGTCAAGGTGAGGGGGAGATGCTCTTTCGGGGTTTCCTTTGCTTTCAATCATCGTTAGTGCTCCGAATACCAAAATAATGCCTTTTACCTTGGATGGGTCTCCAGGGACATAGCTTCGTGGAAAAAAGACCATCTCGGAGGGTCTCATGCAATTTCGTGCACGGCACCTGCCTGAATGAACAGAACTGTAGAAACAGAGAGCAGTTTTGTTGTTGTTGTTGTTGTTGTGTTTTTCGGTTTTTGCTTTTTTGTAGTTTGAGAACAGAGTTTTATCATTTTCCTCATGCCAAGCAAACAAATTGATCCCATATACAGTTTGGACAAAGAGAACACCAGTAGCAAGTCTGAACATTTCTTGCGCTCTTTGTCAGGAAGTTGTAATATCACAAAACTGTGCTCTTCTGAGAATGGGAAAACGAGGAAGATAAACTCTGGCTCCAAATTGTTGGAAATGCAGTTTATGTTGTTGGATTTTTCTTTTCCCCTTTCATTAAAAAAAAAAAAAAAAAAAAAGTCTTTCACGACTCTAGCTGATCCAGGTTTCACCCACAATATGTTACTTCTTAAAAATAGGGTTCTGATGGCAACGGACTTTAGCTGAGGAGTAGGCAAAGAGAAAGGTAATAAGAGAAAGAGAGTTCCTGAAGGACTGTTGGGCGTTTCTTAGGGTCAGGGTTAGGTGGGCAGGGCTGGGGACGGGAGGCGTCCGGTGAGGGTACATAGGGCCCCGGGGGGGCGGGCCACGGGCGGGGAGCCTTGCAGGGACGGGAGTTGTTACCATTGCAGAAACGGTAAGCGCCACACGGACGTCTCTATTATTTCTTAGAACCGCGTGAGAATTCACAAGGGTCGCTAAAAAGGGACTCACTTTAAAACAATTTTTTAAAAAATTTTATTGACGTAGAGTGATTTACAGCGTTGTGTTAATTTCTGCTGTCCAGCAAAGTGACTCGGTTATACGTAAATATTCTTTTTCATATTCTTTTCCATGATGGTTTATCCCAGGATATTGAATATAGTTCCTTGGGCTCTACAGTAGGACCTTGGTGTTTATCTGGGACTCAGTTTTTTTTTTTCCCCCCCTCTTCTTTGCAAGCCCAGAAGGGAATCCCAGGGCGGCTGCAGAAAACCTGACCTGCTGGGTTCACGACGTGGACTTCCTGACGTGCAGCTGGGCGGTGGGCCGGGAGGCCCCGAGGGACGTGCAGTACCGTCTCTACCTGGAGAACCTAGAGTAGGTGTGACCTTGGGCTCGCCGGGGCTCCCCCGGGCTGGGGCGGGGGCTTCAGGGCCGCTCATGACCCAGCCCCACTCCTCACAGCTCCTGTGAGAAGTGGCCGTGCTCCCAGTACACAGCAGATGAGCAAGGGACAAACGTCCAGTGCCGTTTTCACAACATCTCTGTGTTATCCAAGGATCAAACCCGTTTCCTGGTGAATGGCACCAGCAGTGGCTCCAAAATCCCCTGCTCTGAAACGAGCGATAAATTAGCCAAAATCGGTGAGTAGGAAAACGTGACACCTTCTTCGTGTGCCGCACTTGGGTCGAAGATGCCGCTTGCTGTCCTGCAACCGAATACCCCGGGCTGGGGGCTTAGATAGCGCACTCGTCTCCCACAGTCCGGGGGGCTGGGAGTCGGAGATCGCGGCGTGGGCACCTCAGTTCCTGGCCAGGCCCTCTTCCTGGCTTGCGGGTGGCTCTGGGTTTGCTGTGTCCTCACACAGTGGAGAGCGAGCTCTGGTGCCTCTTCCCCCCGCTTCTTTTTTATTCTTATTTCTTATTGGGGTAGAGTTGTCTTACAATGTTGTGTTAGTTTCTACTGTGCTGCGAAGTGAGCTGGAGTTCCCTGTGCTGTAGGGCGGGTTCTCACTAGGTATCTATGTTACACATCTTAGTGTACGTATGTCCGTCCCAATCTCCCAATTCATCCCACACCCCCTTGCTCTGATTATAAGGGTACTGATCCCATCATGGGGGCCTCACCTTCAGGACCTCATCTAACCCCGATTATGTCCCAAAGGCCCTGCCTCCAAAACCGTCCCACTGGGCGTCAGGGCTTCCGCGCGTGAATCTGGGGAGACACAGATGCCTAGCTCATAGCAGCTGCTCTGTGTTCCCTGGACCTAAGGAAGCATTTCCAGAACGCACCTCGCAGGTGGCTCTGTGCCCCGCGTCCACCGAGGACAGCTGCACCTTGAGGCTGGGGGTCTCACGCGGGTCGCCCCTCTCCAGGCCCTGTGTTCAGAAATAGCTCAAAAATAGTTGTTCTTCTTTGAATCTTTCGACTGCAGGTTTTCAGAACACAAAACCCATCCTAGCAAAGCTCTGTCAATATTTTTTTCCTTTACATTAGACACCCCCCTGCCCCCCAAATTATGACAGCTTCAAGCCCCATGAAACCTGGCCCCTCGCCACCCTGGCTGGTCCACGTGTAGCAGGGAAGCACATGAGCGGAGAGGTGGGTGCAGAAGGGGAGAAGATGGGGGCCTCTGGTTCAGAAGCGGGATGGGGCGCCTGCCGTTGTCTGTGGTGTCCCCCCGGCCCGGAAGCAACCTCACTCTGATGCCGCGTCCCTCACACGCCAAGCGCCCCTGGGCCAGTGCAGCCCTACACGTGTGGCCCCGCCCGCGACTCAGCACCTGTGCTCCGCCCCAGCCCTGTGGTCACGCGGGGAGTCCATGGCCTGGTTCCCAGCAGGGGTGGCAGGGTGATGCCAGCCCCGTGGCAGTGGGACGGAGGTGGCAGGGGGCTTGAGCGCACATCAGGGGGGGACCCGGGACTGGGGACCACCCCATGGTGAGCCTGGGTTTCCTGCCAGGGGTCCAGGTGGATTGCTGAGGAGACAGCGATGGGGTCCTGGCGGGGGGTCAGACCTGTAGACCTAGCCGCGGTCCCGCAGGAAACTGCTGGAGCCGGGATCAGGGATGCAGAGCACCCCAGGGAGGGCAAAGGGCGGAGCCCTGGGCCAGCCCACAGTGGGGCAGGAGGGTCCTGGAGGAGCTGGGTCCCACGCTGCGGGGGACAGGGGTGGTTCTGGGGCAGGTGAGAAGAAAGCGGGGGATGTGACCCGGTCAGAGCCCAAGGCTGGGGCAGAAGATTCCGGGTGAACTTTTGGGAGTGGAATTGGCGGCCAAGGCCGAGGGGTCAGGACCGGCCCCGGGCAGGGCAGTTCGCGGAGGGGGCCCAGCTGCCCTGGAGGCGGGGTCAGAGCGGAGCCGATTGGTCCAGTGGGCAGGAGGGGGGGGCCTTGCAGCTGGGCCGCGCTTTGCTCCCGCTGCTGGAGACGCGTAGCCCCAGGGACTGGGATCGCCAAGAGGGAAGAGAACAGGGCTGCTCTGAGGGGTGTCCCTGCACAGACGAGAGGAAAGCTTTGCAAGGGCCTCCGAGCGGCTGGGGGGCGTCTCCCCGGGCCAGTGTCTGAGAGCTGGTCCCAGGCTCAGTGACCCTAATCATCCCAACAGTTTTCTCTCACTTGTCTCTGTCTCTTGATACTTTTTGGCCACTTTTTAACCTTGGAATGACATTTTCCTCTCTTTTTTCCCCCCTGAGTTTGTAGGAGGCCTGTTTTAAAAGTATCTCCGGGGTGGGGGGGTGGAAATTATTTTTTGATGTGCTTTACTCATAAAAGTCTTTTTTTCTCCCCTAGAGGTATTAGCTGCTCCCAACATCACTAGCAGGTGGTGCAACCGAAGCTACTTGTTCATGCAGTGGCAAGTGAAGAGTCACCTTAATGATGACTTCAAGTATGAACTTCAGATGCAGAAGGTAAACGGTCTCCTGGGTGGGCATCTCTTATACTCTTACACCCCCCTGGACTCTGGGGCTTTGGGGGTGGGTAGGTGAAACATGCAAAGAAAGAAAAAGAGGAACTGTAAAATAAATGAGCTTTAGCAAAACTGAAAGTGTTTGGCCGTTTGAATGACACCGCTGACATTGGAAAGGAAGTCAGAATATGGAAGGAAATGCTTGCATACTTTCCGTCAGGTTTGGGGTAGACGAGGGACGTTTACCTGTCAACACTCGGAAGATAAACAACCCTACAGAAAAAGAGCAAAAGGTTGAAACAGCCACTTGGTGAAACTCTGACCGTATGTCACAGAGCCTGCAACTCCCCTGCGAGAAATGAAGCCAGTGGCCCCCCAAAGATGGGACCTAAGTGTTTGTAGCACCTATGTGTATAATGGTCCCCAAACAGGACACAGCCCTAGGGAGGGGATGAACAAAATATAACCACACAGTGGAATCCTATCCGCCAAGAACTGGAGGGTCCCGTGTGTGTGTTTGAAAGTGTTACAAAAGAAACGATTTACACAGGAAAATTCAGGATGCTCCGTAGGGACAGGTCTGAGGGCTGGGGCGGCGGTGCAGGGAGGAGGGCATGGAGGAGAAGCTGGAGGGAATTTGGGGGTGACGGGCACATTTCCTGTGTTGCGCTGCTTTCATGCACACGTTTGCCAAAGTCAGCAGATTATGTGCTCTGCAGGGGTGCTTTGCTGTATGCAAACCACACCTGAATAAAGCTCCTATTAAAAAAATATGCTGGAGATCACCAGTATTCTATACTCAATGACTGACATGGTTATTGACTATGTTCATTTTTCTGTGCGTGTTACTTTTATTTATACTTTACACTCAACTTTTTCATAAGCCTAAGACTGCTCAAAATCTATTGGAGTCAATAGATTAAATAGATTATTTAATCTAAATAGTCAATAGATTAAAAAAAAAAGGACCAGCTATTTTTGAGCTAGGTGGTATTTTGTACTTAATTGTCTACTTGTAATTATTTATTGTTTATTTATTTATACTCAATAAGTGCTTGTACTCATTTTTTCTTTTTTAAATTTATTTTATTGAAGTATAGTTGATTTACTCTGTTGTGTTAATTTCTGCTATACAGCAAAGTGATTCAGTTATACCATATACATTCTTTTTCATGTTCTTTTCCATGATGGTTTATCACGGGATATTGAATATAGTTCCCTGTGCTACACAGGACCTTGCTGTTTACTCAATTTTTCTATAAACCCAAAACTATTCAAAAAAATCTATTAATTAAAAAAAGACCGAGCACTTTGAGTCTATCAGTGTTTTATACTCAATTATATACTTACATTTATTACACTTATTATCTATGTTCAATTACTGCTCATACTCAATTTTTCCACAACCTTAAAACTACTCAAAAAATCTATTAATTTAAAAGATCAAATATTTTTGCACTAATCAGCATTTTATACTCAATTATTTACTTATATTTATCTTTTATGTGTGTTTACCTACTTGTGTATATTTATTATTTATACTCATGTTCTGATTATTTCATACTCAACTTTTTTTTTTTTTTTAATTTTATTTATTTATTTATTTATTTATGGCTGTGTTGGGTCTTCGCTTCTGTGCGAGGACTCTCTCCAGTTGCGGCAAGCGGGGGCCACTCTTCATCGCGGTGCGCGGGCCTCTCACTATCGCGGCCTCTCTCGTTGCGGAGCACAGGCTCCAGACGCGCAGGCTCAGTAGTTGTGGCTCACGGGCCTAGTTGCTCCGCGGCATGTGGGATCCTCCCAGACCAGGGCTCGAACCCGTGTCCCCTGCATTGGCAGGCAGACTCTCAACCACTGCGCCGCCAGGGAAGCCCTTATACTCAACTTTTCTAAAACTGCTGAAAAAATTAGTCCATAAATGAAACGAAAATGAGTATTTTTGAGCTCATTGATATTTTTATACTCAATTATTATATTTATTCATTATGTCAATGTATTTATATCCATATTACTTATACTCAATTACTGCTTATAGTCAAGTTTTCTGTAAACCCAAAACCACTCAAAAAAAGTCAAGTCTATTGATTAAAAAGACCAAATATTTTTGAGGTAGTTGGTATTTTATACTCTACGATTTACTTACATTTCCTATTGTTCTCTACTGATTTATGTATTATATTTATTATTTAGACTCAACTAGCGTATGGTCAATTTTTCTGTTAACCAAAACGGCTCAAAAAAATCAAGTCTATCAATTTTATTTTTTTAATAAAAGACCAGGTACTTAAAAGAAATTTTTTTTTTTAATTGAAACATAGTTGATTTACAATGTTGTGTTAGTTTCAGGTCACAGCAAAGTGATTCAGTTATATACACATATTAACTGTATATGTTCAGTGTTATATATATATATTTCAGATTTTTCCATTATAGGTTATTACAAGATAGTGAGTAGAGTTCCCTGTGCTCTACAGTAGGTCCTTGTTGCTTATCAATTTTATATATATAGTAGTGTGTGTCTGTTAATCCCAAACTCCTAATTTATCCCTCCCCCAGGTACTTTTTAGTTCATCGATATGTTATACTCAATTACCTCTATTTATTATTTTTGTGTAAAGAAGTATTCTATTTACTATTTCTACTCAATGACTGATTATTTTATCCTCGATTTTCCTGTAAACCTGAATATGCTCTGACAAGTGAGGGCCCTTCTTGGCGATGGGGTCAGGCACCCACGCTCTGCTTGTCTCTTACAGGGTACGGAGCCCGCCTACAAAGAGGAGGTGGGTGGCCCCCCGCCCCCGCCCCATCTGCCACCCCAAGCGCAGGCTCCTTATGTCTATTACCGTCCAGCGACTCTGAGATGAAGCTCCCTGGTCCATAGACCAGACGCCATCACCTGCCTGGTGCTGCCCTAAAGGTCCACCCCCCGGCCCCCAAATCCCTCAGGATTCGGTGGGAGTGCCCCATGCCCTAATTTCCTAACTAACTGCCTCTAACCTGCAGAGGCAGCTGCTCCCACACCGTAACTACCGGCCACAGACCCCACGCCCCCCGTCTCTCCTTTGTCTCTGTCTCTGTCTCTGCCTCTTCCTCCCGTCTCTACCTCTGTCTTCCCGGGGCTTCTCCTCTGTGTCTGTGTCTCTCCTCTTCTGTCTCTTAGAAGGACCCTGTCATTGGATGTAGGGCCACCCTCCTCCAGGAGGACCTCAAGCATCTTGAGATGATTCATCACATCTGCAAAGACCCTGTTTCCAAATAAGGTCCCAGGTTCCGGGGGGACGAATCCTCTTGGGGGGACCCCACTGAACGTTCTACAGGCTCCATTCACTGCCTGACACCCGAGATGCCACCACTCTTCTTGACCTCACCGGTGGTGGCCACCACGAACACTGACCTTCTAGTGATTAGAAAGAATATTTTTGTTTGGATGCCAAGAGCCTGGGCTGAGACGCAAAGGGAGCTTGAGGTTCCGGGCCCCTCTGAGCACCAGGCGTCTTCCTGTCTCCCAAGGGGGGCTGGCCGGGCTCTCTCTTGGGGGGCCGTCTTAGTTCCCTGGGGCGGCCGTGAAAACGACCCCAGACTGGGTGACTGAGAACCACAGACATTCACCCTCCCCCAGTTCTGGAGACCAGAAGTCTGAGGTCAAGGTGTCCCAGGGCTGCGCTCCCTCCAGAGGCTCCAGGGGAGGGTCCTTCCCGCCTCTTCCAGCTTCTGGGGGCTCCAGGCGTCCCCGGGCTTGTGGCCGTATCCCTTCCATATCCACGAGGCGTCTCCCTGTGTGTATGCATGTGTCTGTGTCTGAGTTTCCCCTCTTTATAAGGACACCAGTCATAGTGGCTTGGGGTCCACTGTACCCTATCCGACCTCCTCTTAACTCATCACATCTGCATCAACCCTATTTCCAAATAAAGTTGCCTTCTGAGACGCTGAGGGTTAGGACCCCAACACGTGAATGTGGGGAGGACCCACTCAACCCCTTGAAGGCCCCATTCTTCCGCCACGGACTGGGAACGTACTTTCCCCTCTACTTCCTTTTAAACTGCAGATCTATAAAGCCTTCTTGGAGCTGAACAATCCTGGGACCTACACGGTGCGAGTAAGAGCCAGGGATGCCACGTTTTCCCATTACAAACCTTGGGGCCCGTGGAGTGTCCACCAACACTTCGGTGAGTGGGAGGGTCCCTCCTACCTCTTCCAGCTTCTGGGGGCTCCAGACGTCCCTGGGCTTGCGGCCGCCTCCCTCCCGTCTCTGATGGACTCTGTGTGTCCAAGCTGTTCCGTGGAGCTGCGCTGGGCGCGTGAAGACGGCTATCGCCAACACGCCGAGTTACAAGACGAACCTTTTAATGCAGTTTTTAAAAAAAAAAAAAAAATCGAAATTGAGGCGAAAAATCCATGATATTTAATCCATATATTAAATTCAAGAACGAAGGCAGCGCGCACCCAGGACGCAGCGCGGCAGGGAAGGAGGGAGGTGGGGAACAGACCAACCTCGGCCCGGCCCCTCCCGATGGGCGTGGCTGACACCCCCCCCCCCCCCCCGCCCCGCGACCCGAAGCGATCCGAGGGGTTGGCGCTACCAACCCCCAACTCCAAGTGTCGGTCGGTGGTCTGGGGGCATCGGGATTCTGGCGACTTGGGAGGGATTCCCGCGGGGCCCGGCCCGGCGCGCAGGTGACCGCCGTCCCCAGGTGGACGGCGCTCCTGGACGCGCCCCCCGCCCCCCAGTGCCGGCCAACTCCTCCCCGAGCCCCCGGGGAGGTGCCGACCCCGGACCTCCCGGGACCTGCCCGACGCGTCCCGCCCCTCTTCCCTAGCGTGTGAGGACGAGAATGGCGCGCGCCTCCCCGTCTGGCTGACGTCTTTGCTGATCGCGCTGGGGACACTGCTCATCGCTATGGGGTTCGTGCTCCTGTTTTGCAGGTGAGCCCGCGGGCCCCTGGTTTGCGCGGTCGTTTTCTGGAGCGCGATCCGCAGGCCACGCAGCCCGCGCCGCCCACTCTCCGCCGTCCCCGCCCCGCCCCGCCCCGTGCCCGTGCGTCTGGGCTGCGGGACGCGACCCCGCCGGTCGCAGGCCACCGCCCCTCGTCGCCCCAGCGGTCTTTTCCCAACCAGACCCTGGTTTCTGCCATCTGGTCCCTGCCGCCCGCGGAACCCAAGGAGCCGGGTCCCCCGTGCGGCACCTGTGCGGGGGTCTGCAGTCAGACTGCCCTGCTGGGCCCCACATGCCCGCGCTGTTCGCTCCCTCACACCTCACCCCGACGCCCCCCCGCCCCCTCCGGACGGGGCTCCGGGACCCCTCCCCAGCCCGGCAGGCAGCAGGCGGCCGGTTGCGGTCCCTTCCACAGGCCTGCGCGCTGGGCCGAAAGGGTGCGCCCGGCACTGGCCCCGCCCAGGCCGGCTCCCCCCGCCGCGCCCGCCTCACCCCCCAGCCCGGAGCGCCAGCTCCTGCCTCGTGGGTCAGCCGCTTCAGGCTGAGCCGCCCCGCCCAGGGGCTCGGTTTGGGAGCCCGGGGGCTGTGGGGAGGGGGAGGTTGCCATGGTGACAGGATGGGGTCTCGGGGGAGGTGCTGTGGTGGGTGTGCTGCAGCTGACCGAGCAGATGCAGCTCTGCTAGGGCTCCGCTCTCTCATTCCCGCACGTGTCCGGACTGCGGGAGGGGAACAGGGACCCCTCCCAAGGGAGGCTGGAGTCCTACTCCACTGGGGCCTCGCTGGGGTCCTCTAGTGGACGCCGCGTCTCCCCTGCGCCGGTGGGTGCGGGCTTCAGAACAGGTGTCTCTCTCTCGCCGAGGTTCTCGGTGATGCAGAAGCTGTTCCCTCCCATCCCGCACATGAAAGACCACATCAACAGCAAACTTCAGAACGGAAGGACGGTACGTGGTGGCTCCCGCGGGGGACAGATCTGGGGCCAGGTGCCCGCAGCCCCGCCCAGGGAGCAGGGCACTGCTGGCCCTGGAGGGTGGCCTGGGAACGTGATGGGCAGGGGAGGAGCCGTCTCCGGTCCTGTGACACAGGCGGTCACCCCGAGGGGCGGGTCTGGGAGCCCCTGGGGAGCCCCCCCCCCCCCGGGGCTTTACCAGGGTGCACTCGCCCCCCCCCCACCCCATGGCTCTGCCACTCACCTCGACTCCCTCACCCCACAGATGACCTGGGACCCTGACCAAGACAGCCAGGAGGAGTGTCCAGTGGCCGAGGTGCAGGTTCTGGGGGAAACATGAAGCTGGTGCAGAGGCCCCGCTTTCCGCCAGGCGGAGGGGCGCACAGCCTGGTCATGGCTGGTCGTGGACGTTTCAAGCAGGGTCAGGGATGGGAAAGCCCGGTGCAATTGACACGGCGTTGCCTCGAGGAAGAAAGAACAAAACATGTGTTGGGCTCATGTCTCGAATAGAGGGCTTTTTTCCTCATCCGTAGCCCCCGGAAGTGGGGGCCACCCCCCAACGCCGCTGAGACCCACTTTCCAGCCTCCTGGACTTGGCTGGTGCTCACCTGTCCACTGGGTTTGCTCCTTCCCAAGTCCGTGAAGGGGCTCTGCCTGCTTGGTTTCTCTATCTTTAACTGAACTTCGTTTTCTTGCTGCATTTCCCCTTTGTAAGCCCCTTAGATCACTTGCGTGACAACGTGGGGCCAGGGGGTTGGTGTCTACATCCCTCCCCTGGCTACGTGTGCGACCCCAGGGAAGGCACACGGGAGACAGGCGTCAAGGCGGCAGGAAAGGGGGTGTCAGGGCAGCGTGGCCTGTGGGCAGCGGGGGCAGGCAGGCGCAGAGGAGCGGCCCTGCGTCCAGACGTGGTCGTGGTGGGCAGTGAAGACCCCCACCTGTACGCCCACGGAAAAGGCCGCCCACGTGCACAGCCTGGCCCACGGGAACCCAAGTCTCCAAGAGGCAAGGCTTTCCTGGAGGACCTCTGATTTCGCTCCCTTGTCTACACGCTTAACATGTCAAGCTCTGTAGAGAAGAGTTCACCCCACACGGCAGGTGCAGACTTGCTAGCTTTGAGGAAGGCACCCCTGCAGAGTCTGCAGAATGGCGCACGGTCGATGGCCCTAAACGCGCACGGTGCAAGCGTGTCCCGGTTCTGACCCCCGCAGTCAGCACAGGTTTGGGTAGACAGAGACTCCACGCCAAGGGCTGGGGCACAGGTGGGTCAGAAGCCCGGCCTGCTCCTCGGGATTCCTCTGTGGAGCCCGGGCCCGGCGGGACCCACGTGGGTGTGGGGGGGCTGGTCCCGTCCTGTTCCTCACCCAGCACCAGCAAGGTGACCTTGGGGAAAGCCAGCTCCAGCTTGTCTTCTCTGACTGACCTCACCCTGGTCTGGAGATGGAAGCTCTGCCTTCTGCTTTCCGACGAAGCAAGCCGGCCTCGGGGCGGTCCTGCTGTGGCCTGCAGCTGGCTTTCCCTCTCCAGCCCCTGCAGTGGACCCGACCGACCTCTCCAAGCTCACTTGGTGCTGGAAGCTCCACGTGGACCCAGGGAAGTTCTGCTCTCGGGCGGCTCTGTGCGTGACCGTGAGGCCTCAGACTGGTGATGACCCCGCAGGCACAGTCCTGGACCCTGAGAACACCCAAAGTGGCCCCAGAATACACCCCATTCCCCCGTTAACATACCAGGACCCTGGGGTCAGCCTGGTAGAGACTCTCAAAGCAAGTTCTCTCCCTGCAATGAACATCAGGCTTCCTGCAGATACGGCTCAAAGGCAGGGAAGGATGCTTTCCTGCCTGGGGCTGGGGGTCGGGCACACCTGAGGGTGCGTGCCCACCTCGCAAGGGATTCCCCAGGGCGGGCACTGGGGGAAGGGAACTTCAGGTTAGGAAGCCCCAGGGTCCCCGCATCCGCGTGCTCCCCTCAGCACCCGAGGGCGGCCCCTGGGACGGGACAGGCCACAGATGGGCAGCCAGGGCCTGCCTCCCCCTCTCCTCCCCAGCTTGAGACCCCGCTGTTTCCTGCTCCCACCACACAAGGCCGCTCGATTCAGAAACAAAAGCAGCGTCCGTGTGCCCTAATTTTATTGTTTCGCAGCAGAACGCCGGACATAGAACATAACTGCAAATATTCAGCTGTGCAAAAGAGAATAGTGCTTAAGTACAAATAGAGACATGATTTTCTTAAATAAATACTTAAACACGAGTTGGTCCTACAAGCACCTGGAGTCTACGTCTGGCGAGTAGAGGTGCCTCACCGCCTGTGGACCCACGAAGACGTCACGATTCCCCTCCCCCCGTAATCAATACATGGACCCAGGGCCGCCGATCACAAAGAGCCCTCTGCGGGGGCTGCCCCAGCCCTCCGCGAGGACACTGGAATTTCTCGAAGGTCAATGGTCCGTAACAGCTATTCCTCTATGTGGAGGTGTTGGTCGCTGTGGCCGGCGGGCAGGGCGCCTAGATGACCTTCTTCAGCTCGTCGTACAGGACCAGCACGAAGGCGCCGCCCATGCCGCGGAGCACGTTGGACCAGGCGCCCTTAAAGAAGGCTCTGCCGCCCTCGTCCTTGAAGATCTTTCGCCAGCAGTCCAAGGTGCCCCTGTACATGATGTCGGCTGCGGGGAGAGGGCGGGGGTCACGGAGAAGATCACACACAGGCGCGAAGCGGACCCCCAGAGACACGGTACCGACGCTGAGCCCCGGCTGCCGCCATCTGGGTGGCTAGGCGTTTCGACCGCAGAAAAAGGACGCTCTGGACACTCACCGTTCAGGCGGGGATCGAACGCGAACTCAAGCCCCAGCCTCCCCAGGGCCCGGCACACCCGAGGGTCAAGAGCAGAGAGGGAGCAAGCACCCGCCCAGGCCTCCCCCACGAAGCCCGGCTACTGCACTCGGGGACCAAATGCTGCCCCCCCCGCCGCCCCCCACCTCACGTGCTGGCCCTACACCTCCGAAGGGCCGAGCGCCAGGCCCCTCAGCGATGCCCCACCCCCAGAGCGCCGGGAGCAGGGCGGGGCCGGTACCTCCTTTGCGCCCCGACTGCATCATCATTCTCCGGCGCACGGTGTCGAAGGGGTAGGAAACCACGCCCGCCGCGGCCGTCACCGTCTGCGCTATCATCCAGCTCACCACGATGTGCGTGTTCTTGGGGTCGGGGAGCATGCCTGCAGGGTCACCCCGAGCGTGAGGCCCCAGGGCCACACACAGGGCCGCCCCCAGCTCCACGCGGGGATCCCAGCACCAGGTGACACTAGACCGGCCAGACTGAGGTCACCACACCAGCCAGAGACGGGGAAGCCACCTGCAAGCTGGGAGGACGGCCCCAGAGACCAACCTGGTACCCGGCGGCAGGGGCCTCTCTAGACGGAAACAGACGGGCCTTGGGAAGTGGAAGGTTTCACACCTGTTCCACCGCAAAGGTGCCAGCGGGCCTGGGCCCTGACCTCCAGGGTGACTTATTTTACAGGGTGCGAACTGTGTCCTCCCCAAAATTATACTAAAGCCCCAAACCCCAGAACCTCAGAGTATAACTGTACTAGGTAAATCTTTTACAGAGATAATTAAAGTAAAATTAGGTCATCAGGATGGGTCCTGATCCCATAGGAATGGTGTCCTTATAAGAGGAGATCGGGGCACAGACACACACACAGGAACAACCCTGTGAGGACACAGGGAGAAGACAGCTGTCTACACGCCCAGGACAGAGGCCTCGGGAGGAACCAGCCCTGCCCACACCTGGATCTCAGATTCCAGCCTCCAGGACGGGGAGACCACAGACATCTGCTGCTGAAGCCCCCCGCCCAGCACCCTGACAGGCGGCGCCGAGAGCAGAGCGCACTCACCTTTGGCGGTGTCATACACGCCGAAGTACGCGGCCCGGTAGATGATGATGCCCTGCACAGAGACGTTGAAGCCCTGGTACAGCCCCCGGATGCCGTCCGACTTGGTGATCTTCACCAGACAGTCTCCCAGGCCTTTGAACTCCCGCTCCGTGCCGGATTTGCCGACGTCAGCCGCCAGCCGGGTTCTGGCGAAATCCAGGGGGTAGACGAAGCAGAGGGAGGTGGCTCCGGCCGCCCCGCCGGAGGCCAAGTTGCCGGCAAAGTACTTCCAGAACTGCGTGTGCTTGTCCACGCCCCCCAGGAAGATCTGCTTATACTTATCCTTAAAGGCGAAGTTGAGGGCTTGCGTGGGGAAGTAGCGGATGACGTTGGCCAGGTTGCCCCTCCAGAAGGACAGCACACCCTGCTCCTTGGGGATGCGCACGATGCAGTCCACGATGCCCTTGTACTGCTTGTCGGCCGCGATCTGCTTGCTGGCGTGCTGTACCTGGGGGCAGAGAGACAGGGTTTTAAACGAGGGCCTAAGTCAGACGCCCCCAAGGACCCCCAACGAAAGGCGCTGTCTTCATAAGACAACGAGTGCATGGGGCCTTTAAGTTGCCCAAACGTCCTACCGGGAGAAACCCATCTTTTGGTCACCACGGGTCCCTACAAGTGTTACAAACAACAAACTAGCAACGATGTTTCCATTAGCGCTACAATCCCGGAACAAAGACAGCTTATTCCGGCTCAGAACCGCAAAACGGGAACAAAAAGGGGAAAAGAACCGAAGCCCAACGAAGGGCACAAGGACTGCCCTAGCGACCCGCCCAACGCCCAAGGTCACGGTCCTCGCGCCGCGGGGCCCGTCCACGCGGCTGCCCCATACGCATGCGTCCTCCGAACCGTGCCGCAAGGCCCAGTGCGCACGCGCGGGCCCGCCCGCGGCCCCAGTTCTGCGCATGCGATAGCGCCCGCGTGACGCGCGCCCCGGCAACCCCCGGAAGCCGGCGGCGCGCGGACAAAGCGGCGCAGCCTCCCGCTTCCGGTGCACGCGGCCTGCCCGGCCCGCTGTCCCCGCGACCCGGACCCTCGCACCTCGCCCGGCGTCCGCGTGTGCGCAGCCGGCTCCCACCTGTAGCAGCAGCTTGACCCGCTCGATCGGGGCCACGGCCGTCTTGGAGATAGCGGCGGCGACGCCTCCGGCCAGAAAGTCCTTGGCGAATGAGATGGCCTGTTCCGTCATGGTGGAGAGGCGGGCAACGCAGCGGGAAGAGAGCGGAGGGGAGGCGCGGAGAGCCGAAGGGTGGGCACCACTGGTCTGCGCTGCCGCCGCCGGGACCGAAAAGACGGGGCGGCCAGCGCGCAGCCGCTAAGGCGCCCACGCCCCGCCCCGCTCCCCCGCGCGCCGCGCCCATTGGCTGCGCCGCCGCCCAAGCCCCGCCCCTTCCCGCTCGCCTCGCCCCCACGGGCTGCCGGGAGCAGCTCTGCGCCCCGCCCCTCGCCCTCGAGCGCCTCGCCCATTGGCTGCGCCACCAACCACGTCCCTCCCCTTCCCGCGTGCCGCGCCCCGGGGCATGTAGGGAGCCGGACCCCGCCCATGCGCCCTGCGGGCCGGGGGGCGCGGCGGCCGCCTTGACCTTATGAAGGTCACGCCGGGCCAGGGGGACGCGACAGACGGCGGTTGCGTAAGGGGAAGGACGGGGGTCGCTGAGTCCCACGCCCGATGTTCATCCTGCCCCGGCGCCGGCATCCCCTTCCTCGGATGCTCGGACCGCTGGGTTCGTCCCGGTGATTCCCGAGTCCCGGCCGCGACCCCAGGGATCGCCCAGCGGGAGGAGCGAGAGTTCGCGGGGTCAGGGCCGGAGTAGGAGGCCGCCCCGAGCCCCCCAGGCCCGGTTTCTCGAGGGCTTGCCTGTCCCCTGCCCGGTAGACCCCGGGTCCGCCCGTAGCAGCGCCCCCGGAGGACCCTGCCCTGCCGTGGGGTCCCCCGACCCTGACCCCGAGACTCCGGGTGCACTGGGCGCGCCGGGCACTGGGGGGTCCCGGGGGGTCCCTCTCCACCCACCCGGCCGCTTTCCCTGGGCCCTGCCCTTCCGGGGCCCAGTGGGCCTCAGACTCGGGTCCCCCTGCCAGGCCGAGCTCTGCGACGTGGCGGCTCCCAGAGCGACAGGGGCACATGTGCTACCCGCACACGCTCACTCACACATGCACCCACGTTCCCATACCTAGACACGTGTCCACACTTGCCCACGCACACCTGCACGCACACCTGCATACACACGCAGGCAGGCACACATGCCACCCGCAGGAGTACATCTGTCCCCCTCCCCCCAGGAAGTCTCCTGAGACCTAGGTGTTTTGAAATGCTGTGAACTTTTTATTGAATTATAACTAAATGGCACAAGTCGTAAGTGTATCGTTCTGTGAATTTTCACAAAGTGAGTGCAATGGTGTCTCAGCACCCAGGTCAAGAAAGGATCCTTTCCTTGGTGCAAGGATGCGTCCTTTCATTTCTTATTTCCCTCCCTGCCTGTTTCTTCTCTCTCCCTCTTTTTTCTCTTTGCTCCACCCCCCCCCCCCCATATTTTCACGAGGGGCTTTCCTGCATCCCCTCCAGCCGGTGACGCTGGGTGGATGGATGCCAGCGGCGGGCCCACCAGAGCCCAGGGCACCCGGAGCCTGCCATTCGTTTCCCAGGTCCCCGGTGTCCTTGCAGGACCTTGCTCTGCCCTCTCCTGACCTCCGTGGAGAAGCAGGTAAGAGGCGGGGCCTGAGGCTGGTGCCGCTGCAGAGGGTGGTGCGGCTCAGGGCACGCACTGGGCGAGGATTGCTGTGTGTGTGTGTGTGTGTGTGTGTGTGTGTGTCGGGGGTGTGTGTGGGGGGTGTGTGTGGGGGGCTTGATGTTCTGGCGCCTTCTGAGGCTTCACGGGACTGGGGGACAGAACAGATCTGGGGGCCCTGCCCGGCTCCCGCTGGCAGCAGCCGCAGGGCTCTGGGGTGGAGGACAGAGTGGCTGTGGGTTCTGGGCACGGACAGGGTGCTGGCTCCGTCTGGGCCCTCCCAGGTGAGGAAAGCATCTCTCCTGTCTGCATTCGTACGCAGGAGCCACCTGTCTGGGCATGGAGGGACCCTGTGATGGTTATCACTGCCCGCTGGGCCGCCAGGGGCCAGCCAGCCGAAGCTGGTCCTGCAGGCTCCGGCTGTGAGGCCCTGGAAGTAGGCGCTTCTGTTGGAGAGCCTCTCCAGCCCCGGTGGGAGCGGTTAACCTCTGAGCGACCCGCTCCCCTCCCCCAGGCAAGGGACACCCCTCCCTGTGCCCCACCTGCATTCCCAGCGCCCACCCCCCGCGCCCCCCCCCCCCCCCCGGGCAGGTCAGCACCTCGCTGTTGGGAGGAATGAATGGATGTGACCTCTCCCCCTTCATTGCTAACTGGGGTTCAGAACGCGTTTTTCTTGAAAAAGCATCTCGTGTGGGCCTTAGACGCAGACCCATCTGTCTGACCAGTGCATGTATGCATCTGTCGGGGTGGGGCTGAGCGGGGGTGACCCAGCCTTCGTGCTTCAGGGGGTCTGACCCAGGAGGGCGGCAGGACCACGCACAAGAGTACCGTGTACTTGGGGAAGGAGGTAGACTGCGCACCGGGGATTGGAAAGGGAGAAAGGAGGCTGAGAGGTGGGGTTGCGGCGGGGAGAGGAAGGGGTTATGTTCTAGGATCCCCAGGGGCAGGGGTGGGGAGGGCGAGGTATGGCCCCCCCTTCCTCACGCTGCCCCAAGGTCTTACTACGACCTGGACAGTTTTAGAAGCTGAGTATCTGAAAAACGGGGGGCCTAACGAAAAGCAGTGGAGGAGGTGCTTAAAGATGACGGGTTTCCACTGACGGTTCAGAATGAGTCACAGAAGGGATGAGGGTGGCATGGGGGGTGGCCTTTAAGTGAACTGGTCTGGTGAGGGGCCGGGGGCTGCTCAGGGAAGGCGCCTGCCTGGTGGAGGGACCCTGCAGGGGGGACCTGGGGGGGCCACACGCTGCTGTCTCGGGTGTCATCCTTATCGTCCCCTCCGCCCAGTCCCCGTCCGCCCCAGACAAGTGGAGAGGACAGAGGTGTCACCCAGTGATGGGTCCGGACGGGCCAGGTCTGCAGCAGGCACTCAGACATCTCCTGAGTGAATGAATGAATGGATGGATGGATGGACAGGCCGGGTCTGCAGCGGGCGCTCAGACATCTCCTGAGTGAGTGAATGGATGAATGAATGGACAGGCCCGGTCTGCAGCGGGCGCTCAGACATCTCCTGAGTGAGTGAGTGGATGGATGGATGAATGAAGGTGGCCCGGAGGGCGGGCGTCAGGTCCAGGGCAGTTCCAGCCTAGAAATCCCTGTTGATTTAAAGACACAGGCACGTGCGGGTAGCCACACCCGTACACTGTTTTACGCCAGCTTCCCCCCAAATCCTGCTTTTGCATGTATTTCTAAGAAATGAAGAGACAGGTTGTGTGTAAGTCATATTTTCTCTTCTCACCTTTTAATTTCTTACCTTTTTCTTTTTTTCTTTTACTGCAAACTGTTGCAACACAGGAAGGAGAGAGCAGTATACGGAAGCCGTGGGCCCTTCATTGCTCCCACACGTCATCTGCCCGTGACTCTTCCAACTGGGCGTGTCCCTCGGGCGCATCCTTGGTTCACGGGCACAGCCGTGGGTCAGAGCCCTGCCTGTAGCAGCCCCCCTGCCCGCAGCCCGCAGTGCGCACAGTAGCCAGGACTAAGGGGGGGTCGGGCACCACCCCCCCTCCCCCCGGCCGTGGCGGGCGCTCTGACACCTCCGGTTACAAGTGCAGTTTCTTCTAGCAAAGCCAGTGTCAAGACGGCTGGCTCCCTGACCGGCCAGAGCGCAGGCGTTCCACATGCCCTGTACCCATCGCTTGTCACTGGGGACCCAGCCCTGCTGCAACACGGTGCCCTTGGCTGAGGCAGGGTCACCTGCAGGGACGCACCTCTTCTCCCGGGAGAGGAAGGGGGCGGAAGGGAGTGGCCCCCGGAGAACCGCGCAGCGGATGTGGCCCTGCCAGCGGCCGAGCACCGCCCTGCCCAGGTGAAGGGCCGGGGCGGGCAGAGGGGACCCGGGTGGGCGGGGCGCTGCTCTGTGCTCCTGCGGGCCTGGCTGCAGTTTCACTGAGGCTGCAGGTCCACACCGGGGCCAGACGGACGGGGGGCCGTGACCCCTGTCCTTTGCCCCTCTCACTCGGGAGAGCTGCCGGCACTCCATCGGGATGGCACAGCTCCCTTTACAACCAGTGTGGCATTTCCTCCCTCCTCTCTCTTTGCCTCACATGGAGACACAATTTGTGATTTTTTTCTTTAAATTGGAGTCTGTCCAAAATTATATACTTGTGTGTGTGTGGATATTATGTTATAAATATATACTTATACATTTATATATGACATACATAGTTTGTATGCTCTAAATATATGATATATTCTTTTTCTTTAAAGGATTTTAAAAAATTATTTATTTTTGGCTGCGTTGGGTCTTCGTTGCTGCATGCGGGCTTTCTCTAGTTGTGGCGAGCGGGAGCTACTCTGTTGCGGTGCGCGGGCTTCTCATTGCAGTGGATTCTCTTGTTGTGGAGCACGGGCTCTAGGCGTGCAGGCTTCAGTAGTTGTGGCACGTGGGCTCAGTAGTTGTGGCTCACGGGCTCTAGAGCGCAGGCTCAGTAGTTGTGGCGCATGGGCTTAGTTGCTCCGCGGCATGTGGGATCTTCCCGGACCAGGGCTCAAGCCCGTGTCCCCTGTGTTGGCAGGCGGATTCTTAACCACTGCGCCACCAGGGAAGCCCCTAAAATATATCCTTACACCTAGAAAATTATACGTCTCTATTTTTGGAAGTTATGTATCTAACAGTCTGTGGTGGTTTTAGCTGGAAAGCACAGGTGAACTGTCAACACTCAACAGGGGGCCTGTTTGAAAGGACCCCACCTGACATTCGGGGCACTGGTTTCTAACGATAGCGGTGTACACGTCACAGACAACGTACACGTTGCTACACAGTCACCACTGTGCTCGCCTAGTCTTTAAGAGACACTTGGCCTCACACAGGTGCCTGGAGGACGTTTGCAGTAAACAAGCATCCTGACCCCGTAAACCTCCCCCCGCGTGAGCTCCTGGACGCGGTTTCACCATGGACGGGGGCAGAGGTGGGTTCCGCCGCCCTGAGCGTAAGAGAAGGCATCCACCGATCGGTGTGTCCACACGGCCGGGAGGGCAGAGGACAAACGCACTGAAAATAGGAGTGAAGCACTGGGAAATAGGGTCTAGATGCGCCGAGATCTAGTCACCAGCGAAGAGGGAGCGAGGGAGATGCTGACATCTCCCGGGGACCTGGCCTGGCCCGCGCATCCCCCGCCGGCCCCGGGGTCCCCCCGCCCCCGGCGCTCCCGGCCCGCGCGTCCCACCACCGGGCGCGTCCCCCGGGTCCAGAGCGCCACAGACGCGCGGAGACAGCCGTGCTTTCCGCCTCCTTTAATCTGTCCGGTGACACCTGCTCTCCAGGGACCCTTCACTGCCGGGCGCTGGGCCCCGCCGGGTTCCCGGTGACCCTCAGGGCGCAGCTCGGGTGCCCAGGACCACGCGCAGCAGGTCCCCCGCGCGCGCCACCCGCACGTCCCGGAAGCCGTGTCGCTGCAGGAGGCGGCGGTGCTCGTCGGGGCTCCGGGGCTGCCCGGCGCTCAGGGTCCGCAGCCGGGGGCTCCGCGACGCCCCCTCCTCCGCCGCCGCCGCTTCCGCCACCAGGAGGCCACCGCCTGGGGAACCAGAGACGCAGAAACAGAGAGAGACGGGGTGGGGGAGGAGCCTCAGGACCCAGCCTGCGGGGGCCCCGGGCTCCCCACTGAAGGGCTTCGCTGCAGGAAGACACGGACGGCAGGGGTTCTGAGTGTAGGGACACAGCTGCAGCCTCCCTGATGCCGAAAGGGACCGCACAGGGACTTCCCTGGCAGCAGTGTCCCGGGCCGACCTGCGTGGCACAGGGCTGCCACCGGCCACGAGGGCACCAGGAGCAGGATTTTTTTTCTTTTTTCTGACTTTTAATTGGTTCAGTGAGATTATCTTTTTTTTTTTTTTAATTATAGTTGATTTGCAATGTCTTAGTTTTAGGTGTACAGACAAGTGGCTCCGTTATACATGTACGTATATAGAGCAGAGTTCCCTGTGCTGTACAGTAGGTCCTTGTTGGTTGTTTTATGTAGCGTGGTGTTTGCATGTGGAGCTGCACGTTGCTGGGGGCAACCTACACGAGAGCCGTGAGAAGTAGAAAGTACGCGTGTGTGTGTTCACACTCCTGTACCTGCCCACCTCTCTGCGTATGTTATTTTCAGAAGCGCTTGTGACGGAGGAGGAGCCAAGCCAGGAGAAGATAAGCCTTGGGGCAGGAAGCAGAGGGGCAGGAGGTAGCTTACGCGTGCTTCTTCCTTTTGTTTGGGTTACCTGGGGAGACCCCCAGAAAACGCACAAAGCAGGTGGTGGCACACGCGCCCCAGCTCTGCACGCCGGTGACGGTAACTGGGAGAATTTTGGTGCAAAATCTCATTTGGGTTCTAGGCATTTCAGTAAACATGAAGTTAACAAAATGGGGATCATAGCCCCACACTATTAGTTATAAAATCAGCTGCAAGGATATATGGTACAGCACAGGGGATAGAGCCCATATTTTATAACTATAAATGGAGTGTAAGCTTTAAACATGGTGAATTACTATACTGTACACCTGTAACTTATGTAACATTGTACAGCAACTCTACTTCAATAAAAAGAATTGGGATCATATGCTATGCTCACTCTGTTCTCTGTCAGTTTTTATGTTTTTCAAACTCGTGGATACATGGGCTTATTAACTCAATGGGCTCCAAAAGCCTTATATTAAAGGAAGTCTTTTTTTTTTTTTTGGCCTCGCCGTGCAGCTGGCAGGATCTTACTTCCCTTACTTCCCTGACCAGCGCCCTCGGCACTGAAAGCGCAGACTCCTAACCACTGGACCGCCAGGGAATTCCCAGGAGGTCACGCTCAATTCTTATCTGTGACCCCACTGTCCCCAGGGTGCAGGCAACCTTTGCAATCCCAGCTACGGGGGTGGAGGGAAGCCCTGGTTCCCGGTGCCTGCCAATTTCTGAGCTCTAAGTATTTCCTCCACGGCCAATCTCACGCTGACAGCTTGGTATCAGCCGGCTGGCAGGAGTGCTGACCATCTAACACGCCGTTCTAGCCAGCAGGTCTCAGCTGCAACACACCGCATGGACCCCCGCCCCCAAAACCCTTCGCAGTATCAACGCGACTTCGAACTGACTGTCCCCAGGTTCCATGACTGTCTCTGAGGTGGGTAAGAATCCAGCTCTCACATCTCCCGGCCCTGCCTCGCCCCCGGGGGCACCCCTGTTGTGCGATTCCTTCCTTCTCAACCGTGTTCCATCCATCACGTGGGGGCTCTGGTCTCGGGCTGGGGACACAGCAGGGGGCAGACAGGAACCAGCCCTCCTGGGGCCACTTTCTTGGGGAGGGTACCCCGAATGTCCGTGTGATGCTCCTGTGACCACATGAAGACCGACATCTCACAGGCTGCGTGGGTGTCCTGGGGCGGCCGGAACAAAATACTTAGAACCACAGACCTCCATCCTCCCCCACCCTGGAGACCAGACGTCTGAGGTCAAGGTGTCCCAGGGCCGCGCTCCCTCCAGAGGCTCCAGGGGAGGGTCCTTCCCGCCTCTTCCAGCTTCTGGGGGCTCCAGGCGTCCCTGGGCTTGTGGCTGCCTCCCTCCCGTCTCTGCCTCTGTCTTCCCGGAGCTTCTCCTCTGTGTCTGTGTCTCTCCTCTTCTGTCTCTTAGAAGAACCCTGTCATTGGATGTAGGGCCACCCTCCTCCAGGAGGACCTCACCTCAGACCCTTCACTTCATCACATCAGCAAAGACCCTGCTTCCAAACAAGATTCTAGGTGGACGTGAATTTTGGGGGGGACCGTCTTCATCGTGCTACAGGGACCAACAAGAACGCCTCAACTACACGGTTGTCTTGGGGACAGAAACCGGCTCATTTAAAGAATGTACTTAACCTTCCGCGCTTTTCTTCATATTTTCCTAGGCGTTTCCCTTGCGGCCCAGTGGTTAGGGCTCCACGCGTCCAATGCAGGGGGTGCGGGTTTGATCCCTGGATGGGGAACTAGGATCCCGCTTGCCGCGTGATGCAGCCAAAAAATATATATATAAATAAAATAAAAGAGGGGATATATGTATACATATAACTGATTCACTTTGCTGTACAGCAGAAACTAACACAACATTGTAAAGCAACTATACTCTAAAAAAAGAATACATAAATTTAACTAAAAAAAAAAAAAATAAGAAACGGCCCTTTGGGTACCCCAGATGGAGGTGCCCGTCGCAGCTTGCAGGGCTCAGACCCCAGGGGAGGGGCTGCAGTCGTACGGAGCCGCACGGGTCCTGGGAACAGGTCACGGCTACAGGAGACGGGGCCCCAGGACGGTGGCCACACAGTCACTTCCTGCAACACCGCCCGCATGGACCCAGCCCTCGCTCTGGCTTTTGTCCGAAATAAGAGATCGGGAACGGGGGTCGTTTTCCTGAGAGCTGGAGAACAGGAGGGGCGTTTGGGTGTTGAAGGTGACCCCGGATTGGTGATTATTTTGTTTCATAACTGCACAGAAGAGGCAGCGGAGGTGCCCCAGGAGATGCCAGGGTCGCAGGACGTGGAAAGAGAGCTCGTCTTGCGCCGCTGGACGTGGGGACGCAGGGAGGGGCCCGGGCAGCTTGGTCCCCTCGACTCCACGAGCCCGATGACCCACGTTGGCTCCGAGCGCCGTGGGGACAGGCTGGGTACCACAGAGCAGCCCGGAAAATCATCATCATCGGAGGAGGGAGACCCTGAGCCCAGCGGGGCCCGGGGAGGGACACGGCCGCAGGGGGCGTCCATGAGCCCGAGACCCCAGACGCTGGCGCCAGAAAGTTCAGAAACGCATCACTGACACCCGAGAATGAGGTACGTCCTCGGGGAGCCGGTAAACTGAGCACCAGATGGCGGGCTGGAGGACGGGGAGCTTCCTCTATAACATGTACTCTCTTTTTATATTGGAAACTGTCTCTATGTGTTACAAAAGGCAAGTGCCTGACGTGGTCTCACCTGGTTTGCAGCTGCTCGAGATCCGGCTCAGTAACTTGTGGAGTCTGTCATCCGGCCAGTCCTGCAGAATTCTGGAAAGAACGTACAGATCTGCTTCCGGGAGGTTGTCTTTGAAAAAGTCACCTGGTTTTAAAACAAATGGGATTGAGCCGTTAGGGCCACAGGAACTGGGCCTGCACCCGACGGAAAGGAGTTGCACCACGTTCTACAAGGGATGAAACCGAAAGAGACGCTGCCTGCGGTGGGGACGTCTGTGTTCTCCAAGAAAGAGACGTTTGAGGGCTGACCTGGGGACAGGCCCTCCGGAGACAGGGTCTCTGCGGATGAAATGAAGGGAAGGCTCGGAGATGAGCTCCTCCTGGAGGAGGGTGGCCCTACATCCAATGACAGGGTCCTTCTAAGACACAGAAGAGGAGAGACACAAACACAGAGGAGAAGCCCCGGGAAGACAGAGGCAGAGACGGGAGGGATGGGGCCACAAGCCCAGGGACGCCTGGAGCCCCCAGAAGCTGGAAGAGGCAGGAAGGACCCTCCCCTGGAGCCTCTGGAGGGAGCGCGGCCCTGGGACACCTTGACCTCAGACGTCTGGCCCCCAGAACTGGGGGAGGATGGATTCAGGTCATTTTAAGCCCCCACTTTGGGGTCATTTGTCCCTGCAGCTACCAAATGTGTATCTCTAACTGTGGACACAGACACCTTTGCTATTTGTTCCTCCTAACCCTGCCTCGTTCCACAGTGGATTAGATGTAGCTCACATTTACACACACAAAACAAGAAAGAAAACATTTTGAATTGGCATGAAGGGAGAGTAAACACAGGGGTGCAGACAAGTCTACAAGGGGTGGCCCCAGACAGCTGCACAGAGATGGACAATATGCGCCGCTTCTTTTCTTTTTTTTTTTTTTTTTTGCGTTGGTGGTTCTCTTTCCTATATATGGTGAATCAGTAGCACAGCTTCCATCGTGCTGCTCCTAGATTTGAAGCTTTAAGGTGTGTCTCTGTCAGCTCAGGCAGAAGCAACAAAGTCCCACCAACAGGGGCTTCAACAATGCACGTTGATTTCTCATGGTCTGGAGGCTGGACATCCGAGATCAAGGTGTTGGCAGGGTCAGTTCCTGGTGAGGACCCTCTTCTAGGCTTGTAGGTAGTGGCCTACTCGTTGTGTCCTCACAGTGGGGAGACATGGATGATAGATAGATAGATACATACATACATAGAACAGATAAATGATAGGTGAATGGATGGATGGAGAGATAGATGGTAAATAATAGGTAGATAGATGATAGATATATGATTGATATAAAGACAGAGAGGTAGATAAATGATAGATTGATAAATATTGAATAGATAGGTATAGATAATAGATAAATGATAGATACATAGATGATACCTAGATTGATAATAGATATGACGGATGGATGAAGAGATACATAGATATAGACATGTGATAGATAAATAGATGATAGATAATAGAATAGATATGATGGATGGATACATAGATGATATAGACAGATAATAGGTATTAGATAAATAGGGTAGATAGGACAGATAAATGATAGGTGGATGGATGGATAGATGATAAATAATAGATGATAGATATATAGATAAATGATAGATGATTGATATAAAGACAGGTAGATAAAAGATAGATAGATATGATAGATAGCTACATTGATAGTTACATAGATGGTAGATGAATAAATGGATGAATGGATGGATAGATAGCTAGATGGTAGATATAATGCATGGACAGATAGATAGATGATAGATGGATGGATAGATAGATATGGATGGACACATAGATACACTGATAGATGAATAAGTGGATGGATGGATAGATGATAGAGAGATAGATAAATGATACACAGGTAGATAGATGATGGACGGATAGATACACATGATACATACATAGATGACAGTTGGATGGATAGATGGATAAATAGATATGGATGGACAGATAGATACACTGATAGATAAATAAGTGGATGGATGGATAGATGATAGAGAGATAGATAAACGATACACAGAGGATGGATGGATAGATGATAAATGTTACATACACAGATAGATAGATGATAGATGGATGGATAGATGGATAGATATGGATAGATAGATACACTGATAGACAAATAAGTGGATGGATGGATAGATGATAAAGAGATAGATAAACGATACATAGATAGATAGATGATGGATGGATAGATGATAGATAAACGGTACATACATAGATAGATAGATGATGGATAAACGATAGATACATAGATAGATGTTCCTGGTGTCCCTTCTAAGGACGCGGTCTTGCTGGATTAGGACTCCACCCTTGTGACCTCCTTCACCTTAATTACCTCCAGATAAGAGTCACACTGGGGGTGGGGCTTCAACATAGGCACTTGGGGACACACTTCAGTCCACAGCAGGGTGACTGGTTCTTTTTTTTAAGTAGGAAAGTATCAGGCGGTCGTGGGGCACAGGTCCCTCTAGCACATCCACCCTCAGGCCGGGCCACAGTGTGGATGAGTCACCAGGTGCCAAGAGTTTCCCTTCAATCCAGTCCCGCCGGGAAGTCCTTCCTCACATCCACCCCAAGGCCTTCCTGCTGTAGCCCCCACGTCACTTCCCTGTGAGGCTTGGGTCGCTGGTCGACATCTGCAGACGCCGATCTTGGCCCGTGCCCATCCCCACCTGCCCTCCCGCCCGGCTACTGCCCTCGCTGAGAACTTCAAACTCCTGTTCTCGGGGTTTGCAGATGCGCCCGTGTGCAGACGTGCACACACACACCGAGATGCACACACACAGACACATACGCATATAGAGACACATCGACACACAGATACATACATGTATAGAGACACACAGAGGCACTGAGATACACAGACACACAGATACACCAGTATATATGCACACACAGACACACAGAAACATGGATATAAGACACATACAGACACACAGAGAATACACACAGATATACACATACACAGGTATAAACATTCAGACACAGGAACATGGATACATACACAAACACACGCATACATATATATACATGTACATAGACACACAGAAACACACAGATCCACACACACAGACACAGAAACACACAGAAACGTGCGTATATACACATACATACACACAGACCCAGATACATACCCACAGATACAGAAACACACAAACAGAAACATACACACTCAGACATACAGACAGAAACACAGAGAAAGATGGATACACACACAGACACAGACACACTCACATATACCGACACATACAGACACACACACCCGCTCTGTATACGAGATAAATAAGGTCACCCAAATGCTGACACCCGGCGGACATGAAGCCACACTGACCTGGCACAAAGCGGATCCGCTCTGTCTGTCGTCCGCCACGCTGAAAGCCCCCAGAGAGCTCAATGACCTCTGGGAGGTCAAACACAGTCACCTGCAGATGCGGGTACTCCCGGGCGAGCTCGTGGGCCAGGATGCCGGTGCAGCCTGTGAGAAGCAAAGGCAGACTCGGGACCCTCCTGGCGTGTACGAAACCCCTGGAGTGTCTCCAGAGTTCAGCTCTGGCAAAACCAAAACGATGCTCTCAGATGTGGCCTGAGGCTTGTGCCCCGAAATGAGGTCAGCCAGTGGGGAGATCACTGGTGTCTCAAAGTCAGGGCCTCGTGGGCGGGTGCTGGCCCAGAGCAGGTGAGTGGGGTGGGCACAGACTCGTGGGGAATCCTGACAGCAAAGCTCTAGGGAGTTGTACTCTTCCCTGCCCCTTTCTGCTGCGGGAATGCAGACGCAATGGCTGGTGCCACAGCAGCCACTCTGGGCCACCAGGAGGAAAGTTGTGCAGAGGGTGGGGAAATGCAAGCTGGCAGCTCAGGAGTCCTCCTAGGACACCAATCCCACTACATCTCTTGGGCAGGGCATCTACTCCTCCTCCATCCACTGTCCTGAGGAAAGGATTTTCTGGGATGGGGTGGAGGGTGTGTGTGGCATAATTAGACCTGATGCGATGGCAGCAGATGGGCTTCACGGCCCCTCCCCTACTTGGCAGCCACCAGGAAGGGTCCCATAACCTCTACAGGGGTCCTGGGCCACCCCTGGGACCTCCTAGCACTTGGGAATATCAGCCCAAGCCCCCGCACCCACCCTGGATATATTTAGGTCCCCAGATGGTTTGTAGAGATAAACCCATTCTGCAATTCTTATTAGCAGGTAAGGTGCCCTAGATTTAATACGAGAGAAGAAACGCATGTAGCCCTTTGCACCCGACTCCTGGAGGGGGTGAATGTACCTCCCAGGTCGCAGGCAGAGGTGAATCGGGACAGGTCGAAGGCTGTGGCCACGTGGTGGGTGGTCAGCTTGCTGAGGCTGTGCATGGCCCTCATGAACTGCAGCGTCATCTCCCTGCTCTGGTGGTGGAAGCAGGGTCTGAGGAGACCCACCCGGAGCCCAGCCCGTCCTGCACCCGGGATGAGGTTCCACCTGGCATTTGTGTGGGTGGGGAGCTCAGGAGGGATCATGGAGAGGGGTCTGGGGTAGAGCGGGGTGGGGAGAGGTCCAGGGTAGAGCAGGGCGGGGAGGAGTCCGGGGTAGAGCAGGGCGGGGAGGGGTCCGGGGTAGAGGAGGGCGGGGAGGGGTCCGGGGTAGAGGAGGGCGGGGAGGGGTCGGGGTAGAGGAGGGCGGGGAGGGGTCCGGGGTAGAGGAGGGCGGGGAGGGGTCCGGGGTAGAGGATGGAGGGGAGGGGTCCGGGGTAGAGGAGGGCGGGGAGGGGTCCGGGGTAGAGGAGGGCGGGGAGGGGTCCGGGGTAGAGCAGGGCGGGGAGGGGTCCGGGGTAGAGGAGGGCGGGGAGGGGTCCGGGGTAGAGGAGGGCGGGGAGGGGTCCGGGGTAGAGGAGGGCGGGGAGGGGTCCGGGGTAGAGGAGGGCCGGGAGGGGTCCGGGGTAGAGGATGGCGGGGAGGGGTCCGGGGTAGAGGAGGGCAGGAGGGGTCCGGGGTAGAGCAGGCTGGGAGGGGGCACTGGTCTGAACTGTGTCCAGCTCGGCGGCGAGGCTGGAGTGCTGCCAGAAGGGCAGCTCCGCTGAATCCTGACACGGCGCACCCTCAGGGTCTGATTTCCAGTTTGCAGGGGGTCTCCTCCCGGGAGACTGCCGACTCCCCATTCGGGTCTCACTGGACCAGACCAGGAGGACTCAGGGGGTAACGACCCCCTGCCCCCTCAGCTGTCATCTCACTGAGGATGATCTGATCTGATTGTTTGCAGAGACCAGGGCTCCCTGCCCAGCTCCCCCGTGGGGGGTCCATGTGTGCTCGGGCCCCACCCAGGCGGGAGGGAATGAGCCCCTGGGTCAGAGAAGGAGGCCGGCAGGACAGCGTGCAGGGGACCCACCTGGGCCTGACACTCTTCGGGCTCCGGAGGGTGGGCAGGAGAGGGATGGGCAGGGAGTCAGCCCAAATCCCAAGGGGCGGGGGGGGGGGGGGGCGGGTGCAGACAGGGGCCGCGGGGGCCGGAGTCGTTTGCCTGAGGCCACGGATGGTGCTGCTGCCGTTTCACCCAGATTTGGGGCCTGGGGACCTCGGCATCTCCCAGGACACTGTCCTCTATGACCCCTCGAGACCCTCCAAGACCACCCAAGATCTTCCAAGACCCTCTGAGACCCTCCAAGACCCTCCGAGACCCCCCGAGACCCTCAGATACCACCCAAGACCCTCCGAGACCCTCCAAGATCAGCCAAGACCCTCTGAGACCCCTTCCGTCCCACACAACAGTGAACAGGGGTCGTGGGTGCCAGGGGGCGGGGGAAGGGCCGGGAAGCCCTTTGCACACCCTGCGCTGAGCTGAGAAGCAGAAGTCTGTGCAATTCAACTCCACGTAGGAAACACGGTGCCTTGATTCAAGGCAGCCCCTTCCTAGAAAAACCCTCCTTTCAGGAGCTGTGACCAGCCAGCCGCACCCTCCCCACCACGGCGTCCCCACCGTTCCCCATCTGCAGCCTCCCCGTCTGCAGCCTCCCGCTGGGATTCCCAACCGATTCCGACCGTCCAGAATCTGAGACGTTTCCGTGCCCACTGGTCCCTCAGCAGCACCGACGGGACGTGAGAGGAACACGGGCTTACAGTACCTGGGACAGGTGCTCCTCCTCCTCCGTCACCCCCAGAGCCCCGCGGGCCTGGCCCGCCCCCTCCCGCATGGCCAGGCCCAGGCGTGTGAAGACGCCCCAGACGTGGGCGTCATTGTACTCGGCCAGGCCCAGGAGAGAGTGTTCGCCGTCTGACACCAGGTGCAGGGTCGCCACCGCCGTGTTGCTGTAACCTGAAAGGACAGGCGTCGTTTGCCGGCTCAGCTGACTGCGGGGCGAGCCACCGCCCAGCGTCACCGGGATGTCAGCACAAGCATCGTCTCTCCGGCTAAGTGCCAAGCGCACGGACGCCCAGAGGCAAGGACGCAAGGATGCTGCTCTTCCTCGAGGTGACCCTCCAAGCCCCCGGGACGGTCACTTGGCCAGGCTACAGTCCCCAGTGAGACGTCCCCGTCGGGGAGAGGGCGCGGTTTGGTCACGTGCTTGGCACCTGCAAGTCAGCGGACTTTGGGTGAAGGAGGTGGCGCTAGGTAACGTGGCTGGGTCTCACCCCATCAGCTGAAGGCCTTGAGAGCAGACAAGCACCGAGCGGCCAGCCGGAGGGGTTCAGACGCGCCGGAGCCCAAAGGCACGGACAGCAACTGCTCGCAACCAGTCCGTCCGTATCCCGCGGGCTCTGCCTCTCCGGAGCCCCGCGTGGCACGGGGCGGCCCACTCTCCTCCCACTTCCCGGCGGGCTGTCCACCCGGCCCGGCCCCCAGGGGCCCTGCCGGGACACCCCTACCTGCAGAATCGGAGGCTGCAGGCAGAGGGGACGGCGGCTGAGACCCCCTGTACCTCCACAGCCCCACGTAACGCCGGTCATCAGATGGAAAGAACAGCATGGGGCCTACGGTTTTCCTTTTCTGAACTTTCAAGAAGCTTATTGAAACTAACTGTCCATTCGGCACTTTATTTTTTAAATTAATTAATTAATTAATTATATTTATTTTTGGCTGTTTTGGGTCTTTGTTGCTGTGCGCGGGCTTTCTCTAGTTGCGGCGAGCGGGGGCTGCTCTTTTTTGCGGTGCGCGGGCTTCTCATTGTGGTGGCTTCTCGTTGCGGAGCACGGGCTCTAGGCGCACGGGCTTCAGGAGTTGCAGCACGCGGGCTTCAGGAGTTGTGGCACATGGGCTCAGTAGTTGTGGCTCGCGGGCTCTAGAGCACAGGCTCAGTAGTTGTGGCACGTGGGCTTAGTGGCTCCGCGGCATGTGGGATCCTCCCGGACCAGGGCTCGAACCCGTGTCCCCTGCATCGGCAGGTAGATTCTTAACGACTGCGCCACCAGGGAAGCCCCATTCGGCACTTTACATGTTGTCTTTGTTTTAGAAACTGAATTTTTATTGTTGCTTAATTTTCTTTTTCTTTTTTGTGGCGGCACCGCACGGCACGTGGGCTCTTAGTTAGCGGTGGAACCCGGGCCCCTGCAGTGGGAGCGCGGAGCCTTAACCACTGGACCGCCAGGGAAGTCCTCACACGTTTTTTTAAAGACTGTTATCTTTAATTATATAAATATACATTTTTAAAAAACTTTTTATTTTATATGGGAGTATAGTTGATGAGCAATGTTGTGTTGCTTTGAGGTGCACTCAAAGACTTCTAAGACACTCCTCAGGTAGCAGGAATTGAAAGCCCGGACCTCAGACCCTTTCTCCACGTTTGGTCATTATTTTCAGTTGAGGAGAGGGGCTTCCCTGGTGGCGTAGTGGTTAAGAATCTGCCGGCCAATGCAGGGGACACGGGTTCGAGCCCTGGTCCGGGAAGATCCCACATGCCACGGAGCAACTAAGCCCGTGCACCACAACTACTGAGCCTGCGCTCTACAGCCCGCGAGCCACAGCTACTGAGCCCACGTGCCGCAACTACTGAAGCCCGCGCGCCTAGAGCCCATGACCCGCAATGAGAAGCCACCGCGATGGGAAGCCCACGCACCACAATGAAGAGTAGCCCCCGCTCGCTGCAACTAGAGAAAGCCTGCACTCAGCAACAAAGACCCAGTGCAGCCAAACATAAATAAATAAATTTATTAAAAAAAAAAAAAATGGAGGAGAATGTTACTAAGGTGCTCTGGCTGGGGGGAAGTTCTGCATCCTGTGACCCAAATCTTTAGCGTGTACTTGTCCGCCTCTCGTATGAGGGGCAGCTCTGGGGGGCTTCCGCCAGCACCCTGCTTCCCTGCTCGCCACAGAAGCGATGCTGTTACTCCTGCTCTGGGGTCTCCTGAGCCCCTGCCTCTCTCCACCTGCTCAAGGACCAGATGGTCTGAGAACACCCTCGAGAGCTCTGTGCACCCAGCAAACCGACGCTGTCACCCTTCATCCGTCCGTTTACCTCGTCTGCCATCTACTTCGTTTTGTCTTTCTATCTATGTATCTACCTACCCATCTATTACCTATCAGTCATCTACATGTATCTCTCTCGTCTAGTAACCCTCTATCTTCAACATCACCTATTCACCCATCTACCATCCACCTATTCATTTACTATCTATCACCTGTGCAAGTGTACATGTACCTATTTACCTATCATTGATCTTTTTATCATCTCTCTATTCATCTGTCATTTACCCATCCACCCATCTATTATCTATTCATCCACCCCTCCATCTATCATGTATTTTCTATCAACTATCTATCTTTCTATCGTCTATCGACCATTGATCTACGCATGCATCATATCTATTCTATTATCTATCTATATCAGCTACCTGTTCATCCATCTACTTACCTATTTACATACCCAAGTATCCACCCATCAATCAGTCTATCTACCTATGCATCTATAACCTGTCAGTCATCTCCATGTATCTCTCTCATCTATTAATCATCTATCTTCAGCATCAGGTATCCATCTATGTATCTGTTTATTTACTTAGCGTCTAGCATTTGTGTATGTATCGATCGTATCTATTATCTATCTTTTTATCATCTGTCTATTCATCTATTATTTATCTATCCACCCATCTATTATCTATTCATCTATCATTTATCTATCTATCCACCCATCTATTATCTATCATCTCTATTATCAATTTATATCTATTGATCTATCAATCTATCTAGTACCTATTTATCCACCCACCCATCCATCCATCATCTTATCCATCTACTTATCCTATTATCTATCCATCCATCCATTTATTTATCCATCCACCTGTCCTCTATTTATGTATCACCTATCAACCTAGCTATCTTTCTATCCTCTACCTCTTCATCCATCTATCTGCTTATCTATCTACATATCTATGCGCCCACCTATCAACCAAACAATCCATCTATCCGTCATTTATCCATCCACCCATCTATTACCTATTTGTCCATTCACCCATCCACGTATCATCTGTTTATCTATCATCTATCTATCCATCCATGTACCTATCATCTCTATTATCAATCGATATCTATCTGTCCATCCATCCACCTCATCTGTCTGCCTATCTAAACAAATAAGTAAGAATAAACAGATATCTTATGCTGTGCACACAGACATACCCTATGGGCTGTCTCTCTCGAGAACCCTGGCTGATACAGGCCCTCTGAGCCCATAAAGAAGTCTGTCTCCTCACACACCACACACACACACACACACACACACACACACACACACACACAGTTTCCTCCTTCCACCCACCCTCTGCTCCTGACCCTCTGGGGCATTCCTGGGGCAGAGGGATGATGGATGATGGTCTGTGCTCCCCGCCTCGGCTCAGAAGCCGCTGTCACTTGGTGACTCGGTCTCGCAGGCAAAGCTGCTGGGAAGACACCCAGGAAACCCCTCACCTCTGTGCGTCTTCTCCAGTAACCCCAGGGCCGCGCAGACATCCAGCAGCTGCTCGGTCCCGCCCGCGCAGGCGTCGAGTTTGCGGGCGACATCCACGGCCGTCAGGGGGCCTTGGTCTTTCAACACATCAAACAGTTTGAGCTTGCAAGCCGTGAACAGGACCTGTCCGCGAAGAACAGTTACAGTTGGACATACAACGTGACTTATCAATTGCTCTATATTCCCAGGGGCTCCAAAGAGGGAGGGCAGGACGGTCGAAAACATCGAGCTCAGGGGAAACTTCTGCAGCGGAGAGTGGGTCGTGGCTCCAGGGCGCACAAGGTTTGCTCCAGGCAAGACCAAGGCGACGAACACTAAGCAGAGAAACCGTCCCAGCGGAGAAAGAGCAGAGCGCTGCTGCCAGGGGCTGCGTGGTACCCTCCAAGGTTCCTACGCCAACGCCCCAAGTCCCAGGACCTCAGGATGAGACCACGTGGAGACGGGGCCTCTGCGCGGGACACGGCCGCTCCACGCTGCTCAGGACACACCCTCACGTGACACTGTAAACCTCCCTGGAGCTCTCACCTCACAACGCAGACACCTCCAGGGGCAAGTAAAGGGGCGCTTCGGGAAAGGGCCCGACCTGAGCTGCGTCCAGAACTACCGTGACTGACCTGGGGCGGGGGGTGGGTGACACTTGCTCCAAGACCCCCGACAGACCCCGGCTTGGTCGGCATGGTCAGCCATTGGGAGACCTTTGTAAGGAGACCCGTGTCACACGAGGGTGGATGGACAGACGGCGAGGTATGTAGATAGGTGACAGATACAGACAGGTGACAGATAGGTAAATGGGTGGAGGGAGGGATAGACAGGTAGGCAGGTGATAATAACAGACATGCAGATGATGTATAGAGATAGATAGAGATGATATATAAATGGGTGGATATGTGCATAGGAATAATAATAGACCCAGACGATAGATACAGACAGACATGACAGATAAGCAGGTGGATAGACAGATGACAGATAAATAGGTAAATAGAGATAGAGACAGACAAATGATAGGAAAATGGATGGATGAACAATGGAGAGAAGACAGATGATAATAACAGATATAGAGAGATAACAAATATAAATTATACACAGATAAGTGGAGGGATGGATAGACAGATGATAGTAGTTATATAGATAGATAACCGTAGGTATACATACATTGATGATGTAGATAGATAAATATAGATAACAAATAGATATAGATAGGTAAATGATAGCTAGATTAATGGTGGATAGAGAGAAGATAGATAATGATAGATATATATATATATAGATAAATGATACGTATAGATAGATGATAGATATAGACATAGATGATACGTGGATAGATGATTGATAGATTGGTGGATAGATAAATGATAGGTAGGGAGACGGATGGATGAATGGATGGACAGAAGGTAGACAGATGATAATAACAATAGATATAGGTAAACAATAGACATTCATAGACGACGGATATAGATTATACCTAGATCAGTGGGCGGATGGACAGATGATAGGTACATAGACAGTAATGACAGTATATATAGATTGATGAGATAGATGACAGACAAATGAAATGGACAGACGGATGGATGGACAGATGCTAGATCGACAGACCGTGGAAGCACAGCACACCTCCACCGAGTGCCAGCCTGACGGGCTGCAGCAGCGCGTCTGCACCAGCATCTCCAGGCGGATCACAGAATCTGACCTACACGCGGCATAACCACCTTCCGTCCTAGGCACACAGGTCCCCTCTCCTGAGGAGGAGGTGACAGGAGGGTGGCCGGGGTGGAGGGGGGAAGGTCAGGCCCCCAGTCCTTCCCCAGCCAGTGTCCTGTCTCTCCACGAGCCACTGAGGCTGCCCCTGCAGGGCCCCAGCACGAGCAAGCCTGCCCCCTGCTCCAACCCCCAGGAGCCCAGAGCTGCAGGAGGGTCTGGTGGGGGAGGGGGAGGGCCGGGCCATGTGTCACAGCCGGGCGGGCGCACAAGTGCGTCCACAAGAGCCAGAGAGATGGTGGAGGCCAACTGGGTGGGCCGCTGCCCAGCCCACTCCCCGTCGGGCCCCGGGCCTGGGGCTTCCCTGAAACACCTGCGCACGGCGGCCTTGCGCGTGGGCACAGGGCAGCCTGTGGCCAAAGGTACCTGCTGGTTCCAGGAAGCATCGAGCTGGCCCAGTGCTGACCCTCCCCTGCCCAGGACACCCTCTGGCTGGGACGGCTGCCCGGGACCCCGAGGCCACAGGACGACGAGGCCACACGCCCTGACCTGGTCTGCCCTGCGGGCAGCTGGTGTCCTGGGGGCCACAATCCACCTGCTGCCCGGCCAGCAGGGCTGCAGGGTCCCAGAGGCGGCCGCACGGCCGGCATTCCAGCCCCACCTCCCTGGGCTGGGCACATAGTGTGGGCCCCTCGCTGGGGTCACGTGAGCCCTGCTCACCTTCAAACACCCGCACAGACCCCGCCCTGCCCCCTCCAGGCACAGACCACAGTTATGGGCTCGACAGTGGCCCCAAAAGGATATGTGCATGCCCTGACCCCCCAAATATGGGAATGAGACCTTATGTGGAAACAGGATCTCTGCAGATGTGATGAAGGGAAGGGTCTGAGATGAGGTCCCCCTGGAGGAGGGTGGCCCTACAACCAATGACAGGGTCCTTCTAAGAGACAGAAGAGGAGAGACACAGACACAGAGGAGAAGCCCCGGGAAGACGGAGGCAGAGACGGGAGCGAGGCGGCCACAAGCCCAGGGACGCCTGGAGCCCCCAGAAGCTGGAAGAGGCGGGAAGGCCCCCCCCCCCGCCGGAGCCTCTGCAGGGACCTTGGCCCTGGGACACCTTGAGCTGTGGTCCCCGGGATGGGGGAGGATGGATGCCTGCGGTTTTAGGCTCCCCTGTGTTGGGGTCACATGGTCACGAATCACACGAGTACCTTGGATGCTTTGAAGCCGTCCATCAGCTCCAGGAGGCCCGTGGGGAACGGGGGCCGGCTGTCCGCCCCGTTAAGGGCTGCGTCCAGCGCTCCGGGAGCCTGTGACCGGTCTCCGTCCGCCTCCTCGCCACCACGGCCGCCCTCGGCGCTCGGACCTGGGTCCGAGCCACCTCCCTCCGTGTCACTGAGATTCTCGAAGGTGTCGACGGCGGGGATGGAGTCGCGCTTGACCCGCCGCAGGCCCTCGGGGCGGGGCGGGTAGTACAGGCGTGCCAGCTCCTTGCAGAAGTGGTTCAGGGGGAAGCCCACGACGTTGAGGAAGTCCCCGTGCACGTTCTCCACCAGCATCCCGCCCAGCGCCTGGATCCCGTAGCCGCCAGCCTTGTCCCTGGGGCGGGGAACCACGGTAGCGGGGGGGGGGGGGGGGGGGGGGAGGAGGGGAGAGAAGACGGCAACGACGTTGACCTTCCCGGGGTCAGCAGACCTGCAGCCAGGACCCCTGCAGGGGAACCCGCCAACCTCAGACCTGGGTGGCTGTGCCCTGGGGCGTCCGGGCCCAGATCCCAAGTGACCCCCTCGGTCCCGCCCGTGGGACGTGACGAGGGGCACCTGGCGAGCACTCAGGGAGCTGCCCCCCACCCCAGGCCTGGCGCATGGCCGCCAGCAGGCTCTCTGAGGGGAAGGGGATCGCTGTCAAGGACCCAGGCCCCCGGCTGTGCTCTCCTGCCACCTGCATCCCCGTCCCTCGGATGTCCATCCATGTGGGTCCTCGGCCCAGGTCTTCCGCGGGCGCCACTGCTGAGACCTCCTTACGAGGGAAGAGGGGCTCGTGAAGCCCCTCCCTCCACCCTGACTCCCCTGCCTCTCCCTCCGGGCCAGACACGGGTCCATAAAGTGACAGGGGCAGTAATCTGGGGCCCCCCCGGCAGTGAACCCACCCCCGTGGTCCCCACACCTGCGCCCACCCCCCGACCCTCGCCCGGGCCCTTTCCTGGGGGAAAGGGGACGGGGGAGCTGGCATGCCCTCTGGTTTGGCCTCTTGGTCCCGCCGCAGCTGCAGCGGTGAACGGCCTGACGCTGCCTCTCGTTTTGGTGTGTTGTCCTGATGAGACACCCCGATACCCAGCAGCTCCGCTCTTGACAGCCGGCACCGCCCAGAGCCCGGCGCCCTGCGGCATCCTAACCCACAACGCCATGGTGTCGGGAGGTGGGACCTCGGGGAGGTGACGAGGTCATGAGGGTGCAGCCCCCGTGGATGGGATTAGTGTCCTTCTAAAAGAGACCCCAGGGAGCTCCCTGGCCCCTTCCTCCAGGCGAGGACACAGCGAGGAGTCACCATCTAGGAGCCAGGAAGCAGCCTCACTAGATGCTAAATCTGGCCCCGCCAGGACCTCAGACTTCCAGCCTCCAGGACAGTGAGAAATACATGTCTCTTGTGTACAAGCTCCCTGCCTGTGGGGCTTTGTTAGGACCCCAGGCAGACTAGGATGCCCCAGAGCTGAGGCTCCTGTGAGAACTCATCATCACAGAAGATGGTGAGAACCGGGCCGGGCGCACAGCACACCCCTTACTACCCTGCAACGGGGGCTCCCACGCCCGCCAGAAGGACAAGCCAGTCGGGGAGTCCCTTTGCTGTGGCTGCTTCCACGAGACCAATACCCCAGGGAGACTCTTCTCCCCTGCCTTTACCGTGAACAGGCCTGTGGCTGCTTCCACAAGACCAATACCCCAGGGAGACTCTTCTCCCTGGCCTTTACCGTGAACAGGCCTGAGACGGGCTTTAACCAGCAGAACACGTGCTCGGACCCTCGGTCTCAGGAGCCCAGGGCGTCTGCGCTCACCTCCCGCGGCTGTCGGTGCCCGGCCCCTCGCGAGCACCCTGAGTGAGCCGCTTCCCGCAGACACATGGGGAGGCTGGTCCCCGAGGCACCGTCAGACCCGTGGCGAGGCCACCAGCCACCAGCTGGCGCCGAGCCCCGCCCCGGCGGGGCTGGGGAGTGCAGCCAGCGAGGCTGGAGCACAAGCTGAGCCTCCGTGACCTTGACAAGATTGCAGCCCGGACCCGGCGCGCTTTGGGGCGGTCAGAGTGACTCTGGGGTCACGGTGACCTCTGCCCTCCAGGGACCAGCCCCGGCTGCCCCACCGTCGTGGGAGCGGGCGTGGCGCCCTGGGGGGGCCGGCTGCGCTGTAGGAGCACCCACGGGACGGGGACCCCTAGGAAGGCATCCTTCTAGCACCTTCCAGGCACCGGGGCACCGGGCTCGTCAGGAGCACCGGCCCCCAACACAGGCGGAGCCACGCGCCCGGCGCGTCCGCCGCCCACAGCGGGGACTCGGCACCGCAGCTCCCAACAGAGACTCACATGGGCTCCCCGCTGTTGATGTACTCCCACAGCAGCTCCTCCGACAGCTCCGAGAACGTCACCGTGGTCTCCTCGTAGAACTCCGAGACCTCCGTGTCCAGCCGGCCGTCTGCAAGGAAGGACCCCGCAGTGAGGGTGCGTGGCCGGCGCCAGGCCCCCGCGTCCCCAGGTTCTAGCCGCTGCCTCTGGGGGGAGTTGGCCTGAGCTTTGCGTGGAATTCACATACAGTCGTTAACGGTTCCTTTTAGACAAGGGAAAAGAGAAAGAATAAAACAGAAAAGCGGGCAACAGAATTGGCAAGCAGGAGAAAAAGCTGCAGCCTGCAGAGCCGGATGAGACGGGCCTCTGGTTTCTGCGCTAATTCGTGGAGTAGAGTTACCACAGGGCAATGCTGCAGTCTACACAAGGCTTTCGGCTGTGGGGCTGGAAACGCCCCAGGCACACAGTACAGTGGCTACGCACGGCGGCCAATCGTGAGGGCTCTCCACACCAGCCGTCCTGGCGTGAATGGGGCCCCCCAAACGTCACATCCTCTGAAAACCTCAGAACCGGACCTTATTAGGAAACAGGGTCTCTGCAGATGTGATGAAACGAAGGGTTTGAGATGAGGTCCTCCTGGAGGAGGGTGGCCCTACAGCCAATGACAGGGTCCTTCTAAGACACAGAAGAGGAAAGACCCAGACACAGAGGAGAAGCCCCGGGAAGACAAGAGGCA